>NC_086451.1:18019314-18323521 GCF_028390025.1 Pseudophryne corroboree | reverse complement strand
ACTGATCCACTGTCTGGTTGGAAAGACTGTAAACAATCATGCAAAGCCTGAGAAAATATACTTGGACTGTCTATGAAACCTTGGGGTAATCGAGTCCACGTGTATTGGACTCCTCTGTATGTGAATGCAAACAAATATTGGCTGTCAGGGTGCAGAGGTACCGAAAAGAAAGCGGAGCAGAGGTCAATAACAGTGAAAAATTTGGCAGTGGGAGGAATTTGCATTAGGATGACAGCTGGATTAGGCACTACGGGGAACTGACTCTCAACTATTTTGTTAATCCCCCTTAGATCCTGCACTAGCCTGTAGCCCCTCCCCCCACTCTTTTTAACAGGGAAGATGGGACTATTTGCGGTGCTGGACGTTCTTACTAGAATGCCCTGTTGTAGCAAGCGCTCTATTACGGGAAAAACTCCTAACTCCACCTCTGGCTTCAGAGGATACTGTGGGATTTTTGGAGCTATCCTACCATCTTTTACTTGCACAACTACTGGAGCTACGTTTGCCATTAATCCAGTGTCCTGTCCATCTTTTGTCCAAAGTGACTCTGGTATCTGAGATGTCATTTCTTCTACTTGGGATGGATTCCTATTTGTCATAATGGAATGTGACATTAATTTTGATGGGGAGTCTAGCATGTCTCGTACTTCCTGAGCGTGATTCTCAGGAATGTCCAAGAATACACCTTCAGGGGTACAATAAATGACGCAACCCATTTTACATAGTAAGTCTCTTCCCAGGAGATTAGTTGGTGCCGATGCAGCCAGCAAAAAGGAATGCTTGGTATGCAAAGGCCCTATTGTAATCTCGGCTGGTTTGCTAACAGGGTAGTGCTGGACTACTCCTGTTACTCCCATGGCTGGAATTGTCCTACCAGTGGTTCTCATGCCCACTGTCGAATTTATCACTGACTTGGCCGCCCCTGTGTCTACAAGAAAGTTTAAAGTTTTACCAGCCACATTGATTGCAATCTCTGGTTCGCTTCCAAGACTGGCAATCAACTTAACTGGCTGCAGATTACAGGTATGGCCACACCCCTATTGGGTATGCTGACCTCCCTGAATCCCATTGGCAGCAACTACTTGTGGGGGAGTTAGCTGGGAACTACCAGAGGCATGCCAATCTCTGTTCGGGGGATATCTTTTTGTTTCCCCTGTATGTGGCTCAAAACTCCGCCTCTGTGGACCCTGCTCCCAATGTCGTGTGTTGTGTTGTTGTCTAGGGGGTTGAAAAGATCTTTGTACATTCTTTGTTCTACATTCTCGTGCAAAGTGTCCCGGTCTGTTACAAGAAAAACATGTTATTACACTTGCCTTACCCACAGGATTCGGTGGTACATACGCAGGCTGTCTTGTGGTCAGCGCCTGTATACTTACGGACATCAACTTATCACTTTGCGACTCTCTGTGCCTAGTGATGTTTCTGTCGTGATCAATAGCAGCCTCTCTCAAGCCGGACACTGACAGACCTCGCCAACATGGTTGTGTGGTCTGTACCCTAGCTTTTAATGTTTCTTTCAAACCATCCATCAGTACAGATACTGCTACTTCTCGATGGTTTGGGTTGGTCTTAATGTCTTCTATACCAGTGTACTTTGCCATTTCTAATAGTGCCCGGTGAAAATATTCTATTGCCGTTTCGGACTCCTTTTGCTTAATGGAAAATATCTTGTTCCATTTAACAACGGCTGGGAAATACTCCTTTAGCTGTAAATTTATCCTTTTTACATTATCCTTGTTGTACACGTCTGTAAGCGGTACATCTTTATCCAATGCACAGTCAGCTAAAAATTGAGTTGCGTCAACATTGGAAGGTAAACAAGCTCTTAGCAGTATCTGCCAATCCTTGTTGTTGGGTTCTACAGTGTTACCTAGATCCCTGATGTATTTTTGGCTAGCAACTAAGTCCTTTCTGGGGTCAGGAAATTCGGACACTATTGTTCTCAATTCCATTCTGGAAAATGGAGTGTACATGGCAATGTTCCTTATGGGAGTGGCTCCAGACACATCTGTTTTTCCATTGGGAACTGCTATTACCCTTACAGGAGCAATTCTAACAGCCTCTTCCTGTGTAGATTCTACAGCTTGTTGTGGTACAATTGTTTCAGTGTAGTGCATGGTGCCGTACTTACCCGTTGACACGACCTCACCTATCCCTCCGCTAGGGGCTTTCACTAATCTCGTGGGTGTCGCTGTGCCTACTGTGGTCTCTGCTATGGTGGCTGCAAGAGAGAGAGCTGAAATTGTTGCTGAATCGTCTTCTTGATCACACTCCTGAGGAAGGTTCAAAACAGGGTACATCTTGCACGGGTTAATACTTGCATGAGTTATTTGGTTAACATCATTAACATTTACAAGGTTACTAAGAGTTTGTGTTTTACAACCCAGTGCGTTTCTCTCCGTAATCAACCTCTCTCCTGCAATGTATGGTGGAGGAGGAGCTGTGGCAATCAACTTCCTGACTGCCCCAGATCCTGCCGCCAGAGCCAAACCTCTCTGTATCTCACCTTCCTGGTGCCATAACTGTAAACAATCATGATGTTGAATTCGTCTCTTTGTTGATTTTACGAGACATATCCTCCTCCTTAAATTTTGTAACACTTCTGGACTGAAGCTACCTATTCTTGGGAATTTGTCCCTGTCTTGTACAGTCATTCTCTCCCATTCATCACATAAAACCTCTGTGTGACTACCGTATTTTTCACACATTACATATCGTGCCGACCCAACTGGTCGGTTCTCTGAATCAACCCGAACCGAGGTTGATCGCCCCCTACCTGAACAAATGGCCCCCATAATCTGCAGGCGTTGCTTATTCCTCCTTGGATCTTTATCTCAAGGTTTTCAGCGAACCCTTACAAACAAACCAAGATGTCCTTGGGCAGGCCGGCGGTGGTGGTTTATCAAGTACCCCACTTACTTCTCGCCCACGTTGGCCAGTACTGCAATCACTGTAACCAGAGCTGCTGTACCCAACCTAGGGCCCCTGTGAACCTTTATTTACTGGGGCGCGTTCCCCAGCAAGTATCGGTTGTTGGATAGTTCCTGAGTGACCAGCGAACTTCCCTTCCAAAAATAAAAAATTACACAAATCACGTCAGAATGTACAAATAGCGTTTGTGACCACTTTACTCTAATGGTATTAGGTCAGATTACTAACTACTGCACACAATTACGTGCAGTCCAATCGTTCAGTACACGAGCACTACTTGTCATGTACTGAAAGATCAATGGAATCGATGTTTCCGGCCGCGATTCCTTCAGCAAGAGCTTGTATGGCCTATATGGGTTCTGCACCAACACCCCAGGCGTTGTGCCACTGGACTTTTATAGCGGACCTTTTACCTTACGACCTCCTGGTCTTGTTACCTTATGGTCCGCTATACTCTAATGCTCAAATATTATTTAACCAGGGATGCCTCCCTAGCCACCGTATATGTCACTTACACGTATGTCCCTTGACGAGTACCCGGCTTTCCTTTTGGTTCCACCTTAAAGTTATATAAACTTTTGTATACAAAACACACTCACTCAACACATGTACACTTTTGTTTCTATATCTATTTCTGCGCAGAAATTGTCTTTAGGCCAAAAGTGTTACCAATTAGGAGCAGGATCTGTTAAACTAAATTTCAGATTTTTCCAAAAATAGATTTGCGTTATTTACCGCGTCGCGTTATCTACCGCTGTGCGTTAATTATCGCCTTTGCGCTAATTCTCACTTTGCGCTAATTCACCTTTTTCGTGACTTGAGCTACGTGGGCGTAACCGGACGCTACGTTGCGTAATGTACGCTGCGTGCGTCTGCCTTTTGGATTGCGTACGCTAGTCTTTGTTAGCGACACGTGTACGCAATGCAAAGATCCACCGTAACACAATATATACTTTTATCAATGTAAATGATCCCTGATCATCTACCGCAATCCACACTGACTGCCTTGTATCTCAGACAAACCGTGTGTTTGTTCTATACTTTAACTATTACCTCTACTATGAAATAACAGCAAATCTCTTTTTAGCACTTTCTATCAACTATAAAAATTGGCAAACAGGAATAGTGATATACGAAAATGAAACAGAAAATGCAGATATATGTATGCGTGCGTGTATACGCAAGACAGAAGAGAAATAAAACAGTTTTAAAAGACACAAGCGTTTTGTTCTTACTTCCGGTTCCCGGATTCCTTCAGCACTCTTTATCTAAGCGAAGCAGACGCTTATCCCGTCAGCACTGTGAGACAACCTCCCACCCTTTGCTGGAGGGATAATGTCTGCTGATCTACCTAGTGCAGATATGAGAAGGATAGGACGAGCCCCCAATTGACAATGCTAAATTCCTTTGTCGTATAAACAACCCTTTATGAAGCTAAGAACACTGTACGCTGTTTACTTAAGAAGTACCGTAATGATACGCTATCTGCGTAACGATCGCTCAGCCGTAGGCGAGACGCTCAAGCGTCACGTTCGCTAGCGGCCCAGTGATCACAGGACACGTTATTGGTTATGTCTAGGGGAAAGATTCGCTGTAGCGTAGCCTACGCTCGAGACCACGAGGAGGTCACCAGCGATGCAGACGCTCACAACACTATACCTTTATGATAAAACCTTATACCAATGAAATACACTGAATACCTTAATGTGAGTACAGGGTGTAAGTGCAACCTTGTGTAACCTGACTAACTACAAAGCTGCTTGAGCGTCACCGACGCTCAAGTGAACACTTAACACTATAGAAAATACACAGATACTGGTTTAGGTTCCAAAGCCTATTAACTGTATTATATCTAATATACTTGTAAAAGGGGATAACAGTACAAATGATACACTACAATATAACAGAGACTTCCTAACCACAGAACTAAACTATAAATACAAAAAGACAATACTACTCTGACCTAAATGCAATACAATACAATGCCATAATACTATGAGAGATATAAGAGAAAAGAGGAGAGAGAGAGAGAGAAATTGGCTCACAGAAAGACAATGATTACGGAGAGAAACTTACGCACAAAGGGTATGGTCGCCTGCGCCTCGATATCCAGCTCCCGGCTATCAGCAGATAACCGTTGATGAGAGAGTGAGAGCTGGATGTGGTCGGCCTGCCTATTTATGCCCCACACACAATGCAATCTCCTGGTCCTACAATCCCATTGTCCATTGGCCGAAGGAATTCGGCCCTGCATCATAACAAAAGGTCATAGGGTGATTCATACAGGTGGGCTGTGACGATTTCCAACAGCTCAGGTGGGTGGGAAACTAGGTTTCCCGCCGCATACCTGAGTATGAGTAAATAATAGAAATGGACATAAACTTCTTATGTCCATAACTATTCGCACGAGCGATTAATACGCTCCAAACCAACACCGGAATATTGCTAATTAAATACTCTTCCGATGGGTACCAAACACTGCTGTATGATTCCTGTTAGACCCTTCGTACGATATAAAGAGGGATTCCTCAGCTCTGGGACCTTGTATTTTAACCAAACTTTCAGAATCTATCAAAGGGACCATGATCTATAAACTACATTAATTGTGAAAATATGTAACGAATGAGTCGCACGCTACGACTATATAAACTCTACCGTAAATACGCATACCGCGCCTGCGAGTGCACGCTATTGCGGGTATGCGCCTCCACGGGAGAGCGTACGCACGCGCAGCGCGGACCAGTGTGCGGTGCAAATATGGCAACGTGCATTGAGACATTTTTCTGACTTTGACACAGCCCAGTCTATCACTCTGCCATGCCAGTACCCTGTGTATGATATCCCAGCCCAGTCTATCACTCTGTCATGCCATTACCCTGTGTATGATATACCAGCCCAGTCTATCACTCTGTCATGCCAGTACCCTGTGTAGGATATACCAGCCCAGTCCATCGCTCTGCCATGCCAGTACCCTGTGTGTGATATACCAGCCCAGTCTATCACTCTGTCATGCCAGTACCCTGTGTATGATATACCAGCCCAGTCTATCACTCTGCCATGCCAGTACCCTGTGTATGATATACCAGCCCAGTCTATCACTCTGCCATGCCAGTACCCTGTGTATGATATACCAGCCCAGTCTATCACTCTGCCAGTACCCTGTGTATGATATACCAGCCCAGTCCATCGCTCTGCCATGCCAGTACCCTGTGTATGATATCCCAGCCCAGTCCATCGCTCTGCCATGCCAGTACCCTGTGTATGATATACCAGCCCAGTCTATCACTCTGCCATGCCAGTAACCTGTGTATGATATACCAGCCCAGTCCATCGCTCTGCCATGCCAGTACCCTGTGTATGATATCCCAGCCCAGTCTATCACTCTGCCATGCCAGTACCCTGTGTATGATATCCCAGCCCAGTCTAAAACTCTGTCATGCCATTACCCTGTGTATGATATACCATCCCAGTCTATCACTCTGTCATGCCAGTACCCTGTGTATGATATCCCAGCCCCGTCCATCGCTCTGCCATGCCAGTACCCTGTGTGTGATATACCAGCCCAGTCTATCACTCTGCCATGCCAGTACCCTGTGTAGGATATACCAGCCCAGTCTATCACTCTGTCATGCCATTACCCTGTGTATGATATACCAGCCCAGTCTATCACTCTGTCATGCCAGTACCCTGTGTATGATATCCCAGCCCCGTCCATCGCTCTGCCATGCCAGTACCCTGTGTATGATATCCCAGCCCAGTCTATCACTCTGTCATGCCATTACCCTGTGTATGATATACCAGCCCAGTCTATCACTCTGCCATGCCAGTACCCTGTGTATGATATACCAGCCCAGTCTATCACTCTGCCATGCCAGTACCCTGTGTATAATATACCAGCCCAGTCTATCACTCTACCATGCCAGTACCCTGTGTAGGATATACCAGCCCAGTCTATCACTCTTTCATGCCAGTACCCTGTGTATGATATACCAGCCAAGTCCATCGCTCTGCCATGCCAGTACCCTGTGTATGATATACCAGCCCAGTCTATCACTCTGCCATGCCAGTACCCTGTGTAGGATATACCAGCCCAGTTTATCACTCTTTCAGGCCAGTACCCTGTGTATGATATACCAGCCAAGTCCATCGCTCTGCCATGCCAGTACCCTGTGTATGATATACCAGCCCAGTCCATCGCTCTGCCATGCCAGTACCCTTTGTGTGATATACCAGCCCAGTCTATCACTCTGCCATGCCAGTACCCTGTGTAGGATATACCAGCCCAGTCTATCACTCTGTCATGCCAGTACCCTGTGTATGATATACCAGCCCAGTCCATCGCTCTGCCATGCCAGTACCCTGTGTATGATATCCCAGCCCTATGATATCCCAGCCCAGTCTATCACTCTGCCATGCCAGTACCCTGTGTAGGATATCCCAGCCCAGTCTATCACTGTCATGCCATTACCCTGTGTATGATATACCAGCCCAGTCTATCACTCTGTCATGCCAGTACCCTGTGTATGATATCCCTGCCCAGTCCATCGCTCTGCCGTGCCAGTACCCTGTGTAGGATATACCAGCCCAGTCTATCACTCTGTCATGCCAGTACCCTGTGTATGATATACCAGCCCAGTCCATCGCTCTGCCATGCCAGTACCCTGTGTATGATATCCCAGCCCAGTCTATCACTCTGCCATGCCAGTACCCTGTGTATGATATCCCAGCCCAGTCTATCACTCTGTCATGCCATTACCCTGTGTATGATATACCAGCCCAGTCTATCACTCTGTCATGCCAGTACCCTGTGTATGATATACCAGCCCAGTCTATCACTCTGTCATGCCAGTACCCTGTGTATGATATACCAGCCCAGTCTATCACTCTGCCATGCCAGTTCCCTGTGTATGATATACCAGCCCAGTCTATCACTCTGCCATGCCAGTACCCTGTGTATGATATACCAGCCCAGTCTATCACTCTGTCATGCCAGTACCCTGTGTATGAAATACCAGCCCAGTCTATCACTCTGCCATGCCAGTACCCTGTGTATGATATACCAGCCCAGTCTATCACTCTGCCATGCCAGTACCCTGTGTAGGATATACCAGCCCAGTCTATCACTCTGTCATGCCAGTACCCTGTGTATGATATCCCAGCCCAGTCTATCACTCTGCCATGCCAGTACCCTGTGTAGGATATACCAGCCCAGTCTATCACTCTGCCATGCCAGTACCCTGTGTATGATATCCCAGCCCAGTCCATCGCTCTGCCATGCCAGTACCCTGTGTGTGATATACCAGCCCCATCCATCGCTCTGCCATGCCAGTACCCTGTGTGTGATATACCAGCCCAGTCTATCACTCTGCCATGCCAGTACCCTGTGTAGGATATACCAGCCCAGTCTATCACTCTGTCATGCCAGTACCCTGTGTATGATATACCAGCCCAGTCTATCACTCTGCCATGCCAGTACCCTGTGTAGGATATACCAGCCCAGTCTATCACTCTGCCATGCCAGTACCCTGTGTAGGATATCCCAGCCCAGTCTATCACTCTGCCATGCCAGTACCCTGTGTATGATATACCAGCCCCGTCCATCGCTCTGCCATGCCAGTACCCTGTGTATGATATACCAGCCCAGTCTATCACTCTGCCATGCCCGTACCCTGTGTATGATATGCCAGCCCAGTCTATCACTCTGTCATGCCAGTACCCTGTGTATGATATACCAGCCCAGTCTATCACTCTGCCATGCCAGTACCCTGTGTAGGATATACCAGCCCAGTCTATCACTCTGTCTTGCCAGTACCCTGTGTATGATATCCCAGCCCAGTCCATCGCTCTTCCATGCCAGTACCCTGTGTATGATATCCCAGCCCAGTCTATCACTCTGCCATGCCAGTACCCTGTGTATGATATACCAGCCCAGTCTATCACTCTGTCATGCCAGTACCCTGTGTATGATATACCAGCCCAGTCTATCACTCTGCCAGTACCCTGTGTATGATATACCAGCCCAGTGCATCGCTCTGCCATGCCAGTACCCTGTGTATGATATCCCAGCCCAGTCCATCGCTCTGCCATGCCAGTACCCTGTGTATGATATACCAGCCCAGTCTATCACTCTGCCATGCCAGTACCCTGTGTATGATATACCAGCCCAGTCTATCACTCTGTCATGCCATTACCCTGTGTATGATATACCAGCCCAGAGTATCACTCTGTCATGCCAGTACCCTGTGTATGATATACCAGCCCAGTCTATCACTCTGCCATGCCAGTACCCTGTGTATGATATACCAGCCCAGTCTATCACTCTGCCAGTACCCTGTGTATGATATACCAGCCCAGTCCATCGCTCTGTCATGCCAGTACCCTGTGTATGATATCCCAGCCCCGTCCATCGCTCTGCCATGCCAGTACCCTGTGTGTGATATACCAGCCCAGTCTATCACTCTGCCATGCCAGTACCCTGTGTAGGATATACCAGCCCAGTCTATCACTCTGTCATGCCATTACCCTGTGTATGATATACCAGCCCAGTCTATCACTCTGTCATGCCAGTACCCTGTGTATGATATCCCAGCCCCGTCCATCGCTCTGCCATGCCAGTACCCTGTGTATGATATCCCAGCCCAGTCTATCACTCTGTCATGCCATTACCCTGTGTATGATATACCAGCCCAGTCTATCACTCTGCCATGCCAGTACCCTGTGTATGATATACCATCCCAGTCTATCACTCTGCCATGCCAGTACCCTGTGTATAATATACCAGCCCAGTCTATCACTCTGCCATGCCAGTACCCTGTGTAGGATATACCAGCCCAGTCTATCACTCTTTCATGCCAGTACCCTGTGTATGATATACCAGCCAAGTCCATCGCTCTGCCATGCCAGTACCCTGTGTATGATATACCAGCCCAGTCTATCACTCTGCCATGCCAGTACCCTGTGTAGGATATACCAGCCCAGTCTATCACTCTTTCAGGCCAGTACCCTGTGTATGATATACCAGCCAAGTCCATCGCTCTGCCATGCCAGTACCCTGTGTATGATATACCAGCCCAGTCCATCGCTCTGCCATGCCAGTACCCTTTGTGTGATATACCAGCCCAGTCTATCACTCTGCCATGCCAGTACCCTGTGTAGGATATACCAGCCCAGTCTATCACTCTGTCATGCCAGTACCCTGTGTATGATATGCCAGCCCAGTCCATCGCTCTGCCATGCCAGTACCCTGTGTATGATATCCCAGCCCTATGATATCCCAGCCCAGTCTATCACTCTGCCATGCCAGTACCCTGTGTATGATATACCAGCCAAGTCCATCGCTCTGCCATGCCAGTACCCTGTGTATGATATACCAGCCCAGTCCATCGCTCTGCCATGCCAGTACCCTTTGTGTGATATACCAGCCCAGTCTATCACTCTGTCATGCCAGTACCCTGTGTATGATATACCAGCCGTCTATCACTCTGTCATGCCAGTACCCTGTGTATGATATACCAGCCCAGTCTATCACTCTGCCATGCCAGTTCCCTGTGTATGATATACCAGCCCAGTCTATCACTCTGCCATGCCAGTACCCTGTGTATGATATACCAGCCCAGTCTATCACTCTGTCATGCCAGTACCCTGTGTATGAAATACCAGCCCAGTCTATCACTCTGCCATGCCAGTACCCTGTGTATGATATACCAGCCCAGTCTATCACTCTGCCATGCCAGTACCCTGTGTAGGATATACCAGCCCAGTCTATCACTCTGTCATGCCAGTACCCTGTGTATGATATCCCAGCCCAGTCTATCACTCTGCCATGCCAGTACCCTGTGTAGGATATCCCAGCCCAGTCTATCACTGTCATGCCATTACCCTGTGTATGATATACCAGCCCAGTCTATCACTCTATCATGCCAGTACCCTGTGTGTGATATCCCAGCCCAGTCCATCGCTCTGCCGTGCCAGTACCCTGTGTAGGATATACCAGCCCAGTCTATCACTCTGTCATGCCAGTACCCTGTGTATGATATACCAGCCCAGTCCATCGCTCTGCCATGCCAGTACCCTGTGTATGATATCCCAGCCCAGTCTATCACTCTGCCATGCCAGTACCCTGTGTATGATATCCCAGCCCAGTCTATCATTCTGTCATGCCATTACCCTGTGTATGATATACCAGCCCAGTCTATCACTCTGCCATGCCAGTACCCTGTGTATGATATACCAGCCCAGTCTATCACTCTGCCATGCCAGTACCCTGTGTATAATATACCAGCCCAGTCTATCACTCTGCCATGCCAGTACCCTGTGTATGATATACCAGCCCAGTCTATCACTCTGTCATGCCATTACCCTGTATATGATATACCAGCCCAGTCTATCACTCTGTCATGCCAGTACCCTGTGTATGATATACCAGCCCAGTCTATCACTCTGTCATGCCAGTACCCTGTGTATGATATACCAGCCCAGTCTATCACTCTGCCATGCCAGTTCCCTGTGTATGATATACCAGCCCAGTCTATCACTCTGCCATGCCAGTACCCTGTGTATGATATACCAGCCCAGTCTATCACTCTGTCATGCCAGTACCCTGTGTATGAAATACCAGCCCAGTCTATCACTCTGCCATGCCAGTACCCTGTGTATGATATACCAGCCCAGTCTATCACTCTGCCATGCCAGTACCCTGTGTATGATATCCCAGCCCAGTCCATCGCTCTGCCATGCCAGTACCCTGTGTGTGATATACCAGCCCCATCCATCGCTCTGCCATGCCAGTACCCTGTGTGTGATATACCAGCCCAGTCTATCACTCTGCCATGCCAGTACCCTGTGTAGGATATACCAGCCCAGTCTATCACTCTGTCATGCCAGTACCCTGTGTATGATATACCAGCCCAGTCTATCACTCTGCCATGCCAGTACCCTGTGTAGGATATACCAGCCCAGTCTATCACTCTCTCATGCCAGTACCCTGTGTAGGATATCCCAGCCCAGTCTATCACTCTGCCATGCCAGTACCCTGTGTATGATATACCAGCCCCGTCCATCGCTCTGCCATGCCAGTACCCTGTGTATGATATACCAGCCCAGTCTATCACTCTGCCATGCCCGTACCCTGTGTATGATATGCCAGCCCAGTCTATCACTCTGTCATGCCAGTACCCTGTGTATGATATACCAGCCCAGTCTATCACTCTGCCATGCCAGTACCCTGTGTAGGATATACCAGCCCAGTCTATCACTCTGTCTTGCCAGTACCCTGTGTATGATATACCAGCCCAGTCCATCGCTCTTCCATGCCAGTACCCTGTGTATGATATCCCAGCCCAGTCTATCACTCTGCCATGCCAGTACCCTGTGTATGATATCCCAGCCCAGTCTATCACTCTGTCATGCCATTACCCTGTGTATGATATACCAGCCCAGTCTATCACCCTGTCATGCCAGTACCCTGTGTATGATATACCAGCCCAGTCTATCACTCTGCCATGCCAGTACCCTGTGTAGGATATACCAGCCCAGTCTATCACTCTGTCATGCCAGTACCCTGTGTATGATATACCAGCCAAGTCCATCGCTCTGCCATGCCAGTACCCTGTGTATGATATACCAGCCCAGTCTATCACTCTGCCATGCCAGTACCCTGTGTAGGATATACCAGCCCAGTCTATCACTCTGTCATGCCAGTACCCTGTGTATGATATCCCAGCCCAGTCTATCACTCTGCCATGCCAGTACCCTGTGTATGATATACCAGCCAAGTCCATCGCTCTGCCATGCCAGTACCCTGTGTATGATATACCAGCCCAGTCTATCACTCTGCCATGCCAGTACCCTGTGTATGATATACCAGCCCAGTCTATCACTCTGTCATGCCAGTACCCTGTGTATGATATCCCAGCCCAGTCTATCACTCTGCCATGCCAGTTCCCTGTGTATGATATACCAGCCGTCTATCACTCTGCCATGCCAGTACCCTGTGTATGATATACCAGCCCAGTCTATCACTCTGCCATGCCAGTACCCTGTGTATGATATACCAGCCCAGTCTATCACTCTGTCATGCCAGTACCCTGTGTATGATATACCAGCCCAGTCTATCACTCTGCCATGCCAGTACCCTGTGTAGGATATACCAGCCCAGTCTATCACTCTGTCAGGCCAGTACCCTGTGTATGATATACCAGCCAAGTCCATCGCTCTGCCATGCCAGTACCCTGTGTATGATATCCCAGCCCAGTCCATCGCTCTGCCATGCCAGTACCCTGTGTGTGATATACCAGCCCAGTCTATCACTCTGCCATGCCAGTACCCTGTGTAGGATATACCAGCCCAGTCTATCACTCTGCCATGCCAGTACCCTGTGTATGATATACCAGCCCAGTCCATCGCTCTGCCATGCCAGTACCCTGTGTATGATATCCCAGCCCAGTCTATCACTCTGCCATGCCAGTACCCTGTGTATGATATCCCAGCCCAGTCTATCACTCTGTCATGCCATTACCCTGTGTATGATATACCATCCCAGTCTATCACTCTGTCATGCCAGTACCCTGTGTATGATATCCCAGCCCCGTCCATCGCTCTGCCATGCCAGTACCCTGTGTGTGATATACCAGCCCAGTCTATCACTCTGCCATGCCAGTACCCTGTGTAGGATATACCAGACCAGTCTATCACTCTGTCATGCCATTACCCTGTGTATGATATACCAGCCCAGTCTATCACTCTGTCATGCCAGTACCCTGTGTATGATATCCCAGCCCAGTCTATCACTCTGCCATGCCAGTACCCTGTGTATGATATCCCAGCCCAGTCTATCATTCTGTCATGCCATTACCCTGTGTATGATATACCAGCCCAGTCTATCACTCTGCCATGCCAGTACCCTGTGTATGATATACCAGCCCAGTCTATCACTCTGCCATGCCAGTACCCTGTGTATAATATACCAGCCCAGTCTATCACTCTGCCATGCCAGTACCCTGTGTAGGATATACCAGCCCAGTCTATCACTCTTTCATGCCAGTACCCTGTGTATGATATACCAGCCAAGTCCATCGCTCTGCCATGCCAGTACCCTGTGTATGATATACCAGCCCAGTCTATCACTCTGCCATGCCAGTACCCTGTGTAGGATATACCAGCCCAGTCTATCACTCTTTCAGGCCAGTACCCTGTGTATGATATACCAGCCAAGTCCATCGCTCTGCCATGCCAGTACCCTGTATATGATATACCAGCCCAGTCCATCGCTCTGTCATGCCAGTACCCTGTGTATGATATACCAGCCCAGTCCTTCGCTCTGCCATGCCAGTACCCTGTGTATGATATCCCAGCCCTATGATATCCCAGCCCAGTCTATCACTCTGCCATGCCAGTACCCTGTGTAGGATATCCCAGCCCAGTCTATCACTGTCATGCCATTACCCTGTGTATGATATACCAGCCCAGTCTATCACTCTGTCATGCCAGTACCCTGTGTATGATATCCCAGCCCAGTCCATCGCTCTGCCATGCCAGTACCCTTTGTGTGATATACCAGCCCAGTCTATCACTCTGCCATGCCAGTACCCTGTGTAGGATATACCAACCCAGTCTATCACTCTGTCATGCCAGTACCCTGTGTATGATATACCAGCCCAGTCCTTCGCTCTGCCATGCCAGTACCCTGTGTATGATATCCCAGCCCTATGATATCCCAGCCCAGTCTATCACTCTGCCATGCCAGTACCCTGTGTAGGATATCCCAGCCCAGTCTATCACTGTCATGCCATTACCCTGTGTATGATATACCAGCCCAGTATCACTCTGTCATGCCAGTACCCTGTGTATGATATCCCAGCCCAGTCCATCGCTCTGCCGTGCCAGTACCCTGTGTAGTATATACCAGCCCAGTCTATCACTCTGTCATGCCAGTACCCTGTGTATGATATACCAGCCCAGTCCATCGCTCTGCCATGCCAGTACCCTGTGTATGATATCCCAGCCCAGTCTATCACTCTGCCATGCCAGTACCCTGTGTATGATATCCCAGCCCAGTCTATCACTCTGTCATGCCATTACCCTGTGTATGATATACCAGCCCAGTCTATCACTCTGTCATGCCAGTACCCTGTGTATGATATACCAGCCCAGTCTATCACTCTGTCATGCCAGTACCCTGTGTATGATATACCAGCCCAGTCTATCACTCTGCCATGCCAGTTCCCTGTGTATGATATACCAGCCCAGTCTATCACTCTGCCATGCCAGTACCCTGTGTATGATATACCAGCCCAGTCTATCACTCTGCCATGCCCGTACCCTGTGTATGATATGCCAGCCCAGTCTATCACTCTGTCATGCCAGTACCCTGTGTATGATATACCAGCCCAGTCTATCACTCTGCCATGCCAGTACCCTGTGTAGGATATACCAGCCCAGTCTATCACTCTGTCTTGCCAGTACCCTGTGTATGATATACCAGCCCAGTCCATTGCTCTTCCATGCCAGTACCCTGTGTATGATATCCCAGCCCAGTCTATCACTCTGCCATGCCAGTACCCTGTGTATGATATCCCAGCCCAGTCTATCACTCTGTCATGCCATTACCCTGTGTATGATATACCAGCCCAGTCTATCACCCTGTCATGCCAGTACCCTGTGTATGATATACCAGCCCAGTCTATCACTCTGCCATGCCAGTACCCTGTGTAGGATATACCAGCCCAGTCTATCACTCTGTCATGCCAGTACCCTGTGTATGATATACCAGCCAAGTCCATCGCTCTGCCATGCCAGTACCCTGTGTATGATATACCAGCCCAGTCTATCACTCTGCCATGCCAGTACCCTGTGTAGGATATACCAGCCCAGTCTATCACTCTGTCATGCCAGTACCCTGTGTATGATATCCCAGCCCAGTCTATCACTCTGCCATGCCAGTACCCTGTGTATGATATACCAGCCAAGTCCATCGCTCTGCCATGCCAGTACCCTGTGTATGATATACCAGCCCAGTCTATCACTCTGCCATGCCAGTACCCTGTGTATGATATACCAGCCCAGTCTATCACTCTGTCATGCCAGTACCCTGTGTATGATATCCCAGCCCAGTCTATCACTCTGCCATGCCAGTTCCCTGTGTATGATATACCAGCCCAGTCTATCACTCTGCCATGCCAGTACCCTGTGTATGATATACCAGCCCAGTCTATCACTCTGCCATGCCAGTACCCTGTGTATGATATACCAGCCCAGTCTATCACTCTGTCATGCCAGTACCCTGTGTATGATATACCAGCCCAGTCTATCACTCTGCCATGCCAGTACCCTGTGTAGGATATACCAGCCCAGTCTATCACTCTGTCAGGCCAGTACCCTGTGTATGATATACCAGCCAAGTCCATCGCTCTGCCATGCCAGTACCCTGTGTATGATATCCCAGCCCAGTCCATCGCTCTGCCATTCCAGTACCCTGTGTGTGATATACCAGCCCAGTCTATCACTCTGCCATGCCAGTACCCTGTGTAGGATATACCAGCCCAGTCTATCACTCTGCCATGCCAGTACCCTGTGTATGATATACCAGCCCAGTCCATCGCTCTGCCATGCCAGTACCCTGTGTATGATATCCCAGCCCAGTCTATCACTCTGCCATGCCAGTACCCTGTGTATGATATCCCAGCCCAGTCTATCACTCTGTCATGCCATTACCCTGTGTATGATATACCATCCCAGTCTATCACTCTGTCATGCCAGTACCCTGTGTATGATATCCCAGCCCCGTCCATCGCTCTGCCATGCCAGTACCCTGTGTGTGATATACCAGCCCAGTCTATCACTCTGCCATGCCAGTACCCTGTGTAGGATATACCAGACCAGTCTATCACTCTGTCATGCCATTACCCTGTGTATGATATACCAGCCCAGTCTATCACTCTGTCATGCCAGTACCCTGTGTATGATATCCCAGCCCAGTCTATCACTCTGCCATGCCAGTACCCTGTGTATGATATCCCAGCCCAGTCTATCACTCTGTCATGCCATTACCCTGTGTATGATATACCAGCCCAGTCTATCACTCTGCCATGCCAGTACCCTGTGTATGATATACCAGCCCAGTCTATCACTCTGCCATGCCAGTACCCTGTGTATAATATACCAGCCCAGTCTATCACTCTGCCATGCCAGTACCCTGTGTAGGATATACCAGCCCAGTCTATCACTCTTTCATGCCAGTACCCTGTGTATGATATACCAGCCAAGTCCATCGCTCTGCCATGCCAGTACCCTATGTATGATATACCAGCCCAGTCTATCACTCTGCCATGCCAGTACCCTGTGTAGGATATACCAGCCCAGTCTATCACTCTTTCAGGCCAGTACCCTGTGTATGATATACCAGCCAAGTCCATCGCTCTGCCATGCCAGTACCCTGTGTATGATATACCAGCCCAGTCCATCGCTCTGCCATGCCAGTACCCTTTGTGTGATATACCAGCCCAGTCTATCACTCTGCCATGCCAGTACCCTGTGTAGGATATACCAGCCCAGTCTATCACTCTGTCAGGCCAGTACCCTGTGTATGATATACCAGCCAAGTCCATCGCTCTGCCATGCCAGTACCCTGTGTATGATATCCCAGCCCAGTCCATCGCTCTGCCATTCCAGTACCCTGTGTGTGATATACCAGCCCAGTCTATCACTCTGCCATGCCAGTACCCTGTGTAGGATATACCAGCCCAGTCTATCACTCTGCCATGCCAGTACCCTGTGTATGATATACCAGCCCAGTCCATCGCTCTGCCATGCCAGTACCCTGTGTATGATATCCCAGCCCAGTCTATCACTCTGCCATGCCAGTACCCTGTGTATGATATCCCAGCCCAGTCTATCACTCTGTCATGCCATTACCCTGTGTATGATATACCATCCCAGTCTATCACTCTGTCATGCCAGTACCCTGTGTATGATATCCCAGCCCCGTCCATCGCTCTGCCATGCCAGTACCCTGTGTGTGATATACCAGCCCAGTCTATCACTCTGCCATGCCAGTACCCTGTGTAGGATATACCAGACCAGTCTATCACTCTGTCATGCCATTACCCTGTGTATGATATACCAGCCCAGTCTATCACTCTGTCATGCCAGTACCCTGTGTATGATATCCCAGCCCAGTCTATCACTCTGCCATGCCAGTACCCTGTGTATGATATCCCAGCCCAGTCTATCACTCTGTCATGCCATTACCCTGTGTATGATATACCAGCCCAGTCTATCACTCTGCCATGCCAGTACCCTGTGTATGATATACCAGCCCAGTCTATCACTCTGCCATGCCAGTACCCTGTGTATAATATACCAGCCCAGTCTATCACTCTGCCATGCCAGTACCCTGTGTAGGATATACCAGCCCAGTCTATCACTCTTTCATGCCAGTACCCTGTGTATGATATACCAGCCAAGTCCATCGCTCTGCCATGCCAGTACCCTATGTATGATATACCAGCCCAGTCTATCACTCTGCCATGCCAGTACCCTGTGTAGGATATACCAGCCCAGTCTATCACTCTTTCAGGCCAGTACCCTGTGTATGATATACCAGCCAAGTCCATCGCTCTGCCATGCCAGTACCCTGTGTATGATATACCAGCCCAGTCCATCGCTCTGCCATGCCAGTACCCTTTGTGTGATATACCAGCCCAGTCTATCACTCTGCCATGCCAGTACCCTGTGTAGGATATACCAACCCAGTCTATCACTCTGTCATGCCAGTACCCTGTGTATGATATACCAGCCCAGTCCTTCGCTCTGCCATGCCAGTACCCTGTGTATGATATCCCAGCCCTATGATATCCCAGCCCAGTCTATCACTCTGCCATGCCAGTACCCTGTGTAGGATATCCCAGCCCAGTCTATCACTGTCATGCCATTACCCTGTGTATGATATACCAGCCCAGTCTATCACTCTGTCATGCCAGTACCCTGTGTATGATATCCCAGCCCAGTCCATCGCTCTGCCGTGCCAGTACCCTGTGTAGTATATACCAGCCCAGTCTATCACTCTGTCATGCCAGTACCCTGTGTATGATATACCAGCCCAGTCCATCGCTCTGCCATGCCAGTACCCTGTGTATGATATCCCAGCCCAGTCTATCACTCTGCCATGCCAGTACCCTGTGTATGATATCCCAGCCCAGTCTATCACTCTGTCATGCCATTACCCTGTGTATGATATACCAGCCCAGTCTATCACTCTGTCATGCCAGTACCCTGTGTATGATATACCAGCCCAGTCTATCACTCTGTCATGCCAGTACCCTGTGTATGATATACCAGCCCAGTCTATCACTCTGCCATGCCAGTTCCCTGTGTATGATATACCAGCCCAGTCTATCACTCTGCCATGCCAGTACCCTGTGTATGATATACCAGCCCAGTCTATCACTCTGTCATGCCAGTACCCTGTGTATGAAATACCAGCCCAGTCTATCACTCTGCCATGCCAGTACCCTGTGTATGATATCCCAGCCCAGTCTATCACTCTGCCATGCCAGTACCCTGTGTAGGATATACCAGCCCAGTCTATCACTCTGCCATGCCAGTACCCTGTGTTTGATATCCCAGCCCAGTCCATCGCTCTGCCATGCCAGTACCCTGTGTGTGATATACCAGCCCCATCAATCGCTCTGCCATGCCAGTACCCTGTGTGTGATATACCAGCCCAGTCTATCACTCTGCCATGCCAGTACCCTGTGTAGGATATACCAGCCCAGTCTATCACTCTGTCATGCCAGTACCCTGTGTATGATATACCAGCCCAGTCTATCACTCTGCCATGCCAGTACCCTGTGTAGGATATACCAGCCCAGTCTATCACTCTGCCATGCCAGTACCCTGTGTAGGATATCCCAGCCCAGTCTATCACTCTGCCATGCCAGTACCCTGTGTATGATATACCAGCCCCGTCCATCGCTCTGCCATGCCAGTACCCTGTGTATGATATACCAGCCCAGTCTATAACTCTGCCATGCCCGTACCCTGTGTATGATATGCCAGCCCAGTCTATCACTCTGTAATGTAGTACCCTGTGTATGATATACCAGCCCAGTCTATCACTCTGCCATGCCAGTACCCTGTGTAGGATATACCAGCCCAGTCTATCACTCTGTCTTGCCAGTACCCTGTGTATGATATACCAGCCCAGTCTATCACTCTGTCATGCCAGTACCCTGTGTATGATATCCCAGCCCAGTCCATCGCTCTGCCATGCCAGTACCCTGTGTGTGATATACCAGCCCAGTCTATCACTCTGCCATGCCAGTACCCTGTGTAGGATATACCAGCCCAGTTTATCACTCTGTCATGCCAGTACCCTGTGTATGATATACCAGCCCAGTCCATTGCTCTGCCATGCCAGTACCCTGTGTAAGATATCCCAGCCCAGTCTATCACTCTGCCATGCCAGTACCCTGTGTATGATATCCCAGCCCAGTCTATCACTCTGTCATGCCATTACCCTGTGTATGATATACCAGCCCAGTCTGTCACTCTGTCATGCCAGTACCCTGTGTAGGATATACCAGCCCAGTCCATCGCTCTGCCATGCCAGTACCCTGTGTGTGATATACCAGCCCAGTCTATCACTCTGTCATGCCAGTACCCTGTGTATGATATACCAGCCCAGTCTATCACTCTGCCATGCCAGTACCCTGTGTATGATATACCAGCCCAGTCTATCACTCTGTCATGCCAGTACCCTGTGTATGATATACCAGCCCAGTCTATCACTCTGCCATGCCAGTACCCTGTGTATGATATACCAGCCCAGTCTATCACTCTGCCAGTACCCTGTGTATGATATACCAGCCCAGTCCATCGCTCTGCCATGCCAGTACCCTGTGTATGATATCCCAGCCCAGTCCATCGCTCTGCCATGCCAGTACCCTGTGTATGATATACCAGCCCAGTCTATCACTCTGCCATGCCAGTACCCTGTGTATGATATACCAGCCCAGTCCATCGCTCTGCCATGCCAGTACCCTGTGTATGATATCCCAGCCCAGTCTATCACTCTGCCATGCCAGTACCCTGTGTATGATATCCCAGCCCAGTCTAAAACTCTGTCATGCCATTACCCTGTGTATGATATACCATCCCAGTCTATCACTCTGTCATGCCAGTACCCTGTGTATGATATCCCAGCCCCGTCCATCGCTCTGCCATGCCAGTACCCTGTGTGTGATATACCAGCCCAGTCTATCACTCTGCCATGCCAGTACCCTGTGTAGGATATACCAGCCCAGTCTATCACTCTGTCTTGCCATTACCCTGTGTATGATATACCAGCCCAGTCTATCACTCTGTCATGCCAGTACCCTGTGTATGATATCCCAGCCCCGTCCATCGCTCTGCCATGCCAGTACCCTGTGTATGATATCCCAGCCCAGTCTATCACTCTGTCATGCCATTACCCTGTGTATGATATACCAGCCCAGTCTATCACTCTGCCATGCCAGTACCCTGTGTATGATATACCAGCCCAGTCTATCACTCTGCCATGCCACTACCCTGTGTATAATATACCAG
Source organism: Pseudophryne corroboree (assembly GCF_028390025.1). Taxonomy (NCBI): domain Eukaryota; kingdom Metazoa; phylum Chordata; class Amphibia; order Anura; family Myobatrachidae; genus Pseudophryne; species Pseudophryne corroboree. Next base: position 18,302,005 of record NC_086451.1, on the reverse strand, counting down.
CCCAGTCTATCACTCTGCCATGCCAGTACCCTGTGTAGGATATACCAGCCCAGTCTATCACTCTTTCATGCCAGTACCCTGTGTATGATATACCAGCCAAGTCCATCGCTCTGCCATGCCAGTACCCTGTGTATGATATACCAGCCCAGTCTATCACTCTGCCATGCCAGTACCCTGTGTAGGATATACCAGCCCAGTCTATCACTCTTTCAGGCCAGTACCCTGTGTATGATATACCAGCCAAGTCCATCGCTCTGCCATGCCAGTACCCTGTGTATGATATACCAGCCCAGTCCATCGCTCTGCCATGCCAGTACCCTTTGTGTGATATACCAGCCCAGTCTATCACTCTGCCATGCCAGTACCCTGTGTAGGATATACCAGCCCAGTCTATCACTCTGTCATGCCAGTACCCTGTGTATGATATACCAGCCCAGTCCAACGCTCTGCCATGCCAGTACCCTGTGTATGATATCCCAGCCCAGTCTATCACTCTGCCATGCCAGTACCCTGTGTAGGATATCCCAGCCCAGTCTATCACTGTCATGCCATTACCCTGTGTATGATATACCAGCCCAGTCTATCACTCTGTCATGCCAGTACCCTGTGTATGATATACCAGCCCAGTCTATCACTCTGTCATGCCAGTACCCTGTGTATGATATACCAGCCCAGTCTATCACTCTGCCATGCCAGTTCCCTGTGTATGATATACCAGCCCAGTCTATCACTCTGCCATGCCAGTACCCTGTGTATGATATACCAGCCCAGTCTATCACTCTGTCATGCCAGTACCCTGTGTATGAAATACCAGCCCAGTCTATCACTCTGCCATGCCAGTACCCTGTGTATGATATACCAGCCCAGTCTATCACTCTGCCATGCCAGTACCCTGTGTAGGATATACCAGCCCAGTCTATCACTCTGTCATGCCAGTACCCTGTGTATGATATCCCAGCCCAGTCTATCACTCTGCCATGCCAGTACCCTGTGTAGGATATACCAGCCCAGTCTATCACTCTGCCATGCCAGTACCCTGTGTATGATATCCCAGCCCAGTCCATCGCTCTGCCATGCCAGTACCCTGTGTGTGATATACCAGCCCCATCCATCGCTCTGCCATGCCAGTACCCTGTGTGTGATATACCAGCCCAGTCTATCACTCTGCCATGCCAGTACCCTGTGTAGGATATACCAGCCCAGTCTATCACTCTGTCATGCCAGTACCCTGTGTATGATATACCAGCCCAGTCTATCACTCTGCCATGCCAGTACCCTGTGTAGGATATACCAGCCCAGTCTATCACTCTGCCATGCCAGTACCCTGTGTAGGATATCCCAGCCCAGTCTATCACTCTGCCATGCCAGTACCCTGTGTATGATATACCAGCCCCGTCCATCGCTCTGCCATGCCAGTACCCTGTGTATGATATACCAGCCCAGTCTATCACTCTGCCATGCCCGTACCCTGTGTATGATATGCCAGCCCAGTCTATCACTCTGTCATGCCAGTACCCTGTGTATGATATACCAGCCCAGTCTATCACTCTGCCATGCCAGTACCCTGTGTAGGATATACCAGCCCAGTCCATTGCTCTGCCATGCCAGTACCCTGTGTAAGATATCCCAGCCCAGTCTATCACTCTGCCATGCCAGTACCCTGTGTATGATATCCCAGCCCAGTCTATCACTCTGTCATGCCATTACCCTGTGTATGATATACCAGCCCAGTCTATCACTCTGTCATGCCAGTACCCTGTGTAGGATATACCAGCCCAGTCCATCGCTCTGCCATGCCAGTACCCTGTGTGTGATATACCAGCCCAGTCTATCACTCTGTCATGCCAGTACCCTGTGTATGATATACCAGCCCAGTCTATCACTCTGCCATGCCAGTACCCTGTGTATGATATACCAGCCCAGTCTATCACTCTGTCATGCCAGTACCCTGTGTATGATATACCAGCCCAGTCTATCACTCTGCCATGCCAGTACCCTGTGTATGATATACCAGCCCAGTCTATCACTCTGCCAGTACCCTGTGTATGATATACCAGCCCAGTCCATCGCTCTGCCATGCCAGTACCCTGTGTATGATATCCCAGCCCAGTCCATCGCTCTGCCATGCCAGTACCCTGTGTATGATATACCAGCCCAGTCTATCACTCTGCCATGCCAGTACCCTGTGTATGATATACCAGCCCAGTCCATCGCTCTGCCATGCCAGTACCCTGTGTATGATATCCCAGCCCAGTCTATCACTCTGCCATGCCAGTACCCTGTGTATGATATCCCAGCCCAGTCTAAAACTCTGTCATGCCATTACCCTGTGTATGATATACCATCCCAGTCTATCACTCTGTCATGCCAGTACCCTGTGTATGATATCCCAGCCCCGTCCATCGCTCTGCCATGCCAGTACCCTGTGTGTGATATACCAGCCCAGTCTATCACTCTGCCATGCCAGTACCCTGTGTAGGATATACCAGCCCAGTCTATCACTCTGTCATGCCATTACCCTGTGTATGATATACCAGCCCAGTCTATCACTCTGTCATGCCAGTACCCTGTGTATGATATCCCAGCCCCGTCCATCGCTCTGCCATGCCAGTACCCTGTGTATGATATCCCAGCCCAGTCTATCACTCTGTCATGCCATTACCCTGTGTATGATATACCAGCCCAGTCTATCACTCTGCCATGCCAGTACCCTGTGTATGATATACCAGCCCAGTCTATCACTCTGCCATGCCAGTACCCTGTGTATAATATACCAGCCCAGTCTATCACTCTGCCATGCCAGTACCCTGTGTAGGATATACCAGCCCAGTCTATCACTCTTTCATGCCAGTACCCTGTGTATGATATACCAGCCAAGTCCATCGCTCTGCCATGCCAGTACCCTGTGTATGATATACCAGCCCAGTCTATCACTCTGCCATGCCAGTACCCTGTGTAGGATATACCAGCCCAGTCTATCACTCTTTCAGGCCAGTACCCTGTGTATGATATACCAGCCAAGTCCATCGCTCTGCCATGCCAGTACCCTGTGTATGATATACCAGCCCAGTCCATCGCTCTGCCATGCCAGTACCCTTTGTGTGATATACCAGCCCAGTCTATCACTCTGCCATGCCAGTACCCTGTGTAGGATATACCAGCCCAGTCTATCACTCTGTCATGCCAGTACCCTGTGTATGATATACCAGCCCAGTCCATCGCTCTGCCATGCCAGTACCCTGTGTATGATATCCCAGCCCTATGATATCCCAGCCCAGTCTATCACTCTGCCATGCCAGTACCCTGTGTAGGTTTTCCCAGCCCAGTCTATCACTGTCATGCCATTACCCTGTGTATGATATACCAGCCCAGTCTATCACTCTGTCATGCCAGTACCCTGTGTATGATATCCCTGCCCAGTCCATCGCTCTGCCGTGCCAGTACCCTGTGTAGGATATACCAGCCCAGTCTATCACTCTGTCATGCCAGTACCCTGTGTATGATATACCAGCCCAGTCCATCGCTCTGCCATGCCAGTACCCTGTGTATGATATCCCAGCCCAGTCTATCACTCTGCCATGCCAGTACCCTGTGTATGATATCCCAGCCCAGTCTATCACTCTGTCATGCCATTACCCTGTGTATGATATACCAGCCCAGTCTATCACTCTGTCATGCCAGTACCCTGTGTATGATATACCAGCCCAGTCTATCACTCTGTCATGCCAGTACCCTGTGTATGATATACCAGCCCAGTCTATCACTCTGCCATGCCAGTTCCCTGTGTATGATATACCAGCCCAGTCTATCACTCTGCCATGCCAGTACCCTGTGTATGATATACCAGCCCAGTCTATCACTCTGTCATGCCAGTACCCTGTGTATGAAATACCAGCCCAGTCTATCACTCTGCCATGCCAGTACCCTGTGTATGATATACCAGCCCAGTCTATCACTCTGCCATGCCAGTACCCTGTGTAGGATATACCAGCCCAGTCTATCACTCTGTCATGCCAGTACCCTGTGTATGATATCCCAGCCCAGTCTATCACTCTGCCATGCCAGTACCCTGTGTAGGATATACCAGCCCAGTCTATCACTCTGCCATGCCAGTACCCTGTGTATGATATCCCAGCCCAGTCCATCGCTCTGCCATGCCAGTACCCTGTGTGTGATATACCAGCCCCATCCATCGCTCTGCCATGCCAGTACCCTGTGTGTGATATACCAGCCCAGTCTATCACTCTGCCATGCCAGTACCCTGTGTATGATATACCAGCCCAGTCTATCACTCTGTCATGCCAGTACCCTGTGTATGATATACCAGCCCAGTCTATCACTCTGCCATGCCAGTACCCTGTGTAGGATATACCAGCCCAGTCTATCACTCTGCCATGCCAGTACCCTGTGTAGGATATCCCAGCCCAGTCTATCACTCTGCCATGCCAGTACCCTGTGTATGATATACCAGCCCCGTCCATCGCTCAGCCATGCCAGTACCCTGTGTATGATATACCAGCCCAGTCTATCACTCTGCCATGCCCGTACCCTGTGTATGATATGCCAGCCCAGTCTATCACTCTGTCATGCCAGTACCCTGTGTATGATATACCAGCCCAGTCTATCACTCTGCCATGCCAGTACCCTGTGTAGGATATACCAGCCCAGTCTATCACTCTGTCTTTCCAGTACCCTGTGTATGATATACCAGCCCAGTCCATCGCTCTTCCATGCCAGTACCCTGTGTATGATATCCCAGCCCAGTCTATCACTCTGCCATGCCAGTACCCTGTGTATGATATCCCAGCCCAGTCTATCACTCTGTCATGCCATTACCCTGTGTATGATATACCAGCCCAGTCTATCACTCTGTCATGCCAGTACCCTGTGTATGATATCCCAGCCCAGTCCATCGCTCTGCCATGCCAGTACCCTGTGTGTGATATACCAGCCCAGTCTATCACTCTGCCATGCCAGTACCCTGTGTAGGATATACCAGCCCAGTTTATCACTCTGTCATGCCAGTACCCTGTGTATGATATACCAGCCCAGTCCATTGCTCTGCCATGCCAGTACCCTGTGTAAGATATCCCAGCCCAGTCTATCACTCTGCCATGCCAGTACCCTGTGTATGATATCCCAGCCCAGTCTATCACTCTGTCATGCCATTACCCTGTGTATGATATACCAGCCCAGTCTATCACTCTGTCATGCCAGTACCCTGTGTATGAAATACCAGCCCAGTCTATCACTCTGCCATGCCAGTACCCTGTGTATGATATACCAGCCCAGTCTATCACTCTGCCATGCCAGTACCCTGTGTAGGATATACCAGCCCAGTCTATCACTCTGTCATGCCAGTACCCTGTGTATGATATCCCAGCCCAGTCTATCACTCTGCCATGCCAGTACCCTGTGTAGGATATACCAGCCCAGTCTATCACTCTGCCATGCCAGTACCCTGTGTATGATATCCCAGCCCAGTCCATCGCTCTGCCATGCCAGTACCCTGTGTGTGATATACCAGCCCCATCCATCGCTCTGCCATGCCAGTACCCTGTGTGTGATATACCAGCCCAGTCTATCACTCTGCCATGCCAGTACCCTGTGTAGGATATACCAGCCCAGTCTATCACTCTGTCATGCCGGTACCCTGTGTATGATATACCAGCCCAGTCTATCACTCTGCCATGCCAGTACCCTGTGTAGGATATACCAGCCCAGTCTATCACTCTGCCATGCCAGTACCCTGTGTAGGATATCCCAGCCCAGTCTATCACTCTGCCATGCCAGTACCCTGTGTATGATATACCAGCCCCGTCCATCGCTCTGCCATGCCAGTACCCTGTGTATGATATACCAGCCCAGTCTATCACTCTGCCATGCCCGTACCCTGTGTATGATATGCCAGCCCAGTCTATCACTCTGTCATGCCAGTACCCTGTGTATGATATACCAGCCCAGTCTATCACTCTGCCATGCCAGTACCCTGTGTAGGATATACCAGCCCAGTCTATCACTCTGTCTTGCCAGTACCCTGTGTATGATATACCAGCCCAGTCCATCGCTCTTCCATGCCAGTACCCTGTGTATGATATCCCAGCCCAGTCTATCACTCTGCCATGCCAGTACCCTGTGTATGATATCCCAGCCCAGTCTATCACTCTGTCATGCCATTACCCTGTGTATGATATACCAGCCCAGTCTATCACTCTGTCATGCCAGTACCCTGTGTATGATATCCCAGCCCAGTCCATCGCTCTGCCATGCCAGTACCCTGTGTGTGATATACCAGCCCAGTCTATCACTCTGCCATGCCAGTACCCTGTGTAGGATATACCAGCCCAGTTTATCACTCTGTCATGCCAGTACCCTGTGTATGATATACCAGCCCAGTCCATTGCTCTGCCATGCCAGTACCCTGTGTAAGATATCCCAGCCCAGTCTATCACTCTGCCATGCCAGTACCCTGTGTATGATATCCCAGCCCAGTCTATCACTCTGTCATGCCATTACCCTGTGTATGATATACCAGCCCAGTCTATCACTCTGTCATGCCAGTACCCTGTGTAGGATATACCAGCCCAGTCCATCGCTCTGCCATGCCAGTACCCTGTGTGTGATATACCAGCCCAGTCTATCACTCTGTCATGCCAGTACCCTGTGTATGATATACCAGCCCAGTCTATCACTCTGCCATGCCAGTACCCTGTGTATGATATACCAGCCCAGTCTATCACTCTGTCATGCCAGTACCCTGTGTATGATATACCAGCCCAGTCTATCACTCTGCCATGCCAGTACCCTGTGTATGATATACCAGCCCAGTCTATCACTCTGCCAGTACCCTGTGTATGATATACCAGCCCAGTCCATCGCTCTGCCATGCCAGTACCCTGTGTATGATATCCCAGCCCAGTTCATCGCTCTGCCATGCCAGTACCCTGTGTATGATATACCAGCCCAGTCTATCACTCTGCCATGCCAGTACCCTGTGTATGATATACCAGCCCAGTCTATCACTCTGTCATGCCATTACCCTGTGTATGATATACCAGCCCAGAGTATCACTCTGTCATGCCAGTACCCTGTGTATGATATACCAGCCCAGTCTATCACTCTGCCATGCCAGTACCCTGTGTATGATATACCAGCCCAGTCTATCACTCTGCCAGTACCCTGTGTATGATATACCAGCCCAGTCCATCGCTCTGTCATGCCAGTACCCTGTGTATGATATCCCAGCCCCGTCCATCGCTCTGCCATGCCAGTACCCTGTGTGTGATATACCAGCCCAGTCTATCACTCTGCCATGCCAGTACCCTGTGTAGGATATACCAGCCCAGTCTATCACTCTGTCATGCCATTACCCTGTGTATGATATACCAGCCCAGTCTATCACTCTGTCATGCCAGTACCCTGTGTATGATATCCCAGCCCCGTCCATCGCTCTGCCATGCCAGTACCCTGTGTATGATATCCCAGCCCAGTCTATCACTCTGTCATGCCATTACCCTGTGTATGATATACCAGCCCAGTCTATCACTCTGCCATGCCAGTACCCTGTGTATGATATACCAGCCCAGTCTATCACTCTGCCATGCCAGTACCCTGTGTATAATATACCAGCCCAGTCTATCACTCTGCCATGCCAGTACCCTGTGTAGGATATACCAGCCCAGTCTATCACTCTTTCATGCCAGTACCCTGTGTATGATATACCAGCCAAGTCCATCGCTCTGCCATGCCAGTACCCTGTGTATGATATACCAGCCCAGTCTATCACTCTGCCATGCCAGTACCCTGTGTAGGATATACCAGCCCAGTCTATCACTCTTTCAGGCCAGTACCCTGTGTATGATATACCAGCCAAGTCCATCGCTCTGCCATGCCAGTACCCTGTGTATGATATACCAGCCCAGTCCATCGCTCTGCCATGCCAGTACCCTTTGTGTGATATACCAGCCCAGTCTATCACTCTGCCATGCCAGTACCCTGTGTAGGATATACCAGCCCAGTCTATCACTCTGTCATGCCAGTACCCTGTGTATGATATACCAGCCCAGTCCATCGCTCTGCCATGCCAGTACCCTGTGTATGATATCCCAGCCCAGTCTATCACTCTGCCATGCCAGTACCCTGTGTAGGATATCCCAGCCCAGTCTATCACTGTCATGCCATTACCCTGTGTATGATATACCAGCCCAGTCTATCACTCTATCATGCCAGTACCCTGTGTATGATATCCCAGCCCAGTCCATCGCTCTGCCGTGCCAGTACCCTGTGTAGGATATAGCAGCCCAGTCTATCACTCTGTCATTGCCAGTACCCTGTGTATGATATACCAGCCCAGTCCATCGCTCTGCCATGCCAGTACCCTGTGTATGATATCCCAGCCCAGTCTATCACTCTGCCATGCCAGTACCCTGTGTATGATATCCCAGCCCAGTCTATCACTCTGTCATGCCATTACCCTGTGTATGATATACCAGCCCAGTCTATCACTCTGTCATGCCAGTACCCTGTGTATGATATACCAGCCCAGTCTATCACTCTGCCATGCCAGTACCCTGTGTAGGATATACCAGCCCAGTCTATCACTCTGTCATGCCAGTACCCTGTGTATGATATCCCAGCCCAGTCTATCACTCTGCCATGCCAGTACCCTGTGTAGGATATACCAGCCCAGTCTATCACTCTGCCATGCCAGTACCCTGTGTATGATATCCCAGCCCAGTCCATCGCTCTGCCATGCCAGTACCCTGTGTGTGATATACCAGCCCCATCCATCGCTCTGCCATGCCAGTACCCTGTGTGTGATATACCAGCCCAGTCTATCACTCTGCCATGCCAGTACCCTGTGTAGGATATACCAGCCCAGTCTATCACTCTGTCATGCCAGTACCCTGTGTATGATATACCAGCCCAGTCTATCACTCTGCCATGCCAGTACCCTGTGTAGGATATACCAGCCCAGTCTATCACTCTGCCATGCCAGTACCCTGTGTAGGATATCCCAGCCCAGTCTATCACTCTGCCATGCCAGTACCCTGTGTATGATATACCAGCCCCGTCCATCGCTCTGCCATGCCAGTACCCTGTGTATGATATACCAGCCCAGTCTATCACTCTGCCATGCCCGTACCCTGTGTATGATATGCCAGCCCAGTCTATCACTCTGTCATGCCAGTACCCTGTGTATGATATACCAGCCCAGTCTATCACTCTGCCATGCCAGTACCCTGTGTAGGATATACCAGCCCAGTCTATCACTCTGTCTTGCCAGTACCCTGTGTATGATATACCAGCCCAGTCCATCGCTCTTCCATGCCAGTACCCTGTGTATGATATCCCAGCCCAGTCTATCACTCTGCCATGCCAGTACCCTGTGTATGATATCCCAGCCCAGTCTATCACTCTGTCATGCCATTACCCTGTGTATGATATACCAGCCCAGTCTATCACTCTGTCATGCCAGTACCCTGTGTATGATATCCCAGCCCAGTCCATCGCTCTGCCATGCCAGTACCCTGTGTGTGATATACCAGCCCAGTCTATCACTCTGCCATGCCAGTACCCTGTGTAGGATATACCAGCCCAGTTTATCACTCTGTCATGCCAGTACCCTGTGTATGATATACCAGCCCAGTCCATTGCTCTGCCATGCCAGTACCCTGTGTAAGATATCCCAGCCCAGTCTATCACTCTGCCATGCCAGTACCCTGTGTATGATATCCCAGCCCAGTCTATCACTCTGCCATGCCAGTACCCTGTGTAGGATATCCCAGCCCAGTCTATCACTGTCATGCCATTACCCTGTGTATGATATACCAGCCCAGTCTATCACTCTATCATGCCAGTACCCTGTGTATGATATCCCAGCCCAGTCCATCGCTCTGCCGTGCCAGTACCCTGTGTAGGATATACCAGCCCAGTCTATCACTCTGTCATGCCAGTACCCTGTGTATGATATACCAGCCCAGTCCATCGCTCTGCCATGCCAGTACCCTGTGTATGATATCCCAGCCCAGTCTATCACTCTGCCATGCCAGTACCCTGTGTAGGATATCCCAGCCCAGTCTATCACTCTGTCATGCCATTACCCTGTGTATGATATACCAGCCCAGTCTATCACTCTGTCATGCCAGTACCCTGTGTATGATATACCAGCCCAGTCTATCACTCTGTCATGCCAGTACCCTGTGTATGATATACCAGCCCAGTCTATCACTCTGCCATGCCAGTTCCCTGTGTATGATATACCAGCCCAGTCTATCACTCTGTCATGCCAGTACCCTGTGTAGGATATACCAGCCCAGTCCATCGCTCTGCCATGCCAGTACCCTGTGTGTGATATACCAGCCCAGTCTATCACTCTGTCATGCCAGTACCCTGTGTATGATATACCAGCCCAGTCTATCACTCTGCCATGCCAGTACCCTGTGTATGATATACCAGCCCAGTCTATCACTCTGTCATGCCAGTACCCTGTGTATGATATACCAGCCCAGTCTATCACTCTGCCATGCCAGTACCCTGTGTATGATATACCAGCCCAGTCTATCACTCTGCCAGTACCCTGTGTATGATATACCAGCCCAGTCCATCGCTCTGCCATGCCAGTACCCTGTGTATGATATCCCAGCCCAGTCCATCGCTCTGCCATGCCAGTACCCTGTGTATGATATACCAGCCCAGTCTATCACTCTGCCATGCCAGTACCCTGTGTATGATATACCAGCCCAGTCTATCACTCTGTCATGCCATTACCCTGTGTATGATATACCAGCCCAGAGTATCACTCTGTCATGCCAGTACCCTGTGTATGATATACCAGCCCAGTCTATCACTCTGCCATGCCAGTACCCTGTGTATGATATACCAGCCCAGTCTATCACTCTGCCAGTACCCTGTGTATGATATACCAGCCCAGTCCATCGCTCTGTCATGCCAGTACCCTGTGTATGATATCCCAGCCCCGTCCATCGCTCTGCCATGCCAGTACCCTGTGTGTGATATACCAGCCCAGTCTATCACTCTGCCATGCCAGTACCCTGTGTAGGATATACCAGCCCAGTCTATCACTCTGTCATGCCATTACCCTGTGTATGATATACCAGCCCAGTCTATCACTCTGTCATGCCAGTACCCTGTGTATGATATCCCAGCCCCGTCCATCGCTCTGCCATGCCAGTACCCTGTGTATGATATCCCAGCCCAGTCTATCACTCTGTCATGCCATTACCCTGTGTATGATATACCAGCCCAGTCTATCACTCTGCCATGCCAGTTCCCTGTGTATGATATACCAGCCCAGTCTATCACTCTGCCATGCCAGTACCCTGTGTATAATATACCAGCCCAGTCTATCACTCTGCCATGCCAGTACCCTGTGTAGGATATACCAGCCCAGTCTATCACTCTTTCATGCCAGTACCCTGTGTATGATATACCAGCCAAGTCCATCGCTCTGCCATGCCAGTACCCTGTGTATGATATACCAGCCCAGTCTATCACTCTGCCATGCCAGTACCCTGTGTAGGATATACCAGCCCAGTCTATCACTCTTTCAGGCCAGTACCCTGTGTATGATATACCAGCCAAGTCCATCGCTCTGCCATGCCAGTACCCTGTGTATGATATACCAGCCCAGTCCATCGCTCTGCCATGCCAGTACCCTTTGTGTGATATACCAGCCCAGTCTATCACTCTGCCATGCCAGTACCCTGTGTAGGATATACCAGCCCAGTCTATCACTCTGTCATGCCAGTACCCTGTGTATGATATACCAGCCCAGTCCATCGCTCTGCCATGCCAGTACCCTGTGTATGATATCCCAGCCCAGTCTATCACTCTGCCATGCCAGTACCCTGTGTAGGATATCCCAGCCCAGTCTATCACTGTCATGCCATTACCCTGTGTATGATATACCAGCCCAGTCTATCACTCTATCATGCCAGTACCCTGTGTATGATATCCCAGCCCAGTCCATCGCTCTGCCGTGCCAGTACCCTGTGTAGGATATACCAGCCCAGTCTATCACTCTGTCATGCCAGTACCCTGTGTATGATATACCAGCCCAGTCCATCGCTCTGCCATGCCAGTACCCTGTGTATGATATCCCAGCCCAGTCTATCACTCTGCCATGCCAGTACCCTGTGTAGGATATCCCAGCCCAGTCTATCACTCTGTCATGCCATTACCCTGTGTATGATATACCAGCCCAGTCTATCACTCTGTCATGCCAGTACCCTGTGTATGATATACCAGCCCAGTCTATCACTCTGTCATGCCAGTACCCTGTGTATGATATACCAGCCCAGTCTATCACTCTGCCATGCCAGTTCCCTGTGTATGATATACCAGCCCAGTCTATCACTCTGCCATGCCAGTACCCTGTGTATGATATACCAGCCCAGTCTATCACTCTGTCATGCCAGTACCCTGTGTATGAAATACCAGCCCAGTCTATCACTCTGCCATGCCAGTACCCTGTGTATGATATACCAGCCCAGTCTATCAATCTGCCATGCCAGTACCCTGTGTAGGATATACCAGCCCAGTCTATCACTCTGTCATGCCAGTACCCTGTGTATGATATCCCAGCCCAGTCTATCACTCTGCCATGCCAGTACCCTGTGTAGGATATACCAGCCCAGTCTATCACTCTGCCATGCCAGTACCCTGTGTATGATATCCCAGCCCAGTCCATCGCTCTGCCATGCCAGTACCCTGTGTGTGATATACCAGCCCCATCCATCGCTCTGCCATGCCAGTACCCTGTGTGTGATATACCAGCCCAGTCTATCACTCTGCCATGCCAGTACCCTGTGTAGGATATACCAGCCCAGTCTATCACTCTGTCATGCCAGTACCCTGTGTATGATATACCAGCCCAGTCTATCACTCTGCCATGCCAGTACCCTGTGTAGGATATACCAGCCCAGTCTATCACTCTGCCATGCCAGTACCCTGTGTAGGATATCCCAGCCCAGTCTATCACTCTGCCATGCCAGTACCCTGTCTATGATATACCAGCCCCGTCCATCGCTCTGCCATGCCAGTACCCTGTGTATGATATACCAGCCCAGTCTATCACTCTGCCATGCCCGTACCCTGTGTATGATATGCCAGCCCAGTCTATCACTCTGCCATGCCAGTACCCTGTGTAGGATATACCAGCCCAGTCTATCACTCTGTCTTGCCAGTACCCTGTGTATGATATACCAGCCCAGTCCATCGCTCTTCCATGCCAGTACCCTGTGTATGATATCCCAGCCCAGTCTATCACTCTGCCATGCCAGTACCCTGTGTATGATATCCCAGCCCAGTCTATCACTCTGTCATGCCATTACCCTGTGTATGATATACCAGCCCAGTCTATCACTCTGTCATGCCAGTACCCTGTGTATGATATCCCAGCCCAGTCCATCGCTCTGCCATGCCAGTACCCTGTGTGATATACCAGCCCAGTCTATCACTCTGCCATGCCAGTACCCTGTGTAGGATATACCAGCCCAGTTTATCACTCTGTCATGCCAGTACCCTGTGTATGATATACCAGCCCAGTCCATTGCTCTGCCATGCCAGTACCCTGTGTAAGATATCCCAGCCCAGTCTATCACTCTGCCATGCCAGTACCCTGTGTATGATATCCCAGCCCAGTCTATCACTCTGTCATGCCATTACCCTGTGTATGATATACCAGCCCAGTCTATCACTCTGTCATGCCAGTACCCTGTGTAGGATATACCAGCCCAGTCCATCGCTCTGCCATGCCAGTACCCTGTGTGTGATATACCAGCCCAGTCTATCACTCTGTCATGCCAGTACCCTGTGTATGATATACCAGCCCAGTCTATCACTCTGCCATGCCAGTACCCTGTGTATGATATACCAGCCCAGTCTATCACTCTGTCATGCCAGTACCCTGTGTATGATATACCAGCCCAGTCTATCACTCTGCCATGCCAGTACCCTGTGTATGATATACCAGCCCAGTCTATCACTCTGCCAGTACCCTGTGTATGATATACCAGCCCAGTCCATCGCTCTGCCATGCCAGTACCCTGTGTATGATATCCCAGCCCAGTCCATCGCTCTGCCATGCCAGTACCCTGTGTATGATATACCAGCCCAGTCTATCACTCTGCCATGCCAGTACCCTGTGTATGATATACCAGCCCAGTCTATCACTCTGCCATGCCAGTACCCTGTGTATGATATACCAGCCAAGTCTGTCACTCTGCCCCTCCCTGCCAGGCATGCTCTGAGTGCACAGTTATGACCTTCCCTGTCGGCACAGTAAGTAATAGACGCGGCGTTCTGCTGCCCTAGCTGGAGTGACAATCCATCACGGGCGTGCATTAGCTTGTTACAGAGCGCTGGCACAATGTTTGTGTCCTCTCTATCAGCATTTACCCAACAAAACTCATTATTCAGATGTACAACATAAAGGTGATGTAGCAACAATATGACTTCTTATTCTATTTGTGATAACACAGCCGCTGTTTAACCCCCAGATTTACATCTTGTCTCCTGTTCCTTCTAACCCGGTTTACTTCAAATTATTTATAACGCTGCTGATTCTCCCTTGAGATATACTCGCCAGCTTTATATAACCCATAGTGTAACTTTAAAATGTCAAATAAGGATTTCTCTTGTTCCAAACAGAAATTGGGGCAGATGTATTAAACCTGGAGACGGCATAAGGAAGCGATAAACCAGTGATAAGTGCAAGGTGATAAACGCAAAAGCCAATCAGCTCCTAACTGTTAATTTACATATTGGAGCTGATTGGCTGGTGCATTATCACCTTGCACTTATCACTGGTTTATCACTTCTCCAGACTCAATACATCGGCCCCATTGTCTTTTGTATTCATTTTCCCTTACAAAATTGTTGTTTATTGTGTATTGTAATCACAAAGAATTGGGTACATTTAGGCCTGGGTTTTATAGTTTGCCCTAAATGCCTAAACACTCAGGGCCTGTATCAAGGAACCTTTGGGGCTTATTTACATATATATATATATATATATATATATATATATATATATACACCGGTCGTAAGTCCGACACAAGTACAAATTTGGACGCATTTACCAATTTTTTGCAAAACTATAGCTGCACCAACGGAGAGTCTGCGTGCGGCTGGCTCTGTCTGCCATTGGTGAAGCCAACTTGAAAAGCACGCCAGACACCTGTTTTGTGGGAATGTCATGGGCACGTTGCCAGATTTCCTTTCTATACTGAGGAATGCATATAATAGAGGGACTCGTGTTTCTGACACTATACACCTGAAGCCGGTACGTAGTAAATCTGGCTGCCACGACCGTCCACATTTTCTGTGCTCTTGAATCAGGCCGGGAATGTGTGTATGTGTTAAGTGAAGGCACAGAAATGTGGCCCAGAAAGGAAAGACACACAGGTGTGGATGAGACCCACAGTCCCGGGAGAGAGGTGTTTGTTGCTGCTCTCGGAGTCATTTGAGATTGAAGAGGTTTTCACCATCAGTCTGTAGAAAGTCTCCTCTCTGCGTAGCTTCTCATCTGCTATAGTGCTGGCTGGTATGAAATCTAATCTGCTCTGTCACTGCGGTGCCTGTGGCCAGTCATTATGATGCTGCCACCTCCTGTAACAGCTTCTCGCAGCAGACTTTTGGCTATAGTTAACATTCTGAATACTTTAATGACCGTAAAACAAAGTATTGCCCATGAATTCAGTTTGCTTTCAGTCTCCTGTGCAGTAAACATTAAGCGTGTCGTCCTGACCAATGCGTGACTGTACACAAGGTTTTTCTTTGTCTTCATGCTTTTTTTATCCTCTATTGCTCAAAGATTTTAGGGTTTGACATCCTGCTCATGAAAAACCTGAAGCCAGTGCTATTAGAAGTGAATGCAAATCCCAGCATGAAGATAGAGCATGAGCAAGAGGTGAGAATAGTGATGCGTGCACAAAGCAATTGCATGGTGTTATATTCTCTTTCTATCTACTACAGTCTTCCTTACACCCATCTCCATCTATTACCATCTACCTTACACCCATCTCCACCTATTACTTCATCCTTAGTCCTATCGCAGTCTATTACCATCTACCTTCCACCCATCTCCATCTATTACCATCTACCTAACACCCATCTCCACCTATTACTTCATCCTTAGTCCTATCGCAGTCTATTACCATCTACCTTACACCCATCTCCATCTATTACCATCTACCTTCCACCCATCTCTATCACCATCTTCCTTCCACCCATCTCTATCACCATCTTCCTTCCACCTATCTCTATCACCGTCTTCCTTCTTCATATCTGCCATCTATTATGCCTTCCATCATCCCATCTCCATCTATTACCATCTTATTTCCACCCATCTACATCAATCTATCACCATCTGCCTTCCACCCATCTCCTTCTATCACCATATTCCTTCCTTCTATCCCCATCTGTCACCATCTTCCTTCCTTCTATCCCCATCTGTCACCATCTTCCTTCCTTCTATCCCCATCTGTCACCATCTTCCTTCCACCCATCTCTATCTATAACCATATTCCTTCCACCCATCTCCATCTGTCACCATCTTCCTTCCTTCTATCCCCATCTGTCACCATCTTCCTTCCAACCATCTCCATCTATTACCGTCTTCCTTCCAACCATCTCCATCTATTACCGTCTTCCATCCACCCATCTCCATCTATTACCATCTTCCTTACACCCATCTCCATCTTTTTATTACCAATTACCTTCCATCCATCTCCATCTATTACCGTCTTCCATCCACCCATCTCCACCTATTACCGTCTTCTTACCATCCATCTCCATCTATTACCATCTTCCCTCCACCCATCTCCAGCTATCTATTATCGTCTTCCTTGCACCCATCTCCATCTTTTACTGTCTTCCATCCACCCATCTCCATCTATTACCGTCTTCCTTCCAACCATCTCCATCTATTACCATCTTCCTTCTATCCATCTCTATTTATTACCGTCTTCCATCCACTCATCTCCATCTAGTACGGTCTTCCCTCCACCCATCTCCAGCTATCTATTACCGTCTTCTTACCACCCATCTCCATCTATTACCGTCTTCCTTCCAAACATTTACATCTATTACCATCTTCCTTCTGTCCATCTCCATTTATTACCGTCTTCCATCCACCCATCTCCATCTAGTACGGTCTTCCTTCCACCCATCTCCATCTATTACCGTCTTCCATCCACCCATCTCCCATCTATTTATTACCATCTTCCTTCCACCCATCTCCATCTATTACCCTCTTCCTTCCACCCATCTCCATCAATTACTGTCTTCCTTCCAACCATCTCCATCTATTACCGACTTTCTTCCACCCATCTCCATCTAATACCGTCTTCCTTCCACCCATCTCCATCAAGTACCGTCTTCCTTCCACCCATCTCCATCTATTACCGTCTTCCATCCACCCATCTCCCATCTATTTATTACCATCTTCCTTCCACCCATCTCCATCTATTACCGTCTTCCTTCCACCCATCTCCATCTATTACCGTCTTCCATCCACCCATCTCCCATCTATTTATTACCATCTTCCTTCCACCCATCTCCATCTATTACCGTCTTCCTTCCACCCATCTCCATCAATTACTGTCTTCCTTCCAACCATCTCCATCTATTACCGACTTTCTTCCACCCATCTCCATCTAATACCGTCTTCCTTCCAACCATCTCCATCTATTACCGACTTTCTTCCACCCATCTCCATCTAATACCGTCTTCCTTCCAACCATCTCCATCTATTACCGTCTTCCTTCCACCCATCTCCATCTATTACCGTCTTCCTTCCACCCATCTCCATCAAGTACCGTCTTCCTTCCAACCATCTCCATCTATTACCGTCTTCCTTCCACCCATCTCCATCAATTACCGTCTTCCTTCCAACCATCTCCATCTATTACCATCTTCTTACCATCCATCTCCATCTATTACCGTCTTCCATCCACCCATCTCCCATCTATTTATTACCATCTTCCTTCCACCCATCTCCATCTATTACCGTCTTCCTTCCACCCATCTCCATCAATTACCGTCTTCCTTCCAACCATCTCCATCTATTACCGACTTTCTTCCACCCATCTCTATCTAATACCGTCTTTCTTTCACCCATCGCCATCTAATACCATGCTGAAGTTCAGTGTGAAGGTAGAAGATCAACCTGTAGCCAATCACTGTATTACAATGATAACAGCAGCACAGACTATTTCAGCTCATACAACTCCCGCTTGTCTATGTTTTGAAAAATGTAAGGTACTATGCCATCTTTTGGCCACCACTTTTTCCCCATAGTATTATGTGTAGTGATGATTTTACAGTGTAGTCAGCCATTTACTCCAGCTGTACTGCAGGACCTGTACACTTACTCCAGCTTTACTGCAGGACAGGTACATTTACTCCAGCTGTACTGCAGAACCTGTACATTTACTCCAGCTGTACTGCAGAACCTGTACATTTACTCCAGCTGTACTGCAGGACCTGTACACTTACTCCAGCTGTACTGCAGGACCTGTACATTTACTCCAGCTGTACTGCAGGACCTGTACATTTACTCCAGCTGTACTGCAGAACATGTACATTTACTCAAGCTGTACTGCAGAACCTGTACATTTACTCCAGCTGTACTGCAGGACCTGTACATTTACTCCAGCTGTACTGCAGATCATGTACATTTACTCCAGCTGTACTGCAGGACCTGTACATTTACTCCAGCTGTACTACAGGACCTGTACATTTACTCCAGCTGTACTGCAGGACCTGTACATTTACTCCAGCTGTACTGCAGGACCTGTACATTTACTCCAGCTGTACTGCAGGACCTGTACACTTACTCAAGCTGTACTGCAGCACCTGTACATTTGCTCCAGCTGTACTGCAGGACCTGTACATTTACTCAAGCTGTACTGCAGAACCTGTACATTTACTCCAGCTGTACTGCAGGACCTGTACATTTACTCCAGCTGTACTGCAGAACATGTACATTTACTCCAGCTGTACTGCAGGACCTGTACATTTACTCCCACTGTACTACAGGACCTGTACATTTACTCCAGCTGTACTGCAGGACAGGTACATTTACTCCAGCTGTACTGCAGGACAGGTACATTTACTCCAGCTGTACTGCATGACCTGTACATTTACTCCAGCTGTACGGCAGGACCTGGACATTTACTCCAGCTGTACTGCAGGACAGGTACATTTACTCCAGCTGTACTGCAGGACCTGTACATTTACTCCAGCTGTACTGCAGAACATGTACATTTACTCCAGCTGTACTGCAGGACCTGTACATTTACTCCAGCTGTACTGCAGGACCTGTACATTTACTCCAGCTGTACTGCAGGAGCTGTACATTTACTCCAGCTGTACTGCAGGACCTGTACATTTACTCCAGCTGTACTGCAGGACCTGTACATTTACTCCAGCTGTACTGCAGGACCTGGACATTTGCTCCAGCTGTACTGCAGGACCTGTACATTTACTCCAGCTGTACTGCAGGACCTGTACATTTACTCCAGCTGTACTGCAGGAGCTGTACATTTACTCCAGCTGTACTGCAGGACCTGTACATTTACTCCAGCTATACTGCAGGACCTGTACATTTACTCCAGCTGTACTGCAGGACAGGTACATTTACTCCAGCTGTACTGCAGGACCTGTACATTTACTCCAGCTGTACTGCAGGACCTGGACATTTGCTCCAGCTATACTGCAGGACCGGTACATTTACTCCAGCTGTACTGCAGGACCTGTACATTTACTCCAGCTGTACTGCAGGACCTGTACATTTACTCCAGCTGTACTGCAGGACCGGTACATTTACTCCAGCTGTACTACAGGACCTGTACATTTACTCCAGCTGTACTGCAGGGTCGGTACATTTACTCCAGCTGTACTGCAGGGTCGGTACATTTACTCCAGCTGTACTGCAGGGTCGGTACATTTACTCCAGCTGTACTGCAGGATCTGTACATTTACTCTAGCTGTACTGCAGGACCTGTACATTTACTCCAGCTGTACTGCAGGACCTGGACATTTACTCCAGCTGTACTGCAGGACCCGCACATTTACTCCAGCTGTACTGCAGGACCTGTACATTTACTCCAGCTGTACTGCAGGACCTGTACATTTACTCCAGCTGTACTGCAGAACATGTACATTTACTCTAGCTGTACTGCAGGACCTGGACATTTACTCCAGCTGTACTGCAGGACCTGTACATTTACTCCAGCTGTACTGCAGGACAGGTACATTTACTCCAGCTGTACTGCAGGACAGGTACATTTACTCCAGCTGTACTGCAGGACCGGTACATTTACTCCAGCTGTACTGCAGGACCGGTACATTTACTCCAGCTGTACTGCAGGACCGGTACATTTACTCCAGCTGTACTGCAGGGTCGGTACATTTACTCCAGCTGTACTGCAGGGTCGGTACATTTACTCCAGCTGTACTGCAGGATCTGTACATTTACTCTAGCTGTACTGCAGGACCTGTACATTTACTCCAGCTATACTGCAGGACCTGTACATTTACTCCAGCTGTACTGCAGGACCCGCACATTTACTCCAGCTGTACTGCAGGACCCGTACATTTACTCCAGCTGTACTGCAGGACCCGCACATTTACTCCAGCTGTACTGCAGGACCCGCACATTTACTCCAGCTGTACTGCAGGACCCGTACATTTACTCCAGCTGTACTGCAGGACCCGTACATTTACTCCAGCTGTACTGCAGGACCTGTACATTTACTCCAGCTGTACTGCAGGACCTGTACATTTACTCCACCTGTACTGCAGGACCTGTACATTTACTCCAGCTGTACTTCAGGACCTGTACACTTTCTCCAGCTGTACTGCAGGACCTGTACATTTACTCCAGCTGTACTTCAGGACCTGTACATTTACTCCAGCTATACTGCAGGACCCGTACATTTACTCCAGCTGTACTGCAGGACCTGTACACTTACTCCAGCTGTACTGCAGGACCTGTACATTTACTCCAGCTGTACTGCAGGACCTGTACAATTACTCCAGCTGTACTGCAGGAGCTGTACATTTACTCCAGCTGTACTGCAGGACCTGGACATTTACTCCAGCTGTACTGCAGGACCTGTACACTTACTCCAGCTGTACTGCAGGACCTGTACACTTACTCCAGCTGTACTGCAGGACCTGTACACTTACTCCAGCTGTACTGCAGGACCTGTACATTTACTCCAGCTGTACTGCAGGACCCGTACATTTACTCCAGCTGTACTGCAGGACCTGTACATTTACTCCAGCTATACTGCAGGACCTGTACACTTACTCCAGCTGTACTGCAGGAGCTGTACATTTACTCCAGCTGTACTGCAGGAGCTGTACATTTACTCCAGCTGTACTGCAGGACCTGGACATTTACTCCAGCTGTACTGCAGGACCTGTACACTTACTCCAGCTGTACTGCAGGACCTGTACACTTACTCCAGCTGTACTGCAGGACCTGTACACTTACTCCTGCTGTACTGCAGGACCCGTACATTTACTCCAGCTGTACTGCAGGACCTGTACATTTACTCCAGCTGTACTGCAGGACCGGTACATTTACTCCAGCTGTACTGCAGGACCGGTACATTTACTCCAGCTGTACTGCAGGACCGGTACATTTACTCCAGCTGTACTGCAGGACCGGTACATTTATTCCAGCTGTACTGCAGGACCGGTACATTTACTCCAGCTGTACTGCAGGACCGGTACATTTACTCCAGCTGTACTGCAGGACCGGTACATTTACTCCAGCTGTACTGCAGGACCGGTACATTTATTCCAGCTGTACTGCAGGACCGGTACATTTACTCCAGCTGTACTGCAGGACCTGTACATTTACTCCAGCTGTACTGCAGGACCGGTACATTTACTCCAGCTGTACTGCAGGACCGGTACATTTATTCCAGCTGTACTGCAGGACCGGTACATTTACTCCAGCTGTACTGCAGGACCGGTACATTTACTCCAGCTGTACTGCAGGGTCGGTACATTTACTCCAGCTGTACTGCAGGACCCGTACATTTACTCCAGCTGTACTGCAGGACCTGTACATTTACTCCAGCTGTACTGCAGGACCTGTACATTTACTCCACCTGTACTGCAGGACCTGTACATTTACTCCAGCTGTACTTCAGGACCTGTACACTTACTCCAGCTGTACTGCAGGACCTGTACATTTACTCCAGCTGTACTGCAGGACCCGTACATTTACTCCAGCTGTACTGCAGGACCTGTACATTTACTCCAGCTATACTGCAGGACCTGTACCTTTACTCCAGCTGTACTGCAGGACCTGTACATTTACTCCAACTGTACTGCAGGACCTGTACATTTACTCCAGCTGTACTGCAGGACCTGTACACTTACTCCAGCTGTACTGCAGGACCTGTACATTTACTCCACCTGTACTGCAGGACCTGTACATTTACTCCAGCTGTACTTCAGGACCTGTACACTTACTCCAGCTGTACTGCAGGACCTGTACATTTACTCCAGCTGTACTGCAGGACCCGTACATTTACTCCAGCTGTACTGCAGGACCTGTACATTTACTCCAGCTATACTGCAGGACCTGTACCTTTACTCCAGCTGTACTGCAGGACCTGTACATTTACTCCAACTGTACTGCAGGACCTGTACATTTACTCCAGCTGTACTGCAGGACCTTTACATTTACTCCAGCTATACTGCAGGACCTGTACCTTTACTCCAGCTGTACTGCAGGACCTGTACATTTACTCCAACTGTACTGCAGGACCTGTACATTTACTCCAGCTGTACTGCAGGACCTGTACACTTACTCCAGCTGTACTGCAGGACCTGTACATTTACTCCAGCTGTACTGCAGAACATGTACATTTACTCCAGCTGTACTGCAGGACCCGTACATTTACTCCAGCTGTACTGCAGGACCTGTACACTTACTCCAGCTTTACTGCAGGACCTGTACATTTACTCCAGCTGTACTGCAGAACATGTACATTTACTCCAGCTGTACTGCAGGACCTGTACATTTACTCCAGCTGTACTGCAGGACCTGTACATTTACTGTAGGTGATTTTTTTTATTATAGGCCTGTTCTCTTCCTGCGGCATGAGGACAAATACAATAATAATAATCTATAATTTCATTGCAGACCATTTTATATACTTTGTTGGTCAAGTTTTGTATTTGAAAGCATTGGAGAGCTGTGCACTATGTAGATTATTATCTATGTTTATTTACATTCTCACAAGAACTTTCTCCTGTGGAAACACTTAGGTATTCCGTACCGTCCCCACAGAAAGTGTAATATTAATAACCGTAATCATTTCACCATAGAAAGTGTAATATTAACAACTGTAATCATTCTGGAAAAATAGCTCGGAGGCCAGTTTAAATAACAGAGCTAAATGTACACTTTGGTGTTAATAAATAGCTTTTAATTAAATATGCTAATCTATAAAATAGTCACACACCCGCTACAGAGAGAGAGGAAGTAATTCCTGTGTAATATTGTACTGCCTCCGCCTCTTTCAGCTTTTTCCAGGGATCTACGAGAATGTGCCGAGCCCTGTGGACGAGGAGGTGAAAATCGCTGTAATCAGAGACACACTGCGCCTGGTGGACCCGGCGAGGAGGCGGAATTGCCACACGCAGTGAGTGTGCAGCTGGTTTCAAATATATCGAAGCCGTTTAGATAAAGTTTGTGTTGTTTTTTGTATCACTACCTCAGTGGAGTCTTAGATTTGGGGTTGTATTTTATACTGTGCTTTTCGGGTGGTTTTTGTATCACTTGTGTTTTCAGATGCCCTTTGAATGTTACTTTGTTTCTTCTTTTTACTTCATTCCTTTGGTGTCCAGAACTCAGTTCTCATCACCTTGTAGCACCTACCCCATCTAAATGTCTTTAGTGTTCATTCTAGCACCCTGCACCTTTCAAATCCTGTGCAGTTCCTCTTTCCTCCCTGGGGTGTCGCCCACTGCTCTGGTGCTTTTCAGCACACACAGGTCTGTATCACAGCACTGAGTAACAGATCAGAGTTTGCTGAGAAGTACCATAGCAGAGAGCGACACCCCAGGCAGGAAAGAGGAACTGCACGGATTTTGAAAGGTGCAGGGTGCTAGAATGAACACTATGTCTTGCTGCAATATAATGCGGATGGGCCTGCAGGAGTTCTGTCTGTTGTGTCCTTGGTGGTGCTAAACTGCGCAGAACTTGGAAACTCGGTGTGGGTTACTGTATAATGAATTCTAGGACATGTCTGGTTTTATCTGGGTGCATCTTTACATCTTCCATAATGATGCCAAGTGTATATATAACTCCTCAGATTGTGAGGGTGCTCCGGGTGACCAGGCATGGACCATGTGTTTGTGTCTGGTCGCCCCGTTCCCCTCCCCTATAGTTTCTGGGCACCAAAGTAATTAAGGAGGGAATGAATGATAGCTGCCTATAATCAGCGGTGCAAGTATGCGGGGTGGGTATGGTGTACCCTTAAGAATTTAGCCGTGGGTACGCCGTACCCATACCGACGGGCCGCCGCTCGCTACCGCTGATGTGAGGGGAGGAGAGCGCAGCCTGCGCCTCTCCTGCCCCTCAATGTCTTTGTTCAAATCAGCGCCGCCCGTGAGCCAATCAGACCGTGAGCTTTGATTGGCTCACGGATCAGCGCTGAATTGAACTCACCCGCACCCAACTGAGGGGAAGGAGAGGTGCAGGCTGCGCTCTCCTCCCCTCACACACAGGACACCAGCAGCGGTGAGCAGCAGAGAGGGGGGGGGGGGGTTCTTCATGTATACCTGGCACTGGGGGCATATCTGGCACTGTGGGGGCATTTGTGTATCTGGCACAGTGAGGCAATGTATATCTGGCACTGTGGGGCAATGTATATCTGGCACTATGGGGCAATGTATATCTGGCACTGGGGGCATGTCTGGCACTGTGGGGGCATTTGTGTATCTGGCACAGTGAGGCAATGTATATCTGGCACTGTGGGGCAATGTATATCTGGCACTATGGGGCAATGTATATCTGGCACTATGGGGCAATGTATATCTGGCACTGTGGGGCAATGTATATCTGGCACTGTGGGGGGCAATGTATATCTGGCACTGTGGGGGGCAATGTATATCTGGCACTGTGGGGCAATGTATATCTGGCACTGTGGGGCAATGTGTATCTGGCACTATGGGGCAATGTATATCTGGCACTGTGGGGCAATGTATACCTGGCACTGGGGGCATGTCTGGCACTGTGGGGGCATTTGTGTATCTGGCACAGTGAGGCAATGTATATCTGGCACTGTGGGGCAATGTATATCTGGCACTATGGGGCAATGTATATCTGGCACTGTGGGGCAATGTATATCTGGCACTGTGGGGCAATGTATATCTGGCACTGTGGGGCAATGTATATCTGGCACTGTGGGGGGCAATGTATATCTGGCACTGTGGGGCAATGTATATCTGGCACTGTGGGGCAATGTGTATCTGGCACTATGGGGCAATGTATATCTGGCACTGTGGGGCAATGTATATCTGGCACTGTGGGGCAATGTGTATCTGGCACTATGGGGCAATGTATATCTGGCACTGTGGGGCAATGTATATCTGGCACTGTGGGGCAATGTATATCTGGCACTATGGGGCAACGTGTATCTGGCACTATTGGGGTCATACGTGTATCTGGCACTATTGGGGTCATACGTGTATCTGCCCCTTCCCCCATATGTGTATCACGCCCCCATTTTCATTGTCCACGCCCATGTGGCATTTGGCCACACCCTTCGGCGCGCGCGCACAGTACCTGTAAGACATTTTTTCTACTTGCACCACTGCCTATAATCGTTGGCCCAAACGGAATAGCCTGCGAGTGGCTGGTGCTGCGAGATGTTGGCCATTTAAACACTAGATTTAAGCTCCATTTCTTTAAAAGGCATAACCAACATTCTGGTCATTATTTATTTATAAACTACGATGAAAGGGTTTTGAATATACTTCCCCAGCGCCTTGGCCTTGTTGTGTATATTTTGATTTTTAAAGCCATAAAGAAATACTATGCAACATGGCTGGAGCACTGGCAGGAACTGTAAACCATGACACGCTGACTTTAGCAGTAGGGAGGCCAATCCTGGGCCATTTTTTCAATCCCGGGTCCGGCAGGTGGTGAGTATGGGTGGCAGGCCACGGGAGCGGGCATTCCAGGCCGGCGGCGAGGCTTGCGCTGTGCTGCGTAGCGTGACCTCTGACACCATGTAACGCTGCGCAGTGGGCACAGCCGGGGGCAAGGGAAGCCGGGCATAGTCTAACCTGATTGCTGAACCGGCTCAGACGCTGCCCGGCATAAAAAAAAAAGCATTGGCCGAATCCTGGGATTGGAAGCTCCAGTCATGGGATTTAATCCCGGACAATTTTAGGCCACAATCCCAGGATCCCACCGATCCCGATCCCGGGATTGGCCACCATACTTAGCCTACAGGCGGCCACAGGGGAATTACCCACCCCCGGATGATAGGTTGACAGGCAATAGGTTGTAAAAGGTCGACGGTGATTAAGGTCTACAGGTTCAAATGGCCGACATGAGAATGGTCAACACAGGTTTTTCTCTAACGTCCTAGTGGATGCTGGGACTCCGTCAGGACCATGGGGAATAGCGGGCTCCGCAGGAGACAGGGCACATCTAAAAAAGCTTTTAGGTCACATGGTGCGTACTGGCTCCTCCCCCTATGACCCTCCTCCAAGCCTCAGTTAGGTTTTTGTGCCCGTCCGAGAGGGTGCAATCTAGGTGGCTCTCCTAAAGAGCTGTTTAGAAAAGTTTTTTTTTAGGTTTCAATCTCAGTGATTCCTGCTGGCAACAGGATCACTGCATCGAGGGACTTAGGGGAGAGATTTCCAACTCACCTGCGTGCAGGATGGATTGGAGTCTTAGGCTACTGGACACTTAGCTCCAGAGGGAGTCGGAACACAGGTCAGCCTGGGGTTCGTCCCGGAGCCGCGCCGCCGATCCCCCTTACAGACGCTGAAGAGACGGCAGAACGGAGGTCCGGAAAGCAGGCGGCAGAAGACTCCTCAGTCTTCTTGAAGGTAGCGCACAGCACGGCAGCTGTGCGCCATTGTTGTCACACGGCTCACTGACTCAGTCACGGAGGGTGCAGGGCGCTGCTGGGGGCGCCCTGGGCAGCAATATAATTACCTTTAGTGGCAAAATAAATACATCACATATAGCCATTAAGGCTATATGTATGTATTTTAACCCAGGCCAGTTTCTTAAAAACCGGGGAAAAGCCCGCCGAAAAAGGGGCGGAGCTTATTCTCCTCAGCACTCAGCGCCATTTTCCTGCTCATCTCCGCTGGTGAGGAAGGCTCCCAGGTCTCTCCCCTGCACTGCACTACAGAAACAGGGTAACAAAGAGAAGGGGGGCATAAATTGGCGATATTTATATATTAAGAGCGCATATATAGTAAACAACACCTTCTAGGGTTGTTTATATACATTTATAGCGCTTTTGGTGTGTGCTGGCAAACTCTCCCTCTGTCTCCCCAAAGGGCTAGGGGGTCCTGTCTTCGATTAGAGCATTCCCTGTGTGGCTGCTGTGTGTCGGTACGTGTGTGTCGACATGTATGAGGACGATGTTGGTGTGGAGGCAGAGCAATTGCCGATGATGGTAATGTCACCCCCTAGGGAGTCGACACCGGAATGGATGGCTTTAGTTATGGAATTACGTGATAATGTCAGCACATTACAAAAGTCAGTTGACGAAATAAGACGCCCGGCAAACCAGTTAGTACCGGTTCAGGCGTCTCAGACACCGTCAGGGGCTGTAAAACGTCCTTTACCTCAGTCAGTCGACACGGGTACCGACACAGATGAATCTAGTGTCGACGGTGAAGAAACAAACGTATTTTCCAATAGGGCCACACGTTATATGATCACGGCAATGAAGGAGGCTTTGCAGATCTCTGATACTGCTGGTACCTCAAAAAGGGGTATTATGTGGGGGGTGAAAAAACTACCTGTATTTTTTCCAGAATCAGAGGAATTGAATGACGTGTGTGATGAAGCGTGGGTTAACCCCGATAGAAAACTGCTAATTTCCAAGAAGTTATTGGCATTATACCCTTTCCCACCAGAGGTTAGGGCGCGCTGGGAAACACCCCCTAGGGTGGATAAGGCGCTCACACGTTTATCAAAGCAAGTGGCGTTGCCGTCTCCTGATACGGCCGCCCTCAAGGATCCAGCAGATAGGAGGCTGGAAACTACACTGAAGAGTATATACACACATACTGGTGTTATACTGCGACCGGCAATAGCCTCAGCCTGGATGTGCAGTGCTGGGGTAGTGTGGTTGGATTCTCTGACTGAAAATATTGATACCCTGGATAGGGACAGTATTTTATTGACTCTAGAGCAATTAAAGGATGCTTTCCTTTATATGCGAGATGCTCAGAGGGATGTTTGTACTCTAGCATCAAGAGTAAGCGCGATGTCCATATCTGCCAGAAGAAGTTTATGGACGCGACAGTGGTCAGGTGATGCGGATTCCAAGAGGCATATGGAAGTATTGCCATATAAAGGAGAGGAATTGTTTGGGGTCGGTCTTTCGGACCTGGTGGCCACGGCAACTGCCGGCAAATCCACTTTTTTACCTCAGACCCCCTCCCAACAGAAAAAGACACCGTCTTTTCAGCCGCAGTCCTTTCGCTCCTATAAAAAGCGACCAAAAGGACAGTCTTATCTGCCGCGAGGCAGAGGAAAGGGTAAGAAAGGGCAGCAAGCAGCCCCTGCCCAGGAACAGAAGCCCGCCCCGGCTTCTACAAAGCCATCAGCATGACGCTGGGGCTTTACAAGCGGACTCAGGAACGGTGGGGGGTCGACTCAAGATTTTCAGCAATCAATGGGTTCACTCACAAGTGGACCCGTGGGTCCTGCAGATAGTATCTCAGGGTTACATGCTGGAGTTCGAAAGGTCTCCCCCTCGCCGGTTCCTAAAGTCTGCTTTACCAACGTCTCCCTCAGAAAGGACGTCGGTTTTGGAAGCCATTCACAAGCTGTATTCTCAGCAGGTGATAGTCAAGGTACCCCTCCTACAACAGGGGAAGGGGTATTATTCCACACTATTTGTGGTACCGAAACCGGACGGTTCGGTAAGGCCTATTCTAAATCTGAAATCCTTGAACCTGTACATAAAGAAATTCAAGTTCAAGATGGAGTCACTCAGAGCAGTGATAGCGAATCTGGAAGAAGGAGACTTCATGGTGTCCTTGGACATAAAAGATGCTTATCTACATGTCCCGATTTACCCCTCACACCAAGGGTATCTCAGGTTCGTGATACAAGACTGTCATTATCAGTTTCAAACGCTGCCGTTTGGGTTGTCCACGGCCCCTCGGGTCTTTACCAAGGTAATGACCGAAATGATGGTTCTTCTACGAAGAAAAGGCGTATTAATTATCCCTTACTTGGACGATCTCCTGATAGGGGCAAAGTCCAGAGAACAGCTGGAAGTCGGTGTAGCGCTAACACAAGTAGTGCTTCAGCAACACGGGTGGATTCTAAATCTTCCAAAATCTCAATTGACCCCGACAACACATCTGCTGTTCCTGGGCATGATTCTGGACACGGTTCAGAAAAAGGTATTTCTCCCGGAAGAGAAAGCAAGGGAGTTATCCGAACTTGTCAAGAACCTCCTAAAACCAGGAACTGTGTCAGTACATCAATGCACAAGAGTCCTGGGAAAGATGGTGGCTTCGTACGAAGCGATTCCATTCGGCAGATTCCATGCACGAACATTTCAGTGGGATCTGCTGGACAAATGGTCCGGATCGCATCTGCACATGCATCAGCGGATAACACTGTCACCGAGAACAAGGTTGTCTCTCCTGTGGTGGTTGCAGACTGCCCATCTGTTAGTGGGCCGCAGATTCGGCATACAGGACTGGGTCCTGGTGACTACGGATGCCAGCCTACGAGGTTGGGGAGCAGTCACAAAGGGAAGAAACTTCCAGGGCGTGTGGTCAAACCTGGAGACGTCTCTTCACATAAATATACTGGAGCTAAGAGCGATCTACAATGCTCTAAGCCTGGCAAAATCGCTGCTTCAGGGTCAGCCGGTGTTGATCCAGTCCGACAACATCACGGCAGTCGCCCACGTAAACCGACAAGGCGGCACGAGAAGCAGGAGTGCAATGGCAGAAGCTGCAAGGATTCTGCGCTGGGCGGAGAATCATGTCGTAGCACTGTCAGCAGTGTTCATCCCGGGAGTGGACAACTGGGAAGCAGATTTCCTCAGCAGACACGACCTTCACCCGGGAGAGTGGGGACTTCATCCAGAAGTTTTCCACATGATTGTGAACCGTTGGGAAAAACCAAAGGTGGACATGATGGCGTCTCGCCTCAACAAAAAATTGGACAGGTATTGCGCCAGGTCAAGAGACCCTCAGGCAATAGCTGTGGACGCTCTGGTAACACCGTGGGTGTACCAGTCAGTGTATGTGTTCCCTCCTCTGCCTCTCATACCAAAGGTACTGAGAATTATACGGAAAAGAGGAGTAAGAACAATACTGGTAGCTCCGGACTGGCCAAGAAGAACTTGGTATCCGGAACTTCAAGAGATGCTCACGGAGGATCCGTGGCCTCTACCTCTAAGAAGGGATCTGCTTCAGCAGGGACCTTGTATGTTCCAAGACTTACCGCGGCTGCGTTTGACGGCATGGCGGTTGAACGCCGGATTCTAAAAGAGAAGGGCATTCCTGAGGAAGTTATTCCTACTTTAATTAAAGCCAGGAAAGAAGTGACCGCACAACATTATCACCGCATTTGGAGAAAATATGTTGCGTGGTGTGAGGCCAAGAAGGCTCCAACGGAAGAATTTCAATTGGGTCGATTCTTACATTTCCTGCAAGCAGGATTGTCTATGGGCCTCAAATTGGGGTCCATTAAAGTTCAAATTTTGGCCTTATCAATTTTCTTCCAGAAGGAATTGGCGTCAGTGCCTGAAGTACAAACTTTTGTCAAAGGTGTACTACATATACAACCCCCAATAGTGCCTCCAGTGGCACCGTGGGATTTGAACGTGGTTCTAAATTTTCTCAAATCTCATTGGTTTGAGCCTTTAAAATCGGTAGATTTAAAATACCTTACATGGAAGGTAACCATGCTGTTGGCCCTGGCTTCAGCCAGGAGAGTTTCGGAGTTGGCAGCTTTGTCATACAAAAGCCCATATCTGATATTCCATTCGGACAGGGCAGAATTGAGGACACGTCCTCAATTTCTCCCTAAGGTGGTTTCGGCATTTCACTTGAACCAGCCTATTGTGGTGCCTGCGGCTACTAGCGACTTGGAGGACTCCAAGTTACTGGACGTTGTCAGAGCATTAAAAATATATATTTCAAGGACAGCTGGAGTCAGAAAATCTGACTCGTTGTTTACATTGTATGCACCCAACAAGTTGGGTGCTCCTGCGTCTAAACAGACGATTGCACGTTGGATATGTAGTACAATCCAACTTGCACATTCTGTGGCAGGCCTGCCACAGCCTAAATCTGTAAAGGCCCATTCCACAAGGAAAGTGGGCTCATCCTGGGCGGCTGCCCGAGGAGTCTCGGCATTACAACTTTGCCGAGCAGCTACGTGGTCAGGGGAGAACACGTTTGTAAAATTTTACAAATTTGATACTCTGGCTAAAGAGGACCTGGAGTTCTCTCATTCGGTGCTGCAGAGTCATCCGCACTCTCCCGCCCGTTTGGGAGCTTTGGTATAATCCCCATGGTCCTGACGGAGTCCCAGCATCCACTAGGACGTTAGAGAAAATAAGAATTTACTTACCGATAATTCTATTTCTCATAGTCCGTAGTGGATGCTGGGCGCCCATCCCAAGTGCGGATTGTCTGCAATGCTTGTACATAGTTATTGTTACAAAAATCGGGTTATTACTGTTGTTGTGAGCCATCTGTTCAGAGGCTACTTCGTTTGTGTTATCATACTGTTAACTGGGTTCAGATCACAAGTTGTACGGTGTGATTGGTGTGGCTGGTATGAGTCTTACCCGGGATTCAAGATCCTTCCTTATTGTGTACGCTCGTCCGGGCACAGTACCTAACTGAGGCTTGGAGGAGGGTCATAGGGGGAGGAGCCAGTACGCACCATGTGACCTAAAAGCTTTTTTAGATGTGCCCTGTCTCCTGCGGAGCCCGCTATTCCCCATGGTCCTGACGGAGTCCTGGCATCCACTACGGACTATGAGAAATAGAATTATCGGTAAGTAAATTCTTATTTTTTTTTTGGTTTTTTTTTTCGTCATTTACCATCCACGTGGACTATGACTGAGAATAGTAACCTGTGCCGGGCACGGCGGTAGCAGAGTGAGGCACCTTGCCCGAAGCATGGCGAGCCAAGCGGTGCACTAATTGGGGTCACGTGTGGTTTAAAATGGTAAATGGCACCTAAAAAAACAAACGTGTGTTGATCATTTCCATGTCAATCTTTTGACTGTGTCTACCTTTCGCATGTTTCTACCTTTTACATGTTGACCTATTGACCCCTTGCATGTTGACCATACGGGGTCAACCTAATTACGGTCGACCCAATGATTCACCTCCCCCCCTCCCCTCCCCCTCCACCTTATCCATAAACATCCAGGCTAGGATCTTATTTGGCCACTGAACAGCCGGTTCCCAGGTGTTTCCGTAACTGTCCGGCTGCATCTCTGGTCGGTAAACATTGACACCCAGATGCCACTGATCAGTGGCACCTCTCGCACGTGGCAGTTCCTGGTCTCATGTCTAAAGAAAAAGAGTCTTAAGATGTTACGGAGGAGAATACATTAAGAACTATGGCAAGCTTTATTATTGGTATACACAAACCCTGGCTCCATATTCCGACAGCCAGGGACGGTTCTGCATATTCCAGCGACAGCTAGAGCTGGTGACAAATGACAGACGCAGCCGTCGGAACAGTCGTAATCTGCGACTCCTGATTGGCGCCTTATCTACAGTAGGTATAGCACTGCCAATAATGACATCATTCCGCATATTCCCCTGCTTTAATACACGCAGGGAAGCGGTAACTGCTACAAGTAACATTTATCATACATTCATACATCTGCCCTAAGACTAACCTTGGAGATTTCTAATGTGGAATATGAGTTATTCAGAGTTGTTAGCAAACAAAAAAGTTAAAGTTAGCAATGGGGCAAAACCATGTGCACTGCAGGTGGGGCAGATGTAACATGTGCAGAGAGAGTTAGATTTGGGTGGGTTATATTGCTTCTGTGCAGGGTTAATACTGGCTGCTTTATTTTTACACTGCAATTTAGATTTCGGGTTGAACACACCCCACCCAAATCTAACTCTCTCTGCACATGTTACATCTGCCCCACCTGCAGTGCACATGGTTTTGCCCAATTTCTAACTGTATTGGTTTGCTAACAAACCTGAATAAGGGCCTATGTTTATATACTTGGATCGTATACTGTATTAGACACAGTTATTGTCATGTTGGATGCATATTAGGGTTCTTATGGCTGAGACCTAACTTCTGTGTACCCGGACCCCAGAGATAAGAGGGAGGTTATTAACAAGTCTCATTCAAACATTAATTGTATTATAAAAAGTTGCAACAAATTTCCAAATATTTCAGTTAGCAGCTACGATGTATCCCTGCTCTCTGTGAGCCAAGTCTGCCACCACATCTGTCTCTATACTTCTCTGATTTTGCCCCATTTCTGCCCCCCCCCCCCTCCCCCCACAAAAAAAAAATCAATTAAGAGAATTCTGCCAATTTAAAACACATAGGACTTTATTTTTCTGTATTAAAATTTGGCGAGAGATACAGTAGAGAGAAACAAAGCGCTAACCAGTCATCTCCTAAGTGACATTTTAAACACAGCCTTGAACATGTCATTTAGGAGCTGACTGGCTGATACTTTATCTCTCTCTGAACTCTGATAGATCTAGCCCTTAGGACTT
This sequence comes from Pseudophryne corroboree, assembly GCF_028390025.1. Lineage (NCBI taxonomy): Eukaryota > Metazoa > Chordata > Amphibia > Anura > Myobatrachidae > Pseudophryne > Pseudophryne corroboree. Next base: position 18,268,000 of record NC_086451.1, on the reverse strand, counting down.
GATTCAGAGCTAGTAGCAGAAGTCACCACTTGGGCAGAGCGTACACCTCTGTATCTGTGAGCTATGGAGCCTGATTGTGTTGCTGCGATGTAACGGCCTCGGCTCCGTTCCAGGTTCCGTTATATTTTGAATACAGACAAATTAATCCGCGCAGTCTCCTGGTGCGTCCTAGTCTCATTGCGTCTTTTTTGCTTATTTTTTTGCTAAAATTGCGTCTTATTTGCAGTTTCAGCTCTTTTCCAAGTCAAGTTCTGTTCTGCTCCGTATACATTCTCAGTAACACACAGTATACAAGTTGTTATTATATGAATCCTTGTGCGCCCCAGCCGCATTGCGTTGCAAATAAGATGTATTTATGGCAAAAAAAAAAAGGTGCCCATCGTTAGCGGAGTTGCACGGGACCTGTCTTCTCACTCACGCCAGGCATCTGGCGCTGTACGGCGTATTGGGGCTTGGTGTAGGAGGGCGCATCTGTATATGTAATGGGCTTACTGCATCAGTAGTGTGTGTTTATCAATGCATTATATTTGGCTTTTAATGGTTTTTTTTTTATAGAACACATTTTTGTACATTATATTTGGCTTTTAATGGTTTTTTTTTTATAGAACACATTTTTGTACATTATATTTGGCTTTTAATGTTCTTTTTTGTAAAAGGTAAATTAGTTTTCTTCCATGTTATATATCGGCATATATGCAGTATTGGAGATCATCTGCAAGCTGCTCGTAAGCCAGAACAATAACGAACATATAGGTTTGCCTTAAGATAATTAAAACGTCACATGCTATTAAGCGTCGTCCTTAAAGTGTCGGAGCTGAATCCCCGCAGTCGCCGCCATCTGAAGCCAGTCTGCTATGAACGACTGTTCTGTTCATTTGTGAAGGATCCATCTGGGCCTAACATCTCTAAACCTTTCGACAGGCAAGTGACGCGAGGCAGCTCGTGTCGCCATAGCAACAAGCCAGCCCGGCTGCCCCTGTTCCCAGAATCCTCTGCGCTGCGCAGTCTGGGATGACAAAACCTTAGTGAAGTTTTGGCTGAAAGATCGGATCTAATAAGATTATCTCCTGATGAGATAAACCATTGTCTGCTGTCAGCGTCTCACACTCAGCGCGGCTAGGTCTTGTCAAAGGATAATCTGGTTTTCTGGGATTTTGTTACAGCACCGCTGGCGTGCGGGGAGCACAGTGTGCACAGGACAGATACCTATTCTCCCGTCCCTCGCCAGTATATTATTCACAATGCAGCTTGTAATTACATTCTGTAAAGGTATTAAGATGCATTCTTTGTATTCCCCTGACGCATCACGCGGCCTCCGCGGGGGGGTGGGGGGAGCGGTTCGGCGAATTAAAACAAATAAAATCACCTGTACAGCGAGACAGATGCAGGTCTGGTCTGAAATATGAGTATGGATAATTTACTTACACCATTGGTTAGGGAAGCGCGGAATATATTACTACACTGCACGCGTGCACATTTACTAGGAGCCCCTCTGACGGGAGCTAATTATTTATTAACACTTATATAACGCCAGCATTTTGCTAAACGCTTTACGGTTGGGAAAAAAGCACAGTAATAAAATAACACCGAGCAGTGACAGGCAGACAAAGTGATAAGAGGGCTCGGCTGGCAAGCTTACACTCTATGGGGAGCATTCATCAATAATCACATTTGCAGTGCCTCGATATTAGCAGCCGCGATCGCATTGCAGGATGTGATTATGGGGGTCATTCCGAGTTGATCGCTCGTTAGCAGTTTTTAGCAGCCGCACAAACGCTAAGCCGCCGCCCTCTGGGAATGTATCTTAGCTTAGCAGAAGTGCGAACGAAAGGATCGCAGAGCGACTACAAATAAAAACTGTGCAGTTTCAGAGTATCAGCGCTTGCGATCACTACAGTCTGTTTAGTTCCAGATTTGACGTCATAAACACGCCCTGCGTTCGCCCAGCCACGCCTGCATTTTTCCTGGCACGCCTGCGTTTTTTCAAACACTCCCTGAAAACGGTCAGTTGACACCCAGACACGCCCACTTCCTGTCAATCACTCTGCGGCCAGCAGTGCGACTGAAAAGCTTCGCTGGACCTTGTGTGAAACTGCATCGGCCGTTGTGAAAGTACGTCGCGCGAGCGCATTGCGCCGCATGTGCAGAAGTGCCGAATTTTAGCCTCATCGCTGCGCAGCGACCAAATTCAGCTAGCAATCAACTCGGAATGACCCCCTATACCGCCTGGATGTATGACAGGAGCCTGTCCCTGTGATGCGTTCCCAGTGCAGTGATTGCATCAGCGGTGGTCTGTTCACTCCTGTGCCGGGACTCCTGCGCACGAGCAGTCTACTGACCACACGTGTGCAGCGGCAATTGCTGGGGAGGGTTCCGGGGGAACCTTCTCCCTGTGAATTGTGTGTAGCCCATAGGATATAGCAGCATAAGGCCATCTTCAGATGGCGTCAGCTGCAGGGGACAAACTCCAGCTTGGAAAATCTAACAGCGCTGCATCCCCCATAGAAACTTATTGAGGCTGCGGTCCTTCCTTCTTACATTTGGGTGATAATATTTACAGGTATCCCCAGAATACGATGATGCAAACAACGGCTGAAGCACCTGGGATGCAGGGCTGAGCATATAGTGCCGGGGGGAATTGCTTAGTACATAAGAACATGTCTATATGTGGTTCCGGTATGAATGGTCGACAGTCATTAGGTCGACCACTATTGGGCGACATTGACATGGTTGACATGGACACATGGTCGACACATGAAAGGTCGACATATGAAAAGGTCAACATGAGTTTTTTTACTTTTTTGGGTGTCGTTTTTTGCGTAAAGTGACTGGGAACCCCAATTAGTGCACCGCGTCCCCTCGCATGGCTCGCTTCGCTCGCCATGCTTCGGGCATGGTGCCTTCGCTCAGCTACCGCTTCGCTCGGCACACTTTACCGTTCCAATCGTAGTCCATGTGGATCGTAAAGTATGGAAAAGTTCCCCAAAAGAAAAAAAAGTAAAAAAACTCATGTCGACCTTTTCATGTGTCGACCTTTCATGTGTCGACCATTTTCATGTGTCGACCATGTGTCCATGTCGACCATGTCAGTGTCGACCAATAGTGGTCGACCTAATGACTGTCGGCCATAACATGGTCGACCATGTGAACGGATACCAGGCACCATATGGTACCTGAGACTCAGCATAAAGCGTCACGGTCACACTTCTTCTAAGCCCACCCCCAGACTCCTGTAAAATTAGCCATTGGGAGTCCAGGGGTGGTCTTAGAAGGAGTGTGATGCCTTATGCTAAGTCCTGTGTGCTGCACGGCACCTGATGCACACAGCAGATCGCGGGAAAGCACATATATCGCATACATCAGAACATGTGCTGTATGTTTATATGTTCTAAGCGCTTCTCCCGGCACTACATGGTTGGCGCTAGCTGCAACTGGACACAAATATTCAATGATAAACAGGTCCCTAAGATTTTAGAAGACAATATCCTCCTCAGCAACTGATTCGTGACGACATACAAAGCGGCACAAGCTGCTGCAAAGGGGGACCTTTGACCCCCATTGCAGCGCATAGCAACTTGATTCAGGCCAGGCCCCTGTCAGGCCCTTCCACAAGCCCAGGCTCAGGTAAAGAGGATCATCCCCCCTTCCCCCCCCCCCCCCCCCCCCCCGTGCGCCTCTCGTCACCACTGCATGTGCAGCTTGCCGATACCTGCGGGATACGTCCACATTCCGACCCGGAATCATGGATTCTTCTTTGTAAGTTCAACGGGAGGAACCCATGTGTGAAACAGTAGTACTCCCCGAGATCAGTGCGTCTAGCTGCAGTAATTATGTCATTTTCTGGATGAGTTCATCAGTCTCCTAGACCGTGTTACAGGCACTTTAGCTCACTCCTCCTTCAGCGCTGCCGCAGCTCACTGACGTTAGAGGGCATTAGTCTATGCACAGCTCTCTTCTGCCTTATGGCTGTGTAGGGCTAGTCCTACACATCCCAAATCTAAGCAGCTAACCCCCCCCCCCCGATCACTGCCCACCTTTATCAGGTGCTTTTCGTGTATGTGATGTTACAACAGACAGCTTGGGCCACTGGCACTCCGAATGCTAGGTATAAAGGATGGGGGGGGGGCTCTCCGGATGTTCTGTTTAATTATTACCTACCCAATTGTTTTTGTAGGTACCAAACAGATCCAGAGAGGAAAGAATGTCTCTGTGTTGGCGCACAAAAAGTTTTCGTTAAAATATAACGTTCTATTTTAACTAAAACTTTTCAAGAGACATTCTTTCCTCGTTGGTTCTTTTTGTGTCTATAAATCTTGTCTCTGGTGGAACCCCCCGAAAATTCTTTTATGAGAATAAAATACTCTTTATTATTGTAGATCGGGGTATTGACATAATTATTGATAATATACTGGTGCAGAGTATCTTCCCATTTCCCCTTTCCTAATTGTGATTTTGTTTCGTAAGAACCAGCAATGAATGATATGAAAGTAGATAGGCCAAAGGGGGCTCTACTGGAGCCCAAATCTCACACCTGCCTCATTAATTTACAAGGGCACCCTCGCTGTTATGATTCTAGTACTCAGGTCTGGGGTGATCTTTTATGAAAGGACCTGAATACCAGAACGTAATGCTGGGAAAGGGGAAAGGAATGGGAATAGCCCCTGGCGCCCTATCTCCGTTGTCTCGCCCGTGCTGTTAGTACACTCTTGCGAGACTATGGTTGCTTGAGCCCATGGCAGCCGTGTTTGAAGGGCGGATTACGTCTGCCCAACTCCGATGCCCCCTCAGGTCTTAATGAGAGACAAAGAGTGAACCGAGACAGGGTGATAACAAGGGGCCCTCTAACTAAACAACAAGGCCAGGGGCTACTAACAAACCTAAAACTAAAGTATGCGCGGATTACCGCCAGGGAAAAGAACAACCAAAATACTCCACTTGTCCACTCTCCTACACGGCACCGCCGAGTTCCGGAGAGGACTGTGGAAGCGGATACCTCCGCAAATGCTCCAAAACCAGAACACAATATAAAGCAGCCTAGGCCGCAGCACGCGGCAGAGCCGCCACTCACGAAACCAAACGAGATCCTCTAAAGGCTGTCACAGGTAAATGAGGACCAGGAGAACTCCTTGGGATGAGATGACAAACACCAAGACTCAGGAACTCAGAGGACTGGAATGACCGGGCACAGCAGACCAGGAACAGACGTTCACCAAACACGAGCAGCATGCAGGAAACTATCACCGGCGTCTGTGTGAGGCACTGAGAAGGCATTTATCAAGGAATCCTCCAATCAGAGTCCAGAGCCTGATTACAAAGAATGTCGTGCAGCTGCCCTGCTGCACGACCAGAAAACATGTGTGCACAGTTTAATAAATCAACCCTGCAACGGGGAACGCGGTCCGTCCGTGGCGTCCCCGTTGCTAGGGTCCCGGCGGCTCTGCGCACCCAGCGTCCTAGCGTTGCTAGGGAGCCGGCGGCTCAGCGCGCACGGCGTCCTTAGTTGCTAGGCGCCGGGCCGGGAGGAAGTCCCGGACCGAGGCGCCTAACACTCGCTTTACACTGAGGAGTTCCCTCTTTCAAATCGCAGTGTTGCTGCCTGCTGATCATTATTAATCAGCGGACAATAAATGACGCATTAAATAGGAGACGTGAGGAGTTCACATCTCATACCCTTATAAAATAGTCTTCATTTTAGAGATATAAAGATATCAATGCAAAGTCTTATGGAGGGAAAAAAACAATGTATGATTTAAGGAAGCAGAATATGGGGGGTTATTCCGAGTTGTTCGCTCGCTAGCTGTTGTTAGCAGCCGTCCAAACGCTATGCCGCCGCCCACTGGGAATGTATTTTCTCTGACGTCCTAGTGGATGCTGGGTACTCCGTAAGGACCATGGGGTATAGACGGGCTCCGCAGGAGACTGAGCACTCTTAAAAGAAAGATTAGGTACTATATCTGGTGTGCACTGGCTCCTCCCTCTATGCCCCTCCTCCAGACCTCAGTTAGTATCTGTGCCCGGCCAGAGCTGGATGCACTCTAGGGGCTCTCCTGAGCTTCCTAGAAAGAAAGTATTTGTTAGGTTTTTTATTTTCAGTGAGATCTGCTGGCAACAGACTCACTGCTACGTGGGACTGAGGGGAGAGAAGCGAACCTACTTGCTTGCAGCTAGCTTGGGCTTCTTAGGCTACTGGACACCATTAGCTCCAGAGGGATCGAACACAGGCCCAGTCCTCGGTCGTCCGGTCCCGGAGCCGCGCCGCCGTCCCACTTGCAGAGCCAGAAGAACCGAAGAGAAGTTGAAAATCGGCGGCTGAAGACTCCGGTCTTCATTAAGGTAGCGCACAGCACTGCAGCTGTGCGCCATTGCTCCCTCTGCACACCACACGCTCCGGTCACTGATGGGTGCAGGGCGCTGGGGGGGGGGGGGGGCGCCCTGGGCAGCAATTAGAGTACCTTACATGGCTAAATAGCACATAATACAGCTAATAAACTGTATATGTGCATAGTCCCCCGCCATAAAGCATATAAAAAAGCGGGAGAAGTCCGCCGAGAAAGGGTCGGGGCTATCTTCCTCAGCACACCAGCGCCATTTCTCTTCACAGCTCCGCTGGAAGACAGCTCCCCAGGCTCTCCCCTGCAGTTTCCAGGCTTCAAGGGTAAAAAAGAGAGGGGGGGCACTAAATTTAGGCGCAACCTGTGTATAATAAGCTGCTATAGGGAAAAATCACTCACTTTAGTGTAAATCCCTGGTTTTATAGCGCTGTGGTGTGTGCTGGCATACTCTCTCTCTGTCTCCCCAAAGGACTTGGTGGGGTCCTGTCCTCAGTCAGAGCATTCCCTGTGTGTGTGTGGTGTGTCGGTACGGCTGTGTAGACATGTTTGATGAGGAAGCTTATGTGGAGGCGGAGCAGGTGCCGATAAGTGTGATGTCACCCCCTGCGGGGCCGACACCAGAGTGGGTGGATATGTGGAAGGTATTAACCGACAGTGTCAACTCCTTACATAAAAGGTTAGATGACGTAACAGCAGTGGGACAGCCGGCATCTCAGCCCGTGCCTGCCCAGGCGTCTCAAAGGCCATCAGGGGCTCAAAAACGCCCGCTACCTCAAATGGCAGACACAGATGTCGACACGGAGTCTGACTCCAGTGTAGACGACGATGAGACAAATGTACAATCCACAAGGGCCATCCGTTGCATGATTACGGCAATGAAAAATGTGTTGCACATTTCTGACATTAACCCGGCTACCACTAAAAAGGGTATTATGTTTGGGGAGAAAAAGCAACCAGTGGTTTTTCCCCCATCGGATGAGTTGAATGAAGTGTGTGAAGAAGCGTGGGGTTCCCCCGATAAGAAACTAGTGATTTCTAAGAGGTTACTGATGGCGTACCCTTTCCCGCCAGAGGACAGGTTACGTTGGGAGACTTCCCCTAGGGTGGATAAGGCGCTCACAAGCTTGTCAAAAAAGGTGGCACTGCCGTCTCAGGATACGGCCGCCTTAAAGGAGCCTGCTGATAGAAAGCAGGAAGCTATATTGAAGTCTGTATATACACACTCAGGTACTATACTGAGACCTGCTATTGCAGGTACTATACTGAGACCTGCTATTGCTTCAGCATGGATGTGTAGTGCTGCAACAGCTTGGTCCGATACCCTGTCAGATAATATTGATACCCTCGACAAGGATACTATTTTGCTAACCATAGAGCATATTAAAGACGTTGTCTTATATATGAGGGATGCACAGAGGGATATTTGCCGGCTGGCATCTAGAATTAATGCAATGTCCATTTCTGCCAGGAGAGTATTATGGACTCTGCAGTGGACAGGTGATGCTGATTCTAAAAGGCACATGGAGGTTTTGCCTTATAAGGGTGAGGAATTGTTTGGGGATGGTCTCTCGGACCTCGTATCCACAGCAACAGCTGGGAAGTCGACATTTTTACCTCAGGTTTCCTCACAGCCTAAGAAAGCACTGTATTATCAGGTACAGTCCTTTCGGCCCCAAAAAGGCAAGCGGGTCAGAGGCGCTTCCTTTCTGCCCAGAGGCAAGGGAAGAGGGAAAAAGCTGCACCAGACAGCGAGTTCCCAGGAACAAAAATCCTCCCCCGCTTCCTCTAAGTACACCGCATGACGCTGGGGCTCCACAGGCGGAGCCAGGTGCGGTGGGGGCGCGTCTCCGTAACTTCAGCGACCAGTGGGTTCGCTCACAGGTGGATCTCTGAGTTCTGCAAGTGGTATCTCAGGGATACAAGCTGGAGTTCGAGGCCACTCCCCCTCGCCGTTACCTCAAATCAGCCTTGCCAGCTGCTCCCAAAGAAAGGGAGGTAGTACTGGCAGCTATTCACAAGCTGTACCTCCAGCAGGTGATAATCAAGGTACCCCCCCTTCAACAGGGACGGGGTTACTATTCCACAATGTTTGTGGTACCGAAACCGGACGGTTCGGTGAGACCCATCCTAAATTTAAAATCCTTGAACACTTATATAAGGAAGTTCAAGTTCAAGATGGAATCGCTCAGGGCGGTTATTGCAAGCCTGGAAGAGGGGGATTTTATGGTGTCATTGGACATCAAGGATGCCTACCTGCATGTCCCCATTAACCCACCTCACCAGGAGTACCTCAGGTTTGTGGTACAGAACTGTCATTACCAATTCCAGACGTTGCCGTTTGGTCTGTCCATGGCACCGAGGGTATTTACCAAGGTAATGGCCGAAATGATGATACTCCTCCGAAAGAAGGGTGTTATAATTATCCGGTACTTGGACGATCTCCTGATAAAGGCGAGGTCCAAAGAGCAGTTGCTAGTCAGCATAGCACTATCTCAGGAAGTGCTGCATCAGCACGGCTGGATTCTGAATATCCCAAAGTCACAGCTGATTCCTGCGACGCGTCTGCTGTTCCTGGGCATGATTCTGGACACAGAACAGAAAAAGGTGTTTCTCCCGGAGGAGAAGGCCCAGGAATTATCATCTCTGGTCAGGAATCTCCTAAAACCAAAACAGGTGTCGGTGCATCACTGCACGCGAATCCTGGGAAAGATGGTAGCTTCTTACGAAGCGATTCCCTTCGGCAGGTTCCATGCAAGGATCTTCCAGTGGGATCTATTGGACAAGTGGTCCGAATCGCATCTTCAGATGCATCGGTTGATCACCCTGTCCCCGAGGGCCAGGGTGTCTCTGCTGTGGTGGCTGCAGAGTGCTCATCTTCTCGAAGGCCGCAGATTCGGCATACAGGACTGGGTCCTGGTGACCACGGATGCAAGCCTCCGAGGTTGGGGGGCAGTCACTCGGGGAAGAAACTTCCAAGGACAATGGTCGAGTCAGGAAACTTCCCTACACATAAATATTCTGGAACTAAGGGCCATTTACAATGCCCTGAGTCAAGCAGAATCCCTGCTTCAAAACCAACCGGTGCTGATTCAGTCAGACAACATCACGGTGGTCGCCCATGTAAACCGACAGGGCGGCACAAGAAGCAGGATGGCAATGGCAGAAGCCACAAGGTTTCTTCGATGGGCGGAGAATCACGTGCTAGCACTGTCAGCAGTGTGCATTCCGGGAGTGGACAACTGGGAAGCAGACTTCCTCAGCAGACACGACCTCCACCCGGGAGAGTGGGGACTTCATCCAGAAGTCTTCAAGCTGATTGTAAACCGTTGGGAACGACCACAGGTGGACATGATGGCGTCCCGCCTCAACAAAAAGCTAAAAAGATATTGCGCCAGGTCAAGGGACCCTCAGGCGATAGCTGTGGACGCTCTAGTGACACCGTGGGTGTACCAGTCGGTTTATGTGTTCCCTCCTCTTCCTCTCATACCCAAGGTACTGAGGATAATAAGAAAGAGAGGAGTAAGAACTATACTCATCGTTCCGGACTGGCCAAGAAGAACTTGGTACCCGGAACTTCAAGAAATAATCTCAGAGGACCCATGGCCTCTTCCGCTCCGACAGGACCTGCTGCAGCAGGAGCCCTGTCTGTTCCAAGACTTACCGCGGCTGCGTTTGACGGCATGGCGTTTGAACGCCGGATCCTAATGGAAAAGGCCATTCCGGATGAAGTCATTCCTACGCTGATAAAAGCTAGGAAGGATGTGACAGCACAACATTATCACGCATATGGCGAAAATATGTTGCTTGGCGTGAGGCCAGGAAGGCCCCAACAGAGGAATTTCAGCTGGGTCGTTTTCTGCACTTCCTACAGTCAGGAGTGACTATGGGCCTAAACTTGGGATCCATAAAAGTCCAGATTTCGGCCCTGTCTATTTTCTTTCAAAAAGAACTGGCTTCACTGCCTGAAGTTCAGACGTTTGTTAAGGGAGTGCTGCATATTCAGCCCCCTTTTGTGCCTCCAGTGGCACCTTGGGATCTCAACGTTGTGTTGGATTTTCTAAAATCACATTGGTTTGAGCCACTTAAGACCGTGGAGTTAAAATATCTCACGTGGAAGGTGGTCATGCTGTTGGCCTTGGCATTCGGCCAGGCGGGTGTCAGAATTGGCGGCTTTGTCGTGTAGAAGCCCATATCTGATTTTCCATATGGACAGGGCAGAATTGAGAACTCGTCCCCAATTTCTTCCTAAGGTGGTATCAGCGTTTCATTTGAACCAACCTATTGTGGTGCCTGCGGCTACTCGGGACTTGGAGGATTCCAAGTTGCTGGACGTAGTCCGGGCCCTGAAAATATATGTTTCCAGGACGGCTGGAGTCAGAAAAACTGACTCGCTATTTATCCTGCATGCACCCAACAAGCTGGGTGCTCCTGCTTCAAAGCAGACTATTGCTCGCTGGATCTGTAGCACGATTCAACTTACACATTCTGCGGCTGGACTGCCGCATCCTAAATCGGTAAAAGCCCATTCCACGAGAAAGGTGGGCTCTTCTTGGGCGGCTGCCCGAGGGGTCTCGGCTTTACAACTTTGCCGAGCTGCTACTTGGTCGGGTTCAAACACGTTTGCAAAATTCTACAAGTTTGATACCCTGGCTGAGGAGGACCTTGAGTTTGCTCATTCGGTGCTGCAGAGTCATCCGCACTCTCCCGCCCGTTTGGGAGCTTTGGTATAATCCCCATGGCCCTTACGGAGTACCCAGCATCCACTAGGACGTCAGAGAAAATAAGAATTTACTCACCGGTAATTCTATTTCTCGTAGTCCGTAGTGGATGCTGGGAGCCCGTCCCAAGTGCGGACTCTCTGCAATACATGTATATAGTTATTACGTAACTAAAGGGTTATTGTTATGAGCCATCTGTTAATGAGGCTCATTATTGTTTTCATACTGTTAACTGGGTATAGTTATCACAAGTTGTACGGTGTGATTGGTGTGGCTGGTATGAGTCTTACCCTGGATTCCAAATCCTTCCTAGTAATGTCAGCTCTTCCGGGCACAGTTTCCCTAACTGAGGTCTGGAGGAGGGGCATAGAGGGAGGAGCCAGTGCACACCAGATATAGTACCTAATCTTTCTTTTAAGAGTGCCCAGTCTCCTGTGGAGCCCGTCTATACCCCATGGTCCTTACAGAGTACCCAGTATCCACTACGGACTACGAGAAATAGAATTACCGGTGAGTAAATTCTTATTTTAGCTTAGCAGAAGTGCGAACTAAAGGATCGCAGAGCGGCTACAAAATAATTTTGTGCAATTTCTGAGTAACTTCAGACCTACTCAGCGCTTGCGATCACTTCAGACTGTTCAGTTCCTGTTTTGACGTCACAAACACGCCCTGCTTTCGCCCAAACACGCCTGCGTTTTTCCTGGCACGCCTGCGTTTTTCCGAACACTCCCTGAAAACGGTCAGTTGACACCCAGAAACGCCCTATTCCTGTCAATCACTCTGCAGCCAGCAGTGTGACTGAAAAGCTTCGCTAGACCTTGTGTGAAACTACATCGGCCTTTGTGAAAGTACGTTGCGCGTGCGCATTGCACCGCATACACATACGCCGAAGTGCCTTATTTTGCGCAGCGAACAGTTTCAGCTAGCGATCAACTCTGAATGACCCCCATTGAGCGCTCATAGGCCCAAAATAGGCTCAGCACAGACGTGAGACAGGTTGGTGACCCCGGGAGGAGGGATTATGCTCATTTTTAGACCTGGTGACCGGGATAGGTTAGAGGGGTGAAGCCTGGCAAATGTAAGAGCAGTGTTTTAAAATGAAAGGCTTTATGGAATAATTGAGGATGGTTGTCGGACATACGCCGTGGGAGTGGCACACGCTTCACCCCCCTTCCCATGACTTCCACTGCTGGCGGCAGTTGACAGCTGAGAGGAGGGTAAGGACAGAGGTGACTGACACAGCTGGACCTGTCGTAAGACAGATCCTAAACCACTATTGAATTTATAATGGAGAAATTTGGCATCAGCGAGACGTTCTGCGGTGGCGCTCAGCCGTGATGGGGCACTGTGCCATATAGCAGCCCTTTATGGTGTTCTTTGGTAGTAAATAAGACTTTATAGAAACATTTATCCAGTTTTTAAATCAACACTGAGTACAGTATAAGATACATGGTGTTGGGTAGGTAAAGTTATCACCCGCTGTCTCCACCACCATGTGTTGAGGTTTTTATTTACTAATATCCCAAATTTTGCAAACGTAACATTCAACACTTGAGAATCACACATTGGAGCCCCAAACATCACTTTCACATGCGCACCCTGTCGGGTCTATGGGACGCAGAAAAGGGGAAGAATGCCTTGTGAGCTGTAATTAACCATCAAGAATTAGCCTAGCGTGCCTTTATTGTAATTAGTCCTTTTACTGTATCGCGTACCTTTATTGTGGTTCCCTGTCAGCATTTAATCACTTTTATGTAACGTCAGTGTATAGCGCGTTACAGAGACTGTTTAATCGCTGAGATCAGTCCCAGTAGGAAATCTGTGCAACACACTATCACTAGCCTACCAAGTCTCTATGTGCGCTGTGGCGGAAAACAGGAGCACCCAGCAGAATCCCACGCAATCACACGGAGCACATGTAAACTCCACACCAATGCTCAGGGGGCGGGCAACGATGACTGCACCCCTGTGAGCCAGCATTGCTAACACATTGTACCCTTCAAAGGGGCTCTAATCTACATGTGTTATATTTCCTTTATATTTGTGCAGTGTTCAGAGGTAATGGGGAAAAAGTCACCTACTGTAGCTTCTGTGAAGGTTCTAGTCAGTGGGCTGCAGAGATCTCACCTGTTGGCTGTCAGCCATTATTTATCTGGAATCCAGCTGATAGATGGACATTAAAAAGGTCTACAGTCAATAGGTTGACTCCAAATTACAGACATAGGGCCTTATTCAGACCTAATTGCAGCAGCAAAATCTATCTCTAATGGGCAAAACCATATGCACTGCAGGTGGGGCAGATGTAACATGTGCAGAGAGAGTTAGATTTGGGTGGGTTATTTTGTTTCTGTGCAGGGTAAATACTAGCTGCTTTATTTTTACACTGCAATTTAGATTTCAGGTTGAACACACCCCACCCAAATCTAACTCTCTCTGCACATGTTACATCTGACCCACCTGCAGTGCAGCATGGTTTTGCCCATTAGAGAAAAATTTTGCTGTTGCGATCAGGTCGAATTAGGCCCATAGTCAAAAGGTTGACATGTAAAAGGTAAACAGTACAAAAGGTCAGCAGGTTCAAACGTCGACGCGGCAGTGGTCAACACAAATGTTTTTTAATTTGTTTGTTACTTTTTTCAACTTTTTCATCCTTATCCATCCACAACTGAGAATAGTAACCTTGCCAGAAGCGTGGCGCGCAAAGCGGTACATTAATGGGGGGTTTTGGTTGGTAAAAAGTGAAAAAAATCCAAAAAAACAAAAATTGTGTCAACCTTTTTTGTTTTGATTATGTCCATGTTGACCTTTTGACCTTGTCCATTTTTTCTACTGTCTACCTTTTTCCTGTCAACCCGTTGTGTAGATCTATTGAACCATAGTCCGCAGCTTATCTGCCATCACAGTCATTCTGGACACAGCTCTGGTCTTAAAAGGCTGTCACAGATACTCAGTGATAATCTGCCAGTTATAGTGAGAGAGAGACTACTCCCAGCTGTGGGTTTAAGTAGGCCTGTAGCCAAGCCATGCTAATTACGGTCCGCTCCATATAGTTGGTAGTGGTCTCTAATGCTGTGGAACGTGCTAACAAGATGTTGTCTAATATTTGTCCAAAAAATAAAGTGGGACAGACACCATTACAGTGCGCTCGCACCTGCCTCACAACGCACTTGTGTTATGCCGTCTGGACCTACATTATATTGCGAGCACATTGTCACGGCAGTGCGCAAAAATCAAAGCATGCTTAATGTGTATGCGATGACGCACCTTACTGACCAATGGAATTTCTCGGGCTATGAGTCTCTGGTCATTGGTCTGGTTACAGGATGTTATGGGCCCATTGGTCACAGTTTTACTCTCTTTGCACTTTTGCTTTTGCCTCAGTTTTCAGATGAAATATAAGATACTGTCCTACAGATCAGAACCGTGGACAGATCCTCATTAATACTCAGTATTAGCAGCTAGCAAGAAAGTGCAGTACATTACCAGCCCCAACTTTTCTTGTTGCAGAACAAATATTTAAATATCTGTGTGAGTGTGTGTGTATGTGTATATATATATATATATATATATATATATATATATATTTATAATGCTGCAGTAGTGAAGATTTATTCCTTTTTATTGCATTGATATAATTGCTAAATTGCCCGCTAGTGCTTCTAATTAGTTGCTGCAAATTGAGCAGTGTTTTGCGATTAGCAGAAGCCATTAGTCGCTTAAACTGTTCCTATCAGCTGCGTCTTGCTCTTTTGCACGCGCTGCGGCTCTTACAGATGACAATGTTCTTTCTGACACCAACAACCTCTTTACATCCACAAGTCTTCCAAACTTTCCTCCTTCTGGTCCTCCTGAACCTGCATCCAGAAAGCACACGCACGGCTTAGAACGGTGAGTGATTGTGGATTCGTGCCCATGGCGCACCAACGGAATGTGCGTGCATTCACAGTTACCACCCAGAAACGCCCATTTAGCGGCTAGAGAGAAACAGCTGAGATACATACATACGTATACAAAAGATAGAGCAAAACTCCAAATTGATGACAATTAATTAGAGTGAAACCGTTTTACATTTATCCCATGGAGATGAAGAGGTTAGTAGTGACTAGGGAGGAAAATGGGTGTACGAGAAGGAGGCATAGGGAGGAGAGGCGCCAAGGAGCCAGCGTCAGACGCATACCATAAGCAGCCAGCTATATATGTGTGCAACTCGTTAATCTCTAGCCAGCTTACCCACTCAGGAGTGAAGTCACGGAGCCTGTAAATTGCCACCGTGCCAATTCATCAAATTACATATACAAATCTACGTGTCTAATCCATTCTTCATCCGAAGGGGACTTGGGAGAGTTCCACTGTACTGGGATGAGAGCTTTGGCGGTGTTGTTTAAATGTTCCAGGAGCGACTTTATGACTGTATTTGTAGATGGGAATATTAGATTAGAAAACCACAGCCCGGGTCAGGTGGCACCCCCCACACCCATTATTTCCGTACATAGGGTAATCATTTCTTGCTATAGAGAGTCACTTTTCTGTACAATCTATATCATTATCCGCTATGGCCTGTGTCATCTCCGTCGTTGCGCAGTGAGGAGCTCCAGCACACTCCCCTTCTTCCTCTCCGCCAATGGCTCCGCACTACGGGGGACAGAGTTAAGCGACAGCCCAAGCTGTAAACCGTTGACGCCGGTATCTGAAGATCGTCGGAAAGCAAGGTCCAGCATGTCGTATTAACCCCCCCTTATGATGTCATCACATGAGAAGTATGGGCCTGGAGCACTATATATGAACGAGGGCTGAGGGTGTATTTTTTCTTATAGTCATATGAAATAAAGAATTGTTTTCTGTAACTTTCCCTGGCTTCCCTGGTGCCAACACAACTCTTCAGATTACAATAACGTAGAACTTCTTAATTACAAGCTGTTTTCTTAAGAATGAGAAGCAATCAATCCATAGGCTTTGAAACGGCCCGCCATCTCGTGCTGCCGGAACGCCGCCGCTGTAATTTGAGCATACAACATTATCAGATATTACTGAACATCTTTCCACTGCCTCTTAATTGGAAGCCATGTGTATTACAGAGAGTTTATTCATATTAAATGCCTTCTTCAAGAACCGTGTGATTATTCTGCTGCAGTTCTTCCAGCGCTAATCATTATGCTTTTCCATCGTCTAGATAAAATTATTTAAGTCCCTTTTAAATGTCGGTAATTAGGCTGCATATAACAAAATATTTATTTAAGAAGAAAAAAAGTTGTTACTATGATAAAGTTAGAGTGAAGTTCTGAAATTGTAATTTGGTCGCTGCAGATTACTGTTCTATTAGAGGGGGTCATTCCGACCCATTCGTACGCAGCGGTTCTTTGCTGCGGTGCGAACGGGTCGGAACTGCGCATGCGCGGTGGGCGCAATGCGCATCACCGGGCAGCGGCTACAACAAAGAAGAAAGGGATCGCTAGCGCGATCGCAAGAAGATTGACAGCAAGGAGGCCTTCCGCGGGCGTCTACTCACCGTTTTCCGGGCGTGGAGATCCGAACACAGGCGTGTCCAGGCGTTTGGAGGGCGAATGTTTGACATCAATCCCAGGACCTTCGTCGCTGGATCCGTCGCACGGGGTAAGTAGGTCTGACCCTGGTCTTGTTTTGCAGGAATCTTTTTTAGCATAGCAGGGTTGCACAAGCGATCGCAGCCCTGCTATGTTAAAATACACTCCCCCATAGGCGGCGCCAAGTTGATCGCACGAGCTGCAAAAAGTTGGTACGTGCAATCAACTCGGAATGACCACCAGAGTTGGGGAAGCTCACTATACAGAAGCATAATTCCCATTATATGCAGTGTAGAATGTACTCAGTGGTGGGTCGTTATACAGCAACTTCTCCTACCGACTTCCATTCTCTCGCATTTTCCATACTTCCAGTTCTAAATTTCTGCATCGACCCCTGTGTCCAGGAGGTGCCCTCACAGACGGCGGGTTTGGTTCCAGACACCAGCCGATAAACCGAACAGTGCTCCACTGTAATTACTCTTCCAATGGGCCAAAAAGCAGCAGAACGGACGGCACATGCTCCAAAACCTGTTACATAGTGCACATGGAAAGCGGCAAATTAGCAAAATCATACCCCATATACCATGACCATTCCAAGTAAGATGGGGTCATACCCGTTATATGTGGATGTGAGATGAGACTAGACCAGAGGTTCCCAAACGCGGTCCTCAAGGCACCCCAACGGTCCTGGGGTTAAATGTATCCATGCTTGGCCACAGGTGACTTAATTAGCACCTTAGTCAATTTGATTTAACCACATGTGCTGGGCCATGGATATACCTAAAACCTGGACTGTTGGGGT
The DNA here is from genome assembly GCF_028390025.1 of Pseudophryne corroboree. Taxonomy (NCBI): domain Eukaryota; kingdom Metazoa; phylum Chordata; class Amphibia; order Anura; family Myobatrachidae; genus Pseudophryne; species Pseudophryne corroboree. The sequence continues at coordinate 18,250,608 of NC_086451.1, read as the reverse complement.
GCCTTGAGGACCGCATCTGGGAACCTCTGGACTAGACATTAATCCTGAAAATCGATGATCAATAACATGGAATGTCTAATGGAGATCTGAAGAACTGAACCAATGGTAACTGGCACTTCCCCAATCATAAGGCACAGGCCAGAAGTAGCATTGGGCCTAATTCAGACATGATCGCAGCAGCAAAATCTTTCTCTGATGGGCAAAGCCACGTGCACTGCGCGGGGGGGGGCAGGTGTAACATGTGCAGAGAGAGTTAGATTTGGGTGGGTTATATTGTTTCTGTGCAGGGTAAATACTGGCTGCTTTATTTTTACACTGCAATTTAGATTTCAGTATGAACACACCCCACCCAAATCTAACTCTCTCTGCACATGTTACATCTACCCCACCTGCAGGTCACATGGTTTTGCCCATTAGAGAAAGATTTTGCTGCTGCGATCAGGTCTGAATTAGGCCCATTGTTCAAGAACATCACCATCATCTTATCTAACCACTGTCCACTCCATATGATGGTACAGGTCTGCCGGATGGTGGTTTTAGAGCGACACTGAGTTTCACTTAATTGCAGGTCTAAGGCTGCCCCTTAAATAAGCCCCAAGCCCCTCCCCTTCATGCATAAATTATCTCCTTCCATTCTTGCCTCTGTAATAGTATAATTGCAGTTACACCCAAATGTTGTACCCAACTTCCGTATAGCACACCGTTTCTGTTCTTTGTGTGTGCGCTCAGAGACGTCCCGTACGTCTTCCTGCGATGTGTACGTATGTACATATCTTGCTTTCTACACGTGACATACCTATTCCATGCACGTGTTCTGATACACTACATTTTGTCTCTTCATTAGTCACTACGCCTTTCCAGATCGAGACTGTTCTCCATCTCCTCTGAAACCACTTAGCGGCTCAGTCAGCAATACATTAGAGATCACTTTAAAGCATCTTATTACCTAACAGAGCCTTGCACAAAGCCGTCCAATCTGCATGACAATAAGTTGTCTTGTAAAAGGAATCTCTCTTTCTGCTCTGGGAGGGAGAGAAACATATTCTCATCTCTCCAGCGGATCCTGCGGGAATGTAAATCATCCTAGCAGGCTGGAGTGATGGACGGCGGACGTGTTGGTTCCTCGAGTTGTACCTCAAAGAAAGTCTCCATTTCTTGTTGTGTGTAGAGCGTAGATGTGTCCTATCACATCGTTCATGGTGCAGGAAGAAGCCATTTGTTTTTTAATTAACGTCCTAATTTAATAGTCAAACCATTATTTACCATTATTCACCTGTGACTTACACTAATTTGTATGTACTATAGATACATTAGGAGGAGAAGGATCATGTACTTAGTGGTAATTAGGGCAAACTTAGGAGGATGAGACAGTAACGATGGCAGGAGTGTAGGGGAATTCTGCGGGAAGCATGGGTAAGAGGAGACTCAGGACAGGGGTAGTAGGATAGGGGAGAGAAGAGAGGAGTGGACCTGAGGCTAAAGGTTATGAAGCCTTGTGGGCTGCAAAATCTAGAGAATACAATGAGGTCATGCCCTGAGTTAGAGTGTAGATGAGGCATGTCCTGAGTTGAGAGTAGGGGGTGTGCCCTGAGTTAGAGTGTAGTGGGTGTGCCCTGAGTTAGAGTGTAGATGGGGCATGCCCTGCGTTAGAGTGTAGAGGGGGCATATCCTGAGTTAGCGTGTAGAGAGGGCATGCCCTGGGTTAGAGTGTAGAGGGGACATGCCCTGGGTTAGAGTGTAGAGGGGGCATGCCCTGGGTTAGAGTGTGGAGGGGGCATGCCCTGGGTTAGAGTGTGGAGGTGGCATGCCCTGGGTTAGAGTGTGGAGGGGGCATGCCCTGGGTTAGAGTGTGGAGGGGGCATGCCCTGGGTTAGAGTGTGGAGTGGGCATGCCCTGAGTTAGAGTGTAGGGGGGCATGCCCTGAGTTATAGTGCAGAGGGGGCATACTCTGAGTTAGAGTGTAGAGGGGGCATGCCCTGAGTTATAGTGCAGAGGGGGCATGCCCTGAGTTAGAGTGTAGAGGGGGCATGCCCTGAGTTATAGTGTAGAGGGGGCATGCCCTGAGTTATAGTGCAGAGGGGACATACCCTGAGTTAGAGTGTAGAGGGGGCATGCCCTGAGTTATAGTGCAGAGGGGGCATGCCCTGAGTTAGAGTGTAGAGGGGACATGCCTGCCCTCAGTAATAGAGTAGAGAGAAGGGCATGACCTGGTTAGCGTGTAGAGAGAGGACATGTCTTGTGTTAGAGTGTAGAGATGGAGGGGGGGGGGGGGGTGACCTGAGTTAGAGTGTAGAGAGGAGAGCATTCCCTGAGTAATGCTGGGTACACAATGGCCGATATATCGTGGGCTCGTCGGCCAGCGTGTACCAATAATGTGTCTGTGAACGCCATCGTCCACAGACATATAACGTCAGCACTGCAGCACACACGATGACCGATATTTCTACAGATATATTGGTGCATTGTTGTGTGTGTACGGGTGACCTGAGTAAGAGTGTCGAGAGAAGGGCATGACCTGGTTAGAGTGCAGAGAGGTGGGCATGACCTGAGTTAGATTATATAGTGGTGGGCATGTTCTGAGTTAGACTGTAGAGAGGAGGGCATGATCTGATTAGAGTGGGCAGAGGAGAACATGCCCTGAGTTAAAGTGTAGAGAGGGGGCATGACCTCACTTATAGTGTAGAGAGGGAATATGTCCTTTGTTTACAGTGTAGAGAGGGGGCATGACCTGAGTTAGAGAGTAGAGAGAGGGGCATGGTCGGAATAAAGAGATTTCATTACCTTGTGTCCATCAGCTCCAAGCACCATGAAGGCCGTACCGCACTAAGCAGCCCTATGCAAATTCTCGTTTTGGAGGGAGATGGGATCTTCTTAAACACTAGTCACATCCCTCTGCTAAGTAAAAAGATTACTATGAATTGTTTGATGGCACCAAACTATTCTATAGGGTCTGTGATGCCGTGACCCACCACTGCTGAAGTTGCCCAGTCGTGCTTTGCTGTCAGAGTATGACCCTTGATGACCTTTTCCCAGATTCCGGGACTACTCTGTAACATCTGATGTACAGTAATGCTCATTATACGGGCCCGCTATTAGCAGTCAGGATAACGACTGGTGATGAGGTAATACGGTGACATCACAGCCTTGAAATCAGCCAGTTAGAGAGCTTGTGCACGACTAACCCTTTGTCATCTCTTACAGCTGCAGAAATCTTGCGTTTTTGGAAACTGAAGATCGCTTTTCTTCCAGAGTCCCTACTTTTATGCATCTCTGGAAGATGTTTCTGTATTTGAGAATGTTTGTCGTTTGTATTATAATTCCATTTGAATTTTCTCCCACTCCACAATGGCCCCCTGTTAATCTAGGTCACACTTTTATTCTCCAATCATAAAATCCGTGTAAAGAATGTTGAATGATTTATAGTACACGGCAGGATAAAGTGAGCCGGTTTTGGTGAAAGGACAGGGCAGACCATTGATCATTTGTGTTGTGCAGGGTGGGAGGTCTCCTCTGTGATCTCTGGAAATGTATCAGTGTCTGAGACTTCTTGCTGTGATAAATATGCCCTTTGTCCGTTATATGAGTGCATGGAGTATACATTATAGGGGAGGTTTCATCCTGGTCAGTGACTGGTGGAGCTTGGGTCAGATATCGGTGTCAGAATCTCAGACAATTGATTTGTGTACCGCAGAATCAGGAACAATTCCCAAGTAGAAGAAGCTATTGGGGCTCCTGCTGAGCTGGATGGAATTTGTATCTCAATAGCAAGCCGAGAATGGACCTAGAATATGAAACACGTATTGCTTAACTTGCAGAGCCAGTCGTATGACAAGATGAGTGCAGCTCGGTACATGTAGCTCATTTGCCTGGTATACTCCAAGATGAGACAGTAGTATACAGTATGTGCCTGGGTTACACTGAGAGAGAACAGTAGTATATGTGCCTGGGTTACACCAGGAGAGAATAGTAGTGTATGTGCCTGGGTTACACCGGGAGGGAGCAGTAGTATATGTGCCTGGGTTACACCAGGAGAGAATAGTATTATATGTGCCTGGGTTACACTGAGAGAGAACAGTAGTATATGTGCCTGGGTTACACCAGGAGAGAATAGTAGTATATGTGCCTGGGTTACACTAGAAGAGAACAGAAGTATATGTGCCTGGGTTACACCAGAACAGAGCAGTAGTATATGTGCATGGGTTACACCAGGAGAGAACAGTAGTATATGTGCCTGGGTTACACCAGAACAGAGCAGTAGTATATGTGCATGGGTTACACTAGAAGAGAATAGTAGTATATGTGTCTGGGTTACCAGGAGAGAGCAGTAGTATATGTGCCTGGGTTACACCGGGAGAGAGCAGTAGTATATGTGTCTGGGTTACACCAGGATAGAACAGTAGTATATGTGCCTGGGCATGTTTTTATTTATGCACAGCTTCCATTTTATAACAAAATATAAACATTATAATCATATTTACAATTATATACATAATAAATAAATAGAGATCATTACATCATGATATTTACCGTTTACATAACTCAAATATGTTTTCCATCACTTTATCATACTTTCATTTTAAACATTTTCCTTGATCCACATAATTTCTGTGAATCCATTTCAGGGAACCCCCCCAACATTTCCCACTTAGCTGACTCAACATTTAACACACATTTATCCATCTATCATAAACCCTCCACCTCCATACACTCCCACATTTATCCACAATCCTACCTTCATTCATACCTTTCACCCTCCATACATACCGGACTACCAACAAATAATTATAACTAGAGTGACATATCTGCATATTTTAAGGTGTATGCAAACCCCTTCTTTAAAAAAAAAGAAACTACAAAACCTAATCAGCTGAGAAAAAGTGACCAGGACAGAAAAGAACCTGAGACTGAAAAGAGGATATCTTCCACCACCCACTAAGGGGGTTTCAACTGGCGCCACAATCTGGACCAGCTGACAGTGTCCAATCTCTTCTTCTCTAGATCCATCATCCGACTCACCTCATGAAGAATACGACCCACCACCTCTTCACAGGGAAGGACTTTTCCTCTCAAACTAACCAGACACCGTGCCTGCCACGTGTGGAACCTAACCGCTAAGCTGACTAAAAAAATTGTGCCTAAATCAAAGCCCCCATACCCTTTGAATGCCCCGTAGACCCATTCCGGGTAACTGGGCCCCGAAAGGCAAGGGATGCCTATGGCACCCGACACTGTTTTGTAAACCTTTATGTTAAAGGGACATCTACAGAAGAAGTGGTCCATGGTCTCCTCCTCCCCTTGACATTCCTCCCGTGGGCAAACACGTTCATCGGCACTTCTAAATTTGATGTTTCCCCTAACATAAAGCTTCCCTTGAAAAGAGAACCAGGCAATATCCCTAAACTTCAGAGGCACCCTCTGGGAATTTACCATATTCAATCCTTCTGTGAGAACATTACCTGGGCAGTCTTTCAGGGCCAATGGGACATAAAAGTGGGAACACAAGACCCTCTTCCCCAACTCCTTTCTCGAGAGATCTCTTATATCACCCACCTGCAGGCCCCATCGCCTAATCACTTTCAGACACTGGATCACATAGATCGGGAGGTAGCCTCTCTGAGCCCGAAAAATTCTCAGTCTGCCATCCTCTAACCATACTCTAATAAAGGGAGACACCCATTCCCTAAAGCCATTTACCCACCGAGGGGGCGTCTCTAAGCAGAGACCACCGACATTTAGCTTTAAAAAAGCTGTTACAAAGAAGACTACGGGGTTTACCATATCCAAGCCCGCTTCTGCCCTCGGTCTGTAAGTGATACCTCTTTTCACAATGTTCATCTTGTTCCCCCACAAAAGTAGAAAAAAACAAGGAATTCACTCTAGTCCACAAAGATTGCGGCAAAAAACATACATAGCTGACATACAAAAACATTGGGATCAGGTAAGTTTTACACAGGTCCACCCTTTCCCTCAGAGAGAACTTCCATCCTATCCAGCTCTTTACTTTACGGGTTGCACCATCCAGTTTCCCGACCCAATTTGTACTTGCATAGTCACCATGATCAAATTTGATGCCCAAGATTTTTATACATTGACTGGCCCTGAGGAGGCTGTCCGGAAGATCAAACTCGTTGCCTTCCTCCCCCTTTCAGAAAGCTTCACACTTGTCCTGATTGATTATGGAACCCGAAGCACTTGAATATTCCATGATCAGTTGGTCTACATCACATGCCTCTGCCACCGATGACAGGACTACTGTGACATCATCAGCATAGGCTACTACACTCAAAGGAAACTCTGGGTTCAGCTGCACCCCTTCCAACATGCCGCCCTCAACCCTTCTTATAAAAGGATCGATTGCAAACACGTACAAAAGAGGGCTCAGGGGACACCCCTGACGAACACCAGAGTCTACTGGAAATGCAGGCCCTACCCAACCATTCACAAGTGGGAAGCTCTCTGCCTTTTTATACAAAACTTTCAACCAATTTACCGCCCTTATAGGGAAACCATACCTTTCAAGTAAGGCCCACAGGTACTCATGATTGACCCGATCAAAAGCCTTAGACTGATCCAATGCCAGCAGAAACTTCTTAAACTTTCCAGCCCTGCACCTTTCAAGAGCCTCCCGGACACCAAGGACAGCAGTAAAGGTACTGCGGCCCTTTACAGTACAGTGCTGGGAAGGCGAAAGTACAAGCTCTGAAAATTCCCTTAGCCTGTTGAAAAAGATTTTTGCCAGAATCTTTCTGTCCGTATTGAGAAGAGCGATGGGGCGCCAGTTCTCAATATGGACCGGGTCCTTACCTTTGGACAGCAAAATAAGAGCTGACTGTCTCATGGAAGGAGGGAGTTCACCCTCACCCAGGCTAGTATTATATACTTCCGTAAGACGAGGAGCCAGGATATCTGAGAATTCTTTATAGAATTCAGCTGTTAAACCATCTGGTCCTGGAGATTTTTTGGGAGTTAACCCGCCAATTGCCTCTCTGACCTCCTCAACACCTATTTCGCTGTTCAAACAGTCAAAAGAAGCATCTGGCTCCACAAGACCAGGTGTCTCCCTCAGAAATGCCTCCATCGTTTCTCTGTCAAGTGCCTTCGCAGACAAGAGTTCAGCGTAATAGGACCTGATGACTTTTAGGATGCCTTCTTCGCCCTTCTGAAGCACACCCTCTCCATCAACAAGCCCTCTTATCTCTTTAACATCAATCCCCCTTCTACAACTCTGGTAGGGATCCGGGGAGTGGTACTTTCCGTAATCCCTCTCCAAAATCAAAGAAGATAGACGGCTATACTGATGTTCTCTCATCTGTGATTTCACCCGGGAGATTTCCCCACTATCCCCCTGTTCAGAGATCAGGAAATCTAATCTCCTTCTTAGAGTATAGTAGGTATTTTTTTTAACCAAGTTTCTTTTGACTACTAGCCTCCTGAAAAGACTTTGGGCTCTCTTTTTTACTTCCTCCCACCACTCCGATCTACTCCAACCAGCCTCCAACAGTGACTCCTGCGCCTGAAAAAACTCCCTGAAAGACTGTCTCACTTCCTCTTCCTTGAGAAGCTCAGCATTCAGACGCCACAAACCCCTTCCTTTCTGGAAGGATTGCGAGGCATTCAAAACAAAACTTAAGTACCCGTGATCGGAGAACTCTACAAACTTTACCTCTGAAGGTAAAGTGCTTGAGGACTCCTTAACAAAAAACCTGTCTATTCTAGATCTGCGCTGACCACAAAAGTAAGTGTACCCCGTGAGGTCTGGTTGATGTTTAACGTGTACATCAACCATACCTGCCTGACTAGCCATACTAACTAAAAAATTCTCATCATAGCCCAGCCTCAGTCCTCCGGAGCCTCCCCTGTCTTTTGGCCTAATAATGGCGTTGAAATCGCCCCCAAAGATGACTTGCTGGGCCGTGAAAAGAAAGGGTTTAACCATTTCAAAAAGACATTTCCTATCCCAGCGAGACTGGGGGCCATAGATATTGATAAGCCTAAGGTTATGTCCTCTTAAAGTGACATCCAAAATCATACACCTTCCCACTTGTAACTCAACAACCTTGCGCACGGTTACCATGTCGGTAAAAAGTACCGCCACCCCACCGTACGGCTCAGCAGCAAGAGACCAAAAAGAGGGCCCGCGCCTCCACTCACTTTTAGCTTTGTGAAGGGCTGCTAATCTGTTGATCCGGGTCTCTTGTAAGAACAAAATGTCCACGTTCTGGTTGTCAAAAAACTCAAAAGCCAGATACCGAGCACGTACGGATAACACGGAAGCCATATTCATTGTGGCACATCGAATAGGATGGGGATCCATGGTTCCAGATTGTTGAAATGGACTATGCACATACATTACTCTAGTTATCACCACCACCACCAACACCACAATCCATACATGCCACCCCATTCACTTCCTCAATCACAACCACATCCACACCCGCACCAGCCTCTTTAGGACCAGGGTCAGGGGGTTCCCTTGCATCCAGTGACCCAGGGCCAGACACATTATTTTGATTGCTCTGACTCTCAGATTCACTCTCTGCCTCTTTCCCTATCACCATCACTTCCTCCTCAGCAGCAACCACCTCCAAACCTACCTCCTCATCCTCAAACAGTGGCTTCCCAAACTCCTCCTCCTCTTTTCTTTGCTCCAATTCAATCCCTATTGGATCCCACTCTAAACTTTCTGCTGCAACATCCTCTATTTCACTGTCTGTATTCCCTTCTCCCTCCTCCCTCCTTCTCTTCCCTACCATCTTAATTACTTCTCTCCTTTCTTTGTTCTTTCTTCTCTGTCTTCTAGGTTTAAGTCTTGGTTCCCCTTTTTCTAGAACCACTTCTCCCTCATCTTCCTCATCTGTCAATACGCCAAACCTATTTGAAAGAATCACCTCTTCCTCCACTTTCCTCTTTGTTGTTTTTACACCTTTTTTTCCCACCTGAAACCAGGATTGGGACTGGGATTGAGGCTGTGATTGGCCCTGAGGCTGAACTTTGCTTCCTTCTGACACTATTTTGCCAATTTCCCATGACATTTCTTTCTCTTTGTTCACTTTAACTACTCCACCCCTAGTAATTCCCATTTCTGAACTACTACCTTCCTCAAAATTCATGCAACCCCTGTTGTTATGATTTGCCATGGGGCAACGACTGTAGGGATGTCCCATCTCCCCACAAAGGTTACATTTCACCTTATTACATGTTCTAGATGTATGTCCACTCTCTCCACACATCGAACATTTCACACCCCCACAGTCACCACTGAGGTGGCCAGCCTCACCACACTTAAAACATGTCCTTGGTTGACGAGTATAAAATATCTGCACCCGGTCTCGACCTATGTACGCAGCAGATGGAATATGACGCATACCGGTCTCCCCAGGATACAGACGTACACTGGCCAACCAAGCACCTCCCCACACTCCCATTGTGTGGTCCGTTTTCCTAATGTCAGATTGCAATTCACATTGCCTGCTTAACCAAAACCTGATATCTTCCATAGGTATAGATTCATTGTGGACCAGGATGGTCACTTTTATGTCATTTTGCTTCTCCATCAATTCCGCCTCATACTTACAGTAACCATTCTTGTCCTTGTTTACAGACCACTTTCTCCAAAAAATAAACAATGTTTCCTTATTATAAAAGCTGACATCATACTCAACAGATTTTATAGGGTAAATACAGGCATATAAATCTCTGTAAGTAACCCCAAGAGAAAAAATTAACCTTAGAAAATCAGTCTTAGGTGGGGGGTCACCATCACCCACCCACCTAAACTGTACTAGGTTCCGTCTCACTCTCTGGCCACCACTACCACCACCAAATCTTGTATCCTTATTTCCAGAATTTTTCCCCATATCTGCCGCCTTCTGTGCATAAGACATTTCATCAGGGTTAGGCTTACCCGCACTCCCTCCACCCTCTGTCACTGACAAAGAAACAAGAGGAGCTAAATTGACATTTTCACTTTGCAGTTTTCCCCCCACATTTTTATCCTTTCCTTCTGGAATGTCTTTAGAATTCTTTTTCTTTACTTCTGCACTGATTAACGACAATGCTTCCTTCACCCTGGCAGGAGCTGGAATGTTCCCATACATTGACTCTGCAACTACTTTCTCACCAGCATCCAAAGTCTCTGGATATAGAGCTGGCAGACCTTGAGCCAAACCATCAGTTATTACAGTTTTCCTCACTGCCATTCCCACACCTCCCTGCACTTTTTTGGACACCGCCTGCACAATTACACTAGGACCTGCATCAGATTCAAGCAAAATGTTAACAGGCTCATCCTCCATGCCACCCTGCGCCCTGCATAGACCCGACGCCGGATCCTGCCCTCCGGTCCTTACCGGCCTGTCACCTATAACAGCATTTTCATTACTGCTACCATTGCCCGGCACCTTGGAAGCCACGGGTAACCCCCGGGAATCCCCTCCTGACAACACCTGCACAGATCTTACCTTGCTTGGTGCACCACCAGGGATTCCCGAGTCGCCGTCTGCTCCCCTCGCCTCTGCTTCCGTCTCCATAGCAGCCGATGATGCTGTATCCAGAAAAACCACAGCCTCTTCCTGGACAGTCACACTCTGGAGCTCATCAATAGCTGGGGATTCCTCCATCTCCACACCCTCTTCCTTTTCCAGGTGAATCAACTCCTTTGATGAGGGTGTAACCTGATTTCTATGCACTGCAGTTAACTCCTTCCCTGCTGGTATGGAAACTTTTGCCTTTTTTTTCTTTCCTTCAGATTCCTTCAGAGATGTTATTCTGCCCTTTATATTACACATGGTTGCTTGTATTTCATCCATTTCACCCTGGATCCTGACCCGCTCCAAATTGCCAATTGTATTACACTTTCTCTTGCGAGCATAATACCGGGATTTAAGTTTAGCAGCTTCTGCCATTAATTCCTTTAGGCCTAAATGGACCCAGTAATCTTCCTCTGAAACATCATCATCACAGTCTGAGTCCTCTGTATCTGAGATATCTTCTGTTACATTGACATTAACCCTTTCCTTGCCTGGAGGCTCAGCCGCTGTGGCGACTGTACCGTCCCCACCAGTAATCTTACTGGCAGAGGTGCCTTCCACAGGCTTAGGGGTACACAATCTTCCTGCCGATCCCTGCTGCTTCACAGGGGCTCCGGCAACACTGCTGGTACTCCTTGTAATCCATGGCTGGCTGGCTGATTCCACCATCCCTTCCTGTCCCCCAACCCCTACAGCTGGGGAAGGGGGTGGCGTGAGGGATGCCTGCCCCTTCTTCATACCTCTGGGACCCTAAGGCAGCAGCCCCGGGCCCGGGCCTTCCACCTGCTGAAACTTCCACTCTCCCCCTACTAAGAGCAGCAACTCCTGCCCAGGAATCCTGCAGGGGGGCAGGCACTCTCACTCTGCTGCACTGCTAGGCTCTGGAGCTCAGGAGCTCCTGCACATACGTCTGCACACCAGGAGAGAGCAGTAGTATATGTGCCTGGGTTACACTAGAAGAGAACAGTAGTATATGTGTCTGGGTTACCAGGAGAGAACAGTAGTATATGTGCCTGGGTTACACTAGAAGAGAACAGTAGTATATGTGCCTGGGTTACACCAGGAGAGAGCAGTAATAGATGTGCCTGGGTTACACCAGGAGAGAGCAGTAGTATATGTGCCTGGGTTATACCAGGAGAGAGCAGTAGTATATGTGCCTGTGTTACACCAGGACAGAACAGTAGTATATGTGCCTGGGTTACACCGGGAGAGAGCAGTAGTATAAAAGTATGTGCCTGGGTTACACCAGGAGAGAGCAGTAGTATATGTGCCTGGGTTATACCAGGAGAGAGCAGTAGTATACAGTATGTGCCTGGGTTATGCCAGGAGAGAACAGTAGTATATGTGCCTGGGTTACACCAGGAGAGAACAGTAGTATATGTGCCTGGGCTACACTAAAAGAGAACAGTAGTATATGTGCCTGGGTTACATCGGGAGAGAACTGTAGTATATGTACCTGGGTTACACTGGCAGAGAACAGTAGTACATGTTCCTGGTTTACACCAGGGGAGAGCAGTAGTATATGTGCCTGGGTTACACCAGGAGAGAACAGTAGTATATGTGCCTGGGTTATACCAGGAGAGAACAGTAGTATATGTGCTTGGGCATGTTTTTATTTATGCACAGCTTCCATTTTATAACAAAATATAAACATTATAATCATATTTACAATTATATACATAATAAATAAATAGAGATCATTACATCATGATATTTACCGTTTACATAACTCAAATATGTTTTCCATCACTTTATCATACTTTCATTTTGCACATTTTCCTTGATCCACATAATTTCTGTGAATCCATTTCAGGGAACCCCCCCAACATTTCCCACTTAGCTGACTCAACATTTAACACACATTTATCCATCTATCATAAACCCTCCACCTCCATACACTCCCACATTTATCCACAATCCTACCTTCATTCATACCTTTCACCCTCCATACATACCAGACTACCAACAAATAATTATAACTAGAGTAACATATCTGCATATTTTAAGGTGTATGCAAACCCCTTCTTTAAAAAAAAAAGAAACAACAAAACCTAATCAGCTGAGAAAAAGTGACCAGGACAGAAAAGAACCTGAGACTGAAAAGAGGATATCTTCCACCACCCACTAAGGGAGTTTCAACTGGCGCCACAATCTGGACCAGCTGACAGTGTCCAATCTCTTCTTCTCCAGATCCATCATCCGACTCACCTCATGAAGAATACGACCCACCACCTCTTCACAGGGAAGGACTTTTCCCTCTCAAACTAACCAGACACCGTGCCTGCCACGTGTGGAACCTAACCGCTAAGCTGACTAAAAAAATTGTGCCTAAATCAAAGCCCCCATACCCTTTGAATGCCCCGTAGACCTATTCCGGGTAACTGAGCCCCGAAAGGCAAGGGATGCCTATGGCACCCGACACTGTTTTGTAAACCTTTATGTTAAAGGGACATCTACAGAAGAAGTGGTCCATGGTCTCCTCCTCCCCTTGACATTCCTCCCGTGGGCAAACACGTTCATCGGCACTTCTAAATTTGATGTTTCCCCTAACATAAAGCTTCCCTTGAAAAGAGAACCAGGCAATATCCCTAAACTTCAGAGGCACCCTCTGGGAATTTACCAGATTCAATCCTTCTGTGAGAACATTACCTGGGCATTCTTTCAGGGCCAATGGGACATAAAAGTGGGAACACAAGACCCTCTTCCCCAACTCCTTTCTCGAGAGATCTCTTATATCACCCACCTGCAGGCCCCATCGCCTAATCACTTTCAGACACTGGATCACATAGATCGGGAGGTAGCCTCTCTGAGCCCGAAAAATTCTCAGTCTGCCATCCTGTAACCATACTCTAATAAAGGGAGACACCCATTCCCTAAAGCCATTTACCCACCGAGGGGGCGTCTCTAAGCAGAGACCACCGACATTTAGCTTTAAGAAAGCTGTTACAAAGAAGACTACTGGGTTTACCATATCCAAGCCCCCTTCTGCCCTCGGTCTGTAAGTGATACCTCTTTTCACAATGTTCATCTTGTTCCCCCACAAAAGTAGAAAAAACAAGGAATTCATTCTAGTCCACAAAGATTGCGGCAAAAAACATACATAGCTGACATACAAAAACATTGGGATCAGGTAAGTTTTACACAGGTCCACCCTTTCCCTCAGAGAGAACTTCCATCCTATCCAGCTCTTTACTTTACGGGTTGCACCATCCAGTTTCCCGACCCAATTTGTACTTGCATAGTCACCATGATCAAATTTGATGCCCAAGATTTTTATACATTGACTGGCCCTGAGGAGGCTGTCCGGAAGATCAAACTCGTTGCCTTCCTCCCCCATCCAGAAAGCTTCACACTTGTCCTGATTGATTATGGAACCCGAAGCACTTGAATATTCCATGATCAGTTGGTCTACATCACGTGCCTCTGCCACCGATGACAGGACTACTGTGACATCATCAGCATAGGCTACTACACTCAAAGGAAACTCTGGGTTCAGCTGCACCCCTTCCAACATGCCGCCCTCAACCCTTCTTATAAAAGGATCGATTGCAAACACGTACAAAAGAGGGCTCAGGGGACACCCCTGACGAACACCAGAGTCTACTGGAAATGCAGGCCCTACCCAACCATTCACAAGTGGGAAGCTCTCGGCCTTTTTATACAAAACTTTCAACCAATTTACCGCCCTTATAGGGAAACCATACCTTTCAAGTAAGGCCCACAGGTACTCATGATTGACCCGATCAAAAGCCTTAGACTGATCCAATGCCAGCAGAAACTTATTCAACTTTCCAGCCCTGCACCTTTCAAGAGCCTCCCGGACACCAAGGACAGCAGTAAAGGTACTGCGGCCCTTTACAGTACAGTGCTGGGAAGGCGAAAGTACAAGCTCTGAAAATTCCCTTAGCCTGTTGAAAAAGATTTTTGCCAGAATCTTTCTGTCCGTATTGAGAAGAGCGATGGGGCGCCAGTTCTCAATATGGACCGGGTCCTTACCTTTGGACAGCAAAATAAGAGCTGACTGTCTCATGGAAGGAGGGAGTTCACCCTCACCCAGGCTAGTATTATATACTTCCGTAAGACGAGGAGCCAGGATATCTGAGAATTCTTTATAGAATTCAGCTGTTAAACCATCTGGTCCTGGAGATTTTTTGGGAGTTAACCCGCCAATTGCCTCTCTGACCTCCTCCACACCTATTTAGCTGTTCAAACAGTCAAAAGAAGCATCTGGCTCCACAAGACCAGGTGTCTCCCTCAGAAATGCCTCCATCGTTTCTCTGTCAAGTGCCTTCGCAGACAAGAGTTCAGCGTAATAGGACCTGATGACTTTTAGGATGCCTTCTTCGCCCTTCTGAAGCACACCCTCTCCATCAACAAGCCCTCTTATCTCTTTAACATCAATCCCCCTTCTACAACTCTGGTAGGGATCCGGGGAGTGGTACTTTCCGTAATCCCTCTCCAAAATCAAAGAAGATAGACGGCTATACTGATGTTCTCTCATCTGTGATTTCACCCGGGAGATTTCCCCACTATCCCCCTGTTCAGAGATCAGGAAATCTAATCTCCTTCTTAGAGTATAGTAGGTATTTTTTTTAACCATGTTTCTTTTGACTACTAGCCTCCTGAAAAGACTTCGGGCTCTCTTTTTTACTTCCTCCCACCACTCCGATCTACTCCAACCAGCCTCCAACAGTGACTCCTGCGCCTGAAAAAACTCCCTGAAAGACTGTCTCACTTCCTCTTCCTTGAGAAGCTCAGCATTCAGACGCCACAAACCCCTTCCTTTCTGGAAGGATTGCGAGGCATTCAAAACAAAACTTAAGTACCCGTGATCGGAGAACTCTACAAACTTTACCTCTGAAGGTAAAGTGCTTGAGGACTCCTTAACAAAAAACCTGTCTATTCTAGATCTGCGCTGACCACAAAAGTAAGTGTACCCCGTGAGGTCTGGTTGATGTTTAACGTGTACATCAACCATACCTGCCTGACTAGCCATACTAACTAAAAAATTCTCATCATAGCCCAGCCTCAGTCCTCCGGAGCCTCCCCTGTCTTTTGGCCTAATGATGGCGTTGAAATCGCCCCCAAAGATGACTTGCTGGGCCGTGAAAAGAAAGGGTTTAACCATTTCAAAAAGACATTTCCTATCCCAGCGAGACTGGGGGCCATAGATATTGATAAGCCTAAGGTTATGTCCTCTTAAAGTGACATCCAAAATCATACACCTTCCCACTTGTAACTCAACAACCTTGCGCACGGTTACCATGTCGGTAAAAAGTACCGCCACCCCACCGTACGGCTCAGCAGCAAGAGACCAAAAAGAGGGCCCGCGCCTCCACTCACTTTTAGCTTTGTGAAGGGCTGCTAATCTGTTGATCCGGGTCTCTTGTAAGAACAAGATGTCCACATTCTGGTTGTCAAAAAACTCAAAAGCCAGATATCGAGCACGTACGGATAACACGGAAGCCACATTCATTGTGGCACATAGTTCCAGATTGTTGAAATGGACTATGCACATACATTACTCTAGTTATCACCACCACCCCCACCACCAACACCACAATCCATACATGCCACCCCATTCACTTCCTCAATCACCACCACATCCACACCCGCACCAGCCTCTTTAGGACCAGGGTCAGGGGGTTCCCTTGCATCCAGTGACCCAGGGCCAGACACATTATTTTGATTGCTCTGACTCTCAGATTCACTCTCTGCCTCTTTCCCTATCACCATCACTTCCTCCTCAGCAGCAACCACCTCCAAACCTACCTCCTCATCCTCAAACAGTGGCTTCCCAAACTCCTCCTCCTCTTTTCTTTGCTCCAATTCAATCCCTATTGGATCCCACTCTAAACTTTCTGCTGCAACATCCTCTATTTCACTGTCTGTATTCCCTTCTCCCTCCTCCCTCCTTCTCTTCCCTACCATCTTAATTACTTCTTTCCTTTCTTTGTTCTTTCTTCTCTGTCTTCTAGGTTTAAGTCTTGGTTCCCCTTTTTCTAGAACCACTTCTCCCTCATCTTCCTCATCTGTCAATACGCCAAACCTATTTGAAAGAATCACCTCTTCCTGCACTTTCCTCTTTGTTGTTTTTACACCTTTTTTTCCCACCTGAAACCAGGATTGGGACTGGGATTGAGGCTGTGATTGGCCCTGAGGCTGAACTTTGCTTCCTTCTGACACTATTTTGCCAATTTCCCATGACATTTCTTTCTCTTTGTTCACTTTAACTACTCCACCCCTAGTAATTCCCATTTCTGAACTACTACCTTCCTCAAAATTCATGCAACCCCTGTTGTTATGATTTGCCATGGGGCAACGACTGTAGGGATGTCCCATCTCCCCACAAAGGTTACATTTCACCTTATTACATGTTCTAGAAGTATGTCCACTCTCCCCACACATCGAACATTTCACACCCCCACAGTCACCACTGAGGTGGCCAGCCTCACCACACTTAAAACATGTCCTTGGTTGACCAGTATAAAATATCTGCACCCGGTCTCGACCTATGTACGCAGCAGATGGAATATGACGCACACCGGTCTCCCCAGGATACAGACGTACACTGGCCAACCAAGCACCTCCCCACACCCCCATTGTGTGGTCCGTTTTCCTAATGTCAGATTGCAATTCACATTGCCTGCTTAACCAAAACCTGATATCTTCCATAGGTATAGATTCATTGCGGACCAGGATGGTCACTTTTATGTCATTTTGCTTCTCCATCAAATCCGCCTCATACTTACAGTAACCATTCTTGTCCTTGTTTACAGACCACTTTCTCCAAAAAATAAACAATGTTTGCTTATTATAAAAGCTGACATCATACTCAACAGATTTTATAGGGTGAATACAGGCATATAAATCTCTGTAAGTAACCCCAAGAGAAAAAATTAACCTTAGAAAATCAGTCTTAGGTGGGGGGTCACCATCACCCACCCACCTAAACTGTACTAGGTTCCGTCTCACTCTCTGGCCACCACTACCACCACCAAATCTTGTATCCTTATTTCCAGAATTTTTCCCCATATCTGCCGCCTTCTGTGCATAAGACATTTCATCAGGGTTAGGCTTACCCGCACTCCCTCCACCCTCTGTCACTGAAAAAGAAACAAGAGGAGCTAAATTGACATTTTCACTTTGCAGTTTACCCCCCACATTTTTATCCTTTCCTTCTGGAATGTCTTTAGAATTCTTTTTCTTTACTTCTGCACTGATTAACGACAATGCTTCCTTCACCCTGGCAGGAGCTGGAATGTTCCCATACATTGACTCTGCAACTACTTTCTCACCAGCATCCAAAGTCTCTGGATCTAGAGCTGGCAGACCTTGAGCCAAACCATCAGTTATTACAGTTTTCCTCACTGCCATTCCCACACCTCCCTGCACTTCTTTGGACACAGCCTGCACAATTACACTAGGACCTGCATCAGATTCAAGCAAAATGTTAACAGGTTCATCCTTCATGCCACCCTGCGCCCTGCATAGACCCGACGCCGGATCCTGCCCTCCGGTCCTCACCGGCCTGTCACCTATAACAGCATTTTCATTACTGCTACCATTGCCCGGCACCTTGGAAGCCACGGGTAACCCCCGGGAATCCCCTCCTGACAACACCTGCACAGATCTTACCTTGCTTGGTGCACCATCAGGGATTCCCGAGCCGCCGTCTGCTCCCCTCGCCTCTGCTTCCGTCTCCATAGCAGCCGATGATGCTGTATCCAGAAAAACCACAGCCTCTTCCTGGACAGTCACACTCTGGAGCTCATCAATAGCTGGGGATTCCTCCATCTCCACACCCTCTTCCTTTTCCAGGTGAATCAACTCCTTTGATAAGGGTGTAACCTGATTTCTATGCACTGCAGTTAACTCCTTCCCTGCTGGTATGGAAACTTTTGCCTTTTTTTTCTTTCCTTCAGATTCCTTCAGAGATGTAATTCTGCCCTTTATATTACACATGGTTGCTTGTATTTCATCCATTTCACCCTGGATCCTGACCCGCTCCAAATTGCCAATTGTATTACACTTTCTCTTGCGAGCATAATACCGGGATTTAAGTTTAGCAGCTTCTGCCATTAATTCCTTTAGGCCTAAATGGACCCAGTAATCTTCCTCTGAAACATCATCATCACAGTCTGAGTCCTCTGTATCTGAGATATCTTCTGTTACATTGACATTAACCCCTTCCTTGCCTGGAGGCTCAGCCGCTGTGGCGACTGTACCGTCCCCACCAGTAAACTTACTGGCAGAGGTGCCTTCCACAGGCTTAGGGGTACACAATCTTCCTGACGATCCCTGCTGCTTCACAGGGGCTCCGGCAACACTGCTGGTACTCCTTGTAATCCGTGGCTGGCTGGCTGATTCCACCGTCCCTTCCTGTCCCCCAACCCCTACAGCTGGGGAAGGGGGTGGCGTGAGGGATGCCTGCCCCTTCTTCATACCTCTGGGACCCGAAGGCAGCAGCCCCGGGCCCGGGCCTTCCACCTGCTGAAACTTCCACTCTCCCCCTGCTAAGAGCAGCAACTCCTGCCCAGGAATCCTGCAGGGGGGCAGGCACTCTCACTCTGCTGCACTGCTAGGCTCTGGAGCTCAGGAGCTCCTGCACATACGTCTGCACACCAGGAGAGAGCAGTAGTATATGTGCCTGGGTTATACCAGGAGAGAGCAGTAGTATATGTGCTTGGGTTACACCAGGAAAGAGCAGTAGTATATGTGCCTGGGTTACACCAGGAGAGAATAGTAGTATATGTGCCTGGGTTACACCAGGAGAGAGCAGTAGTATATGTGCCTGGGTTACACCAGGAGAGAGCAGTAGTTTATGTGCTTGGGTTACACCAGAAGAGAGCAGTAGTATATGTGCTTATGTTACACCAGGAGAGAGCAGTAGTATATGTGCTTATGTTACACCAGGAGAGAGCAGTACTATATGTGCTTGGGTTACATGAGGAGAGCAGTAGTATATGTGCCTGGGTTACATCAGGAGAGAACAGTAGTATATGTACCTGGGTTACACTGGGAAAGAACAGTAGTATATGTTCCCGGTTTACACCAGGAGAGAGCAGTAGTATATGTGCCTGGGTTACACCAGGAGGGAACAGTAGTATATGTGACTGGGTTACACCAGGAGAGAACAGTAGTATATGTGCCTGGTTTACATCAGAAGAGAGCAGTAGTATATGTGCCTGGGTTACACCAGGAGAGAGCAGTAGTATATGTGCTTGGATTACACCAGGCGAGAGTGGTAGTATATGTGCCAGGATTACACCAGGAAAGGACAGTAGTATATGCGCCTAAGTTACCGCAGGAGAGAACAGTACTTAAAGCAGGTGGATATACTGATGCTATCTCCTGGTGTAACCCGGGTGCAATTTGTGTTTGTTTTAAAGTATTCCCCAAGAGACATATTCATCTCATCAGACTAGTTCTCTTCCCATAAATAATACAAAGAGCAATTGTTTTTTGTTCAAACAGCAAGGTATCTTTACTGCATATTTAGAATGTTCACTGGAGCCCATTCTACAATTGTATAAGTTATGAAGTATAGTGTAAACCTAATTCCAGAAGTAATAAAGACTATCTCCATTATAGAGCTCAGACTGGTGTTAGTGGCCTTCAGTACACAAGGGGTTTCTGTGTTTGCAAATAGGTTTTAATATTCTCAAGTTTCCTGTGCATAGCTATACACTATATATTGGGGTTTCAAACTAGAGTAACAGTTGGTGTGGACTGATGACTTCAAGCAGATCTGTTGTTCTGATGACTGGTTTCTTTTTGTTTAAAAAGGGTTACAGTAAATTGGCCCATGGGATGTCATGCTTAAAAATATAGATTAGCTCTCTAGGGCAAGTGTTAGATTTCAGTGTTTTGACCATGAGTAAGAACCTAGAGGACAAAAGGGTTAGTCCAGTATTGTGGGTCTTAAAATGTTTTCAGTCCTCTCTGCCCGAACTTTTGTGGACAGTTTTTAAAATAGATTTGTAACGCCCACATAAACCATAGGATTTATAAATGTGAGAGTGTGTTTGGTGTATCTGGCTCTGTTACTAGCTAGTGTCTCCCCAGACATAGACCTCACCGGACCTCACTGACCTACAGGTGCCGCCAGCTCGTGTTGTCATGGACTCTAGGACAGAGCTGGAGACTAGCAGCACTCTCACACACTACGCTGCTGCCGGAGGGAAGGGGCGCTCAGACAGAGGCTCCTCTCTTAATACACCTAACCGGTAGTGTATCTTATACCCGTTGTCTGCTATATTAAAAGTACTTTTTGAAACTATACAACATCAAGGTCTCTTGCTTAGTGAAATAAGGTGCAGTGTGGCTGTTGTCACGGGCTGGTCTGATTGTGTTCCTGGTAATGACCTGGGTGAGCCAGTGGAGGGCGCAGGGAGGCAGAAGTTAGGTGGCTTGAGATATGGACAAGTCATATGCTGGAGCACTCTGGAAGATTACACAGTGAGCACAGAGAATTGGCGAGACCTGAAACAGAGGCGCGAAGCTAACTCGCCAGGGGTTTTCGCCAGTGACCCCCGCCAGGGGATATGGTCTTCGCTGTGCCTGACGGGCAGGTCGCGACCCTCTGCTCAGGTACCTCTGTGGAGGCTGTGAGACACTCGGGTATACAGGGATGCTTAATACCGGATTATACTGAAGTGCTTAGCCATCGATGGTGAGTCCGATGGTGACGTGAAAGGTAAGTATATCGGAGATGGTGAACTCTGGAGTGCTTGAGTAGCTGAGGATATCCGGAGCCTGTGATGGAGATAGTGGAAGTCTCTGGTGGCAGGTAAGTAACCAGGAAAGGCAGGTGCAGCAGGACACAGGTAAACGGATCTCTGGAGCAAGCCTGGAGCCTTGAGAGCGACGCTGGAGAACTGACAAGTTGTTCACGGCAATGAGGACTCTGGGAAGCCTGCTTATATCGCCCCAGAAGGATGCTGCCGCCAGCAGCAGCAGCAGCAGCAGCATGCACAGAACCAGGAAGTGATTACCTGGATCATGTAACTCTGGATCATGTGACTCTGCCAGAGTCCGTGGAAATCATGCTAGTAACCACAGAAAGCATCAGCGGCTGATCTGCGGCACAGAATACCCCAGCGTGCCGGTAAGTGGCGTGTGCGAGCAGTGCGTGAACTGTGGTTCCTGACAGCTGTATTTCATGGTAACTGGGCCTCAGGATTCCCTTCCATTGGTTTCTGGCAGTATTTAGTCTAGCATCTCCTGTTCCTGCAGATATCGAGGCTCTGCCCCAGCGCAAGCGGCTTATTGTGTGGATATTCTGTATATAAATAAATGTATTTTCTCTGACGTCCTAGTGGATGCTGGGAACTCCGTAAGGACCATGGGGAATAGACGGGCTCCGCAGGAGACTGGGCACTCTAAAAGAAAGATTAGGTACTATCTGGTGTGCACTGGCTCCTCCCTCTATGCCCCTCCTCCAGACCTCAGTTAGAATCTGTGCCCGGCCAGAGCTGGATGCACCTAGTGGGCTCTCCTGAGCTTGCTAGATAGAAAGTATTTGTTAGGTTTTTTATTTTCAGTGAGATCTGCTGGCAACAGACTCACTGCTACGAGGGACTAAGGGGAGAAGAAGCGAACCTACCTGCGTGCAGCTAGCTTGTGCTTCTTAGGCCACTGGACACCATTAGCTCCAGAGGGTTCGAACACATGGCCTGACCTCGATCGTCCGTTCCCGGAGCCGCGCCGCCGTCCCCCTTGCAGAGCCAGAAGAACAGAAGAAGGAGATAAAATCGGCGGCTGAAGACTCCGGTCTTCATTAAGGTAGCGCACAGCACTGCAGCTGTGCGCCATTGCTCCCACTGCACACCACACACTCCGGTCACTGTAGGGTGCAGGGCGCTGGGGGGGGGGGGGGGGGCGCCCTGGGCAGCAATAAGAATACCTTTTGGCAATAAATACACATAATACAGTCTGTGACTGTATATGTGTAAAACCCCCGCCATTTTTAGTTAGAAACAGGACAGAAGCCGGGCCTTCTTCCTCAGCACACCAGCGCCATTTTCTCTTCACAGCTCCGCTGGAAGGAAGCTCCCCAGGCTCTCCCCGGCAGTATCCTGGTACACAAAGGGTGAAAAGAGAGGGGGGGGCACATACATTTAGGCGCAAAATTTGTATATACAGCAGCTACTGGGTAAACACTGAGTTGTAGTGTAATCCCTGGGTTATATAGCGCTGGGGTGTGTGCTGGCATACTCTCTCTCTGTCTCTCCAAAGGGCCTTGTGGGGGAACTGTCCTCAAATAGAGCATCCCCTGTGTGTGTGGTGTGTCGGTACGCGTGTGTCGACATGTCTGAGGTAAAAGGCTCCTCTAAGGAGGTGATAGAGCGGATATGTGTGTGAGAGGGTGTCTCCGTCGACAACGCCGACACCTGTTTGGATATGTGTAAGTGCTAAGGTGAATTTATTGCACAAAAGGTTAGGGAACAGACAGGAAATCTACCCATGTCTGTCCCTATGGCGCAGAGACCTACAGAGTCTCTCAATGCTCACTATCCATAATAACAAACACTTGTATCGACATGGAGTTTAACTCCACTGTCGACTACGATATTGCAAAGTTACAGCCAAGATGGCTAGAAGGTATTCAATATATGATTATTGAAATAAAAGATGATTTGCATATCACTGATGACTCATCTGTTCCTGACACGAGAGTACACATGTTTAAGGGGAAGAATGCTGAGGTAAATTTCCCTCCTCTCATGAGGAAAAAGAGCGGGAATCTCCAGACAAGAGACGGCAGCTTCCCACAAGAGAATTCTCAGGCTGTATCCTTTCCCCACTAGGGCCAGGATATGTTGAGAATCTTCCCCTGGGGTGTCCTGTATGTACAGACGGTAGCACTTGCTATTCTCAGGGATCCTGCAGATAGCGTGCACATTCTAGTATACTACCCAGACCGGCGATTGTGTCGGCATGGGTTTATAGCGCTGTGGCAGCGTGGACAGGTACCTTATCAGCAGAGATGAGACCCTAGTATGCAATATAAATATATTAAAGATGCTGTCTTAAGTGATAGATATATAGTTATAAAGCATGCCCAAAGAGACATGAGTATACTGGGTCCTAGAGTCAAAGCTATGTCGATCTCTGCTTGACGTGTCCTGTAGAATATGCATTGGACAGATGATGCCGACTTAAGAGGCATATGGAAGGCTGAGGATTGTGTGGAGAAGGGTTCTCGGACCTGGTCTCCACAGCTATAGCTGGTAATTCTGCTAGTTTGCCTTATATTCCTGCACAGCCTAAGAAAGCACGACATTATTAAATGCAGCCTTTCGTATAAAGAAACAAGAAAGTCTGAGGGGCGTCCTTTCTTGTCAGAGCCGGGCAGCTAGTTCCCAGGAACAGAAGTCCTCCTCGGCCCCTACAAAAATCCACCAATGTCGCTGGGGCTCCACAGGCGGAGCTAGGCCCGGTGGGGACACGCCTTTGTAAGTTCAGCCACAAGTGGGTTCACTCCCTGTTCGATCCCTGGGCAATAGATATTGTTACTCAGGGATACAAGCTGGACTGTGAGAAGATGCCCCCTCACCGACGGCCCTGCGGGCTTCCCCCCAAGAGAGGGAGCCAGTGTTAACTGCAATTCACAAATTGTATCTTTAACAGGTGGTGGTCAAGGGTCCCCTCCTTCAACAAGAGGGTGTTATTATTAGACCATGTTGTAATCCCGAAACCAGACGGTTCGGTCAGACCCATATTGAATTAAAAATCCCTGAACATATACCTGAGAAGGTTCAAGTTCAAAATGGAATCGCTAAGAGCGGTCAGTGCAAGCCTAAAAAGGGGGAGACTTTATTATGAATCGGGACATAAGGGATGCATACCTTCAGGTCCCCATTTATCCACCTCATTAGGCGTACCTCAGAATTGCGGTACGGGATTGTCATTACCAATTTCAGATGTTGCCGTTTGGTCTCTCCACGGCCCCGAGAATATTCACCATGGTAATGGCGGATATGATTGTGCTCCTGCGGAAGCAAGGTGTCACTATTATCACGTACTTGGACGATCTCCTCATAAAAGCGAGATCAAGGGAGCAGTTGCTGAACAGCGTATCACTTTCTCTGGAAGTGTAACTGCAACACGGCTGGATTCTATATATTCCAAAGTCGCAGTTGGTTCCTACAGCTCATCTGCCTCTCCTAGGCACGATCCTAGACACAGACCAGAAAAGGGTTATCTCCCGATAGAGAGAGCTCAGGAGCTCATGACACTGGTCAGGAATCTATTAAAACCAAAACAGGTGTCAGTGCATCACTGCACTCGAGTCCAGGGAAGGATGGTGGCATCATACTAGGCCATCCCCTTAGGCAGGTTCCATGCGAGGACCTTCCAATGGGACTTACTGGACAAGTGGTCCGGATCACCTCTTCAGATGCATCGGTTAATCACCCTATCCCCCAGGGCCAGGGTGTCTCTCCTGTGGTGGCTGCAGAGTGCTCACCTTCTCGAGGGACGCAGATTCGGCATTCAGGACTGGATCCTGGTGACCACGGATGCAAGCCTCCGAGGGTGGGGGGCAGTTACACAGGGAAGAAATTTCCAAGGTCTGTGGTCAAGTCAACTGACTTGCCTTCACATCAATATCCTGGAACTAAGGGCCATATACAACGCCCTAAGTCAAGCGGAGATCCTGCTTCGCGACCAACCGGTTCTGATCCAGTCAGACCGCAGGGGTTCATGTAAACCGCCAAGGCGGCACAAGGAGCAGGGTGGCGAGGGTAGAAGCCACCAGAATTCTTCGCTGGGCGGAGAATCAAGTAAGCGCACTGTCAGCAGTGTTCGTTCCGGGAGTGGACATCTGGGAAGCAGACTTCCTCAGCAGGCACGACCTCTACCCGGGAAAGTGGGGACTTCATCAGGAAGTCTTCACGCAGTTTGCAAATTGATGGGAACTGCCTAAGGTGGACTAGATGGCGTCCCACCTCAATAAAAAGCTAAAAAAAGGTTTTACGCCGGGTCAAGGGACCCTCAGGTGATAGCTGTGGTCGCACTAGTAACACCGTGGGTGTTCCAGTCGGTCTCTGTATTCCCTCCTCTTCCTCTCATACCCAAGGGCTGAGAATTGTAATAAAAGGAGGAGTAAAAACAATATTTTTTGCTCCGAATTGGCCAAGAAGGACTCTGTACCCGGAGCTGCAGGAAATGCTCTCAGAGGACTCAGGGCTTCTGCCTCTCAGACAGGACATGTTGCAATAGGGGCCCTGTCTGTTCCAAAATTTACCGCAGCTGCATTTGACAGCATGGCGGTTGAACGCCGGATCCTAGCGGAAAAGGGCATTCCGGATGCAGTTATTCCTACGCTGATAAAGGCTAGGAAAGACGTGACAGCAAGACTTTTTCACTGTATATGGCGAAAATAGGTTGCTTGGTGTGAGGCCGGGAAGGCCCTACAGAGGAATTCCAGCGGGGTCGATTCCTGCACTTCCTACAGTCAGGAGTGACTATGGGCCTAAAATTAAGATCCATAAAGGTCAAGATTTCGGCCCTATACATTTTCTCTAAAAATTAACTGGCTTCACTGCCTGAAGTTCAGACGTTGTTCCGGGGGTGCTGCATATTCAGTCTCCTTTTGTGCCACCGGTGGCACCTTAGGATCTTAACGTTGTGTTGGATTTCCTGAAATCCCACTGGTTTGAGCCACTTAAGACCATGGAGCTAAAATATCTCGCGTGGAAAGTGGTCATGCTGTTGGCCTTAGCTTCGGCTAGGCGTGTGTCAGTATTGGCGGTTTTGTCATGTAAAAACCCTTATCTGATCTTCCATATGGACAGGGCAGAATTGAGGACTCGTCCCCTATTTCTTCCTAGGGTGGTATCATCGTTTCATTTGAACCAGCCTACTAGGGACTTGGAGGATTCCAAGTTGCTGGACGTAGTCCGGGCTTTGAAAATGTATGTTTCCAGAATGGTGGGAGTCAGAAAGTCTGACTCGCTGTTTATTCTGTATGCAGCCAACAAGGTTGGCGCCCCTGCTTCGAAGCAGACTATTGTTCGCTGGATCTATAGCACGATTCAGCTGGTTCACTCTGCGGCTGGATTGCCGCATCCAAAATGGTGAAAGCCCATTCCACAAGGAAGGTGGGCTCTTCTTGGGCGGCTGCCCGAGGGGTCTCGGCTTTACAGCTTTGCCGAGCTGCTACTTGGTCGGGGTCAAACAAGTTTGCTAAGTTCTACAAGTTTGATACCCTGGCTAAGGAGGACCTTGAGTTTGCTCATGCGGTGCTGCAGAGTCATCCGCACTCTCCCGCCCGTTTGGGAGCTTTGGTATAATCCCCATGGTCCTTACGGAGTTCCCAGCATCCACTAGGACGTCAGAGAAAATAAGAATTTACTCACCGGTAATTCTATTTCTCGTAGTCCGTAGTGGATGCTGGGCGCCCGTCCCAAGTGCGGACTCTCTGCAATACATGTATATAGTTATTGCTTAACTAAAGGGTTATTGTTATGAGCCATCTGTTACTGAGGCTCAGTTGTTGTTCATACTGTTAACTGGGTATGGTTATCACAAGTTGTGCAGTGTGATTGGTGTGGCTGGTATGAGTCTTACCCTGGATTCAAAATCCTTTCCTTGTTGTGTCAGCTCTTCCGGGCACAGTTTCCTTAACTGAGGTCTGGAGGAGGGGCATAGAGGGAGGAGCCAGTGCACACCAGATAGTACCTAATCTTTCTTTTAGAGTGCACAGTCTCCTGCGGAGCCCGTCTATTCCCCATGGTTCTTACGGAGTTCCCAGCATCCACTACGGACTACGAGAAATAGAATTACCGGTGAGTAAATTCTTATTTAATCAGTCGTGATTGGTGTTCCCACTCAATGGACGTCTTATCTGGAAATCGCCTCTGCTCTCATCTCTGTGTCATTTCCTCCTCGTCCTCCAGAATTCAATCAGGAATAAAAACTCATTTAACTTTTCTCCTTTTCTATTAAGAAATATTCAGGCTGTGACCTGACCTCATTTGTGTCTCCTTGCCGATACCGAATAACAATCTATTAGTTTACAGACACGGGCACCAGTCTGGCCTGGTTCTGCAGGGCGGGTAATTAATAACCACTCCAATGCTGGACAGAGCCGGCTCCTTCATGTCACTGCTTTATAATCAGAGGGAAAATAAACTCCGCTGATGTATTGTACTGTTTGTTGTGTTATTTATTATCCGGATAACAGATGGGATTTGCATTGAGACATGGGTGGAATACTATAATAGTGGAGGAAAATTGTGCTTAAAATGGTATCAAATTATCTCATAGTCGTTTAAGAATATAGGCATTTAAAAAAAACAAATTGACTGTGCCTCTACCGCGCACTGCCTAATCTCTAAGTCAGAGGTGGGGAACCTTTTTTCAACCAAGGGCCATTTGGATGTTTATAAAATCCTTCGGGGGCCATACAAAAATGATCAACTTAAAAATTAGCCTGCCCCCAGTAGATATGCCCACAGTAGTTATTGCCCCAGTCAGTAGTTATGCCCCCAGTAGATATACCCCCAGTCAGTCATTATGCCCCAGTAGATATGCCCCCAGTCACTTGTTATGCCCCATTAGATATGCTCCCAGTCAGTTGTTATTCCCCATTAGATATGCCCCCTAGTAGCCCCCGCTTACACACACATGTTAACAGAAAAAAAAAACCACAATACTCACCAGCCCCGCTCCTGCTTCCAGACCATTGCCCGCTCCTCAGAACTATGGGAGAGACGTCATGACATCTCTCCCATAGCACCGCATAGCCGCACACGCACACTGCCAGAGCTGGAAGCCTGAGCTCAGGAGTGGACTCCTGCCTCTGGCTGCTGCTGAGGGGAAGAAGCCGGGCGCCCGCTGGTAACAAAATCTAAGTGGGCGACCAGCATCTCCCTCGGTTAGGTGAGCCTGGCCGGGCCGAATTTAGTGGCTCTGCGGGCTTTATACGCTGCTCTAAGTGGATGGGTGAAAGAACAGTACCGATCTAGAAATACAGAAGGGAAAAGTGTCTCAGCAGCATCAATATGCTCCAAATCTTTCTGAGTTCCTCACAATGGTCTTCTGAACAAATGTGTAGTCCTCTTGAAGTCCAACGTCCCTCAAAAGAAAAAATGGGACAGCAATGTCGCGTGATCTGTTCCCACTTTTGTTTCTTCAATGTGTTCTCTTAAAGGGTGATGGATATGGTGCGTACCGTAAGGGATACGGTCGTTAGTTCAACACTCATTAGGTCGACCACTGAAGGTCGACATTGCCATTAGGTCGACATGCATTAGGTCAACATGTACTAGGTCAAAAGGTCGACATGAGTTTTTCACATTTTTTTTTTTAAATCGGATTTTTTTCATACTTAACGATCCACGTGGACTACAATTGGAACAGTAACCTTGCCCGAAGTTCGCTCGCCATGCGAGGGGACACGGTGCACTAATTTGGGTTCCCCGTCACTTTACAGAGAAAACGACACCAAAAACAGTAAAAAAAAACTCATGTCGACGTAACGGCCATGTCGACCTTCGGTGGTCGACCTAAGTTGGGTCGATCCAATGACCCATACCCGTACCGTACTCACGTCTTAGCGTGTAGTTCTCCTCATATAAAGGTATCTTTGTTTCTCGAATCCTCCCACTGGGGTAGGTGGTCACAAGCAGTGCCTCATATCTCACAGGATCTCAGTGAAAGGGGAAAGGAATTGGAGGAAAATATAGGAATGCCACCACTTTCTGGGTGGAAACATTGACTATGAAGTAAATTTACCGCCACTTTTATAGTACTCCTATGTCTTGACCAGGAAGGCGCTGTTAGGGTTAGGCACGAGGCATGGGGGGGTGGAAGGGGTAGGGTTAGGCACTTATGGGGTGGGGGTGGGTAGCCGTAGCCAACTCCCCTGGAAGGTTAGGGAGGGGACATTGGGGAGTGTAGAAACACTTGCCCCCTCCGATGTCTTCAATGTCCAGATGCCGCGGTCATGTGACTGCCAACATTCCGACCGCCAAGATATAATATGTATTTAGTCCTGACCTACTGATTCTAATGGTGGTCTGTAGATATACCACTTTGGCTTACAGTTGTTGTTTTTTCTTGGAGTGTCTCTTCACCTCTTGGCCCATTTCTCTTTGTACAACTGTTAGTTAATGAGAGCACAGAGGTGGGTTCCCCTAATATTACTGTGATTGCATTCAGAGGGCGCTGCCAGGCAGAGGCAGGGCTAGAGGGAAGGGCAAAACAAAGTTAAACGTGCACTAAAGTGACAAACTGTAGACAAATGATTTCTATATTCTGTAGACTGAAAAGTTACTAATGGGACTCTTCTTCCCCGTTAAAGCAGCAATGTTGAGGGGGCACCATTGTCTTGCTTGTGCCCTGTGTCAGCAGTTGTTGGGGTGTGTTTTGATGTGGGCTTGAGGTTGCAGCGCCGGGTGGCAGCACAGTCTGCAGTGGTTCATCAGAAGCTGCCTGAGCGCAGAGCAGGTTCGTGTTTTATTGGTCTTATATCAGCTGCTCACTAGACCACCATCTGGAACTGCTGACTTCTGGGTGTGGCGTGTAGTTGCTGCAGCACCTCTTTGCTGGCGACCGTAGCTGATTCCTCTTGACTGCATACTACGGGTCAGGACTGCAAGGTAGCAAACATAGCGCAGACTCAGGATGCTGGGTTCAGCACAGTATGTCAGCTCTTATCTGTAGGTCCCAGGAATACAGACGGTCCAGGCGTCTTGCAGGAACAGAGCAGGATCTTTAGGAACAGTGTTTATTGCTCAACGACAACGCTTAAGTACGTACCAACACTGTTAGGTAGTGGATGTTTATATGTAGATGCAACAACGTGTGCTCAAATGCCCCCCTTCAAGTAGGTGCTGGACCAGTCCTAGGGTGAGATGGGACTGGCTGGTCTGGGAGAGGTGGTAGACTGTACAGAGCCACCCAGTTCCTCAGACCAGACAAAAGTACTGAGGCATCCTCTTGGAAACTTTCCTGATTCTAACACAGAGATAGAACTTTGCAGACTGATTAAAAGCCGTGTACAACCATCAGGGCCTGCCGCATATGTCTGTAGATGTCACTGTGCCTACTGATATTTGTGGAGAAAGTCATCAACCAAAGGGCTGGAGTAAGGACCACGTGGGCCTGGGGCTGAAAATGTTGATGGACCTGTTGTGAGAAGTGGTAGAGGTGTGGCCAGTGTTGTGCAGGTGTGGCAAGTGTCATGTGGGTATAGCCAGTGCAGTGTGGGTGTGGCCAGTGTGGTGTGGGTGTGGCCAGAGCCATTTACTACTGGGCAGCCACTGGTCATCATGCAGTCTTGGTGTTGGGCCTATCTTTATCAGGGGGCCTGGGACTATTGTTGTCACGAACCGGTCTCTCACCTTTGCGGGTTCTGGGGTTCATCCGTTGCCAGTGCGGTTGCTCGCGGTGCTGTGCGCCCGTGTGGGGACACGGCGTGATCAATGGCACAGGTAATGCAGAGTCTGGGAACTGTGAGTGCGGGGACCAGATGGCCTAAGGCACTGCGGTGTGTCTGCTGTATAGGAGGTGGCCATGTTGGAGACCAAATAGCTAATACTGAGCACTTGTGAAAACACCTGTGGGCAGGTGTAAGCCAATCCCGTGCTTGTGCTGCCTTTAAGTAGGCTGGGATTATGTCACTCTGGGCCAGTGCTTTGTTGTATCAAAGCTGTGCTCTAGCTCTGAACTCTCTCCGTGCATTCCTGTGTGATTCCCGTGGTCCAGATATCGCCTCCGTTCCCAGAGGTCCGTTTTGCAGCCTTCACTGCCAAAGATCTACCGGCTCTCCATTGTGCTATCAGTCAATTGCACACCTATTGGAAACACTTGGATTCCCAGTGTCCTGCATGAGGTTACCTTGTCTGTCTGCCTATCATACAAAGTCTGGAGGATTCCAATTCCCTCAGCTGTTCGTTTGTTCAACTCTGCATTTAACCCATTCATCACCTCGCCATCTACTACAGTTTCACAGTGATCTCCGGAACCCGCAAGTAACCCAATTCAGTACTTTTTCTATGTTGTCATTACAAGGATAATTCTTCACAGTCTCTCAGTTAACTCTTAAAACTCCATTGCAAATTCTTACAGTTAATTCTCCATGTCTGCATTAACCAGTTAAACACAATCTGCAGTTCAGCATCAAAGCCTGTTTATATTTGGACAATTCAACATTTATTCTTTAGCTTGTTTTTGCATATGTTTCCATGAACATTTCTTTTATTTATTTCTGAGTTTTCTCTAGCATATTATTTCTGTCATTCCTGCAATACTTCAGTATAATGATGATTAACAACTAGTCATTTAACTCCTTACTGAATTGTTACTTTAATAAATATATGAAACGGAACTTCCTTCGTCCTCCCTGTTTTCTTCATACCCCAGCACCTACCCCTGTGGTTGGTTCCAGGTTAACGGATTCACAAAAACACCCGGACCTGACAGTAAGCACTGGCCACATGGATCCGTCAAGTGACCAATTCGCAGGAGGCGGTGCTACGTCAAATATCCTTTCCTGTCTGGAAAACCAGGAGTCTATACAGACACAAATAGTGCAGTTTATGCAAACTATGGCAGACCGTTTAGAGACTCTTCATACAGCAATTAAAACGTCTCAAGTCCAGATTCCAACTCCGGTTGTCCCAGTTACCACTACAGCTTCTCCTGTGATGCTGCCTACGTCCCGCTTGCAGTTACCCTCTCCGAGTAAGTTTGACGGAACTCCAAAACTTTGCAGGGGATTCCTGAATCAATGCGAGATCCAGTTCGAACTGATGTCCGCCAGTTTCCCATCAGCTCGTTCTAAGGTCGCATATATTATTGCCCTCCTCTCCGGTCAGGCTCTGGAGTGGGCATCACCATTATGGGAGAGAGGTGATCCTATCCTCTCTAATTACAAAGAGTTTGTATCTTCTTTCCGGAGAATCTTTGACGAACCCGGCAGGACCACCTCAGCATCTTTGGAGATTCTCCGTCTACGTCAAGGTTTACGTCCTGTCAATCAATATATTGTTCAGTTTCGCACGTTGTCTTCAGAGTTAAACTGGAATGAGGAGGCCCTGATCGCCGCGTTTTGGAATGGACTTTCTGAGAGAATCAAGGACGATTTAACTATCCGGGATGTGCCAACTAAACTGGATGAATTGATTTCTCTCTGTAACAAACTTGACCTACGCTACAGGGAGCGATGTTTAGAGAAATCCAGGGCAGAGCGATCCAGTCCACGTTATCATCCTAGGCCTCGACAAGATTCTTCATCACAGTCTCCGGTAACGACAGACGAACCTATGCAGATTGGGCGCTCTCGCCTCACAGAAGAGGAACGACTTCGTCGTCGACAGGGTAACCTCTGCATGTACTGTGGGTCCTCTGAACACTTAGTTAAATTCTGCAAACTCCGACCGGGAAACTCTCGCTCCTAGCTTATTCAAGAGAGGTTAAGCTAGGAGTTACTCTAGAATCACGTTCTGGGAAAGAGCCGACCTTGTCTATTCAATTAGAAGTGCCAAGTTCTACAGTGAAAGTTTCAGCTCTCCTAGATTCTGGGGCAGCCGAGAACTTCATCTCCTCAGCCTTTGTCATGCGGTCTAAAGTTCAAACCATGCCTCTGGAAGCAGCAGTTGCCGTTACAGCAGTGGATGGAAGTCGAATTCCAGATGGTATAATTACTCATCGAACCGTATGTCTCAAGATGAAAGTTGGTGTGCTCCATTCCGAATACCTCTCCTTCTACGTGATTCCCAAAGCCTCTCAAGATGTGATACTTGGTTTACCTTGGCTGCAGAAACATAACCCTCAACTTAATTGGCAAACCATGGAAGTCCTTTCATGGGGTAAATCTTGTACCAAGAACTGTTTAGCCTCAATTGTACCTCTCCGGTCAATCAGCCTTCCCGACCTACCTCCGGTGTATCAATCCTTTGCGGATGTTTTCAGTAAACAAGCAGCAGACTCTCTACCTCCTCATCGCGAATAGGACTGCCCAATTGTCCTGGTTCCGGGTAAAACACCTCCTAGGGGACGAATTTATCCGCTATCCATCCCAGAGACGCAAGCTATGTCTGATTATATACAAGAAAATCTAACCAAAGGATTTATCAGACCATCTTCTTCACCTGCAGGAGCCGGATTCTTTTTCGTTAAGAAGAAGGACGGTGGGTTACGACCATGCATAGATTACCGTGGACTCAATGAGATCACTGTGAAAAACAAGTATCCATTACCCTTAATTCCAGAATTATTTGACCGGGTAAAAGGAGCTACTGTGTTTACAAAACTGGATCTCCGAGGGGCCTACAATTTAATCCGCATCCGAGAAGGGGACGAGTGGAAGACTGCTTTTAATACCCGGGATGGGCATTACGAATACCTTGTAATGCCTTTCGGTCTTTGTAATGCACCTGCAGTTTTTCAAAGCTATGTGAATGAACTTTTTCGTGATCTTCTCTACAAGTGTCTAGTAGTGTACCTGGATGATATCCTAATATTCTCTAGGGATATAAAGTCTCACCGTCACCAAGTTAAAGAGGTACTGACACGTCTGAGGAAAAATCAACTTTATTGTAAGTTAGAGAAGTGCACTTTTGAAGGATCTTCCATACCGTTCCTTGGTTACATCATTTCTGGATCAGAGCTATGTATGGATCCCGGTTGTCAGGAATCGTCTCACCAGACTGGCATCCGTCCGCCGCTGCGGACTCCGTCCTGGCTCCCTGCGGTCACCTGTCACCTATGCCCCTGCCATGGGACATCATCTGGATCCTGGGGGTACTCCTGAACCAGCAGGCGTGTGCGCGCCGCGTCCTCGCTAGGCCGCGGCGTGGGCGCCGCCATGACAGTCTCCAAACAAGCTAGTATGCTGCGGCCAATCCGGTGCGTGGCCGCACCCACTTTTCCTTCTTCCATCCAATCCCTGCACACCATGGGGTATATAGGAGGCTACAGTTTCACCTCACAGGCATCCTGGACTTTGTGTCATTCTGACAACCTGCATGAAAGGATCAGCTCCTGTCTCTCCTGAGTTCCTGCTAGAACTTATACTCCTGGTGATTCTGCTTACTCCCGTGGAACTTCAAGGCTCAGCAATACCAGCAACCTGCATTGGGCTTCACACTCATCACCACCTTGTGTGCTTCAGCCTGCGGTTGAAGACTAAACTCCAGGTGTGTTCATTTCCTCCACCTGTGACACAGCTTGCTGCTGCCAGTGCCCCATCACCTGCACTGTGAGTTGGTCTCCTGCTAATGCTCAGGTTTGCAATACTTATCATCTGTCTTAGTTCTCCGTTTTAAACCCTGCTCTGGTTCCCACACCAGAATCATTCCATTGACTTTCATTCCGTTGTTTATAATTCTGGATATGATTTCTCAATTCACCTATCACCCATTGCCATAGACTTTGTTATCATTTCAAGTATTGACTTTTTCATCTGCTATTATTTCTGCTGCATTTCTGTTATAATTATCTGCTGAATAAATACCATTGCGCTCATGCGCAAGAACGTGTTACAACCTCCTCGTCTCTTTCCTCCTACCTCCACTGACCCACTAGCGCCCCCTCCGGGGACACAGACCAAACACAATCTGACAGTAAGTCCAGGATCGATGGACTCGGATGGTGGACGGAGTGTGGGGTCAGAGGCCTTGCAAAATCTGGTCTCCCGTCTGGATGGTCAAGAGGTTGCGCAGCAGCAGATGCTTCACTTTCTACAAGGGATGTCCTCCCGATTGGATACACTGCAGCAGTCTCTGCCAAGTGTACTCTCACCTACTGTTACCCCAGCACCTGCCAGTGCTGTAAGTTCTTCTGTGTCGGCTGCATCAGCTCCAGTGTCACGTCTGCACCTGCCCGTGCCGAGCAAATATGATGGCAGTCCTAAATCATGTCGCGGGTTCCTAAACCAGTGCGAAATACAGTTTGAGTTATTGCCACATAACTTTCCTACACCAAGGTCCAAGGTTGCCTACATCATTTCCTTACTCTCTGGATCTGCTCTGAATTGGGTGTCTCCCCTGTGGGAACGTGCTGATCCCCTGATCAGTAACTACTCTGACTTCGTGTCAACCTTTAGACGGATCTTTGACGAGCCCGGTCGTGCAACATCAGCTTCGGCAGACCTAATCCAAATTCGTCAAGGTAATCGAAGCATGGGACAATATGTCATCCAGTTCCAGACGTTGGCTGCAGAGGTCCAATGGAACAACCAAGCTCTGGTAGCAACCTTCTGGCACGGACTTTCGGATCGGATCAAGGACGAACTGGCAACCCGTGACATTCCTGCTCAACTGTCTGACTTGATCTCCCTGTGTATAAAGCTGGACTCTCGCATCCGCGAACGCAATAATGAACGCGCTCGGAGTGAGTCTCGCAGAGTAAGGTTCATACCTCCTGTACAGTTTCAGCCTTCTTCTTCTTCTGACGAGCCTATGCAGGTAAATAGGTCCCGCCTAACTCCTGAGGAACGGGCAAGAAGAATACGAGAGAGGCTCTGCCTATACTGTGCTGCTGCGGGTCATCAAATTAACTCCTGCACAATGCGTTCGGGAAACGCCAGGTCCTGACTTGTATGGAAGGAGTCAAGTTGGGATCATTCTGTCAAGCTCCTTCTCAACAGGATCTCATTCTTCCAGTGACGCTAGAAACTTCTGCTGGGCTCCAGTCTGCGTCAGCATTAGTGGACTGCGGTGCTGCAGGAAATTTTATCACCCAAGCTGCGGTAAACAAATTCTGCCTGTCTACCTGTGAACTGTCTTGTCCTGTTTACATTACTGCTGTGGATGGTAGTAGAATCACCAAAGGGAACATTTCACATCAAACTACCCCAGTGGTTCTGGGAGTTGGATTTCTCCATTCAGAAATTATCAAGTTCCTGGTCATTCCTCAAGCCACCCAGGAGATTGTCTTGGGCATGCCTTGGCTCCAGCTACATAACCCACAGTTCGACTGGACAACGTTGCAGCTTACCTCATGGGGTTCACACTGTCATCATTCCTGCTTAGCCCAAGTGTGTCCTCTTAAGTCCACCGAAGTGAAGTCACAGCCAAGTCTCCCAGCAGTCTATCAAGACTTCGCAGACGTCTTCTGCGAAAAGGCTGCTGATATCCTGCCGCCCCATAGGGAATGGGATTGTCCCATTGATCTCCTTCCTGGCAAGAAGCCACCCAGGGGGCGCACCTATCCTTTGTCTGTTCCTGAAACAGAGGCGATGAGCAACTACATTAAAGAGAATCTTCAGAAAGGATTCATCCGTCCGTCATCGTCACCCGCTGGCGCAGGTTTCTTCTTTGTCAAAAAGAAGGATGGAGGACTGCGTCCATGCATTGACTATCGGGGTCTCAACGACATTACTGTCAAGAATAGTTATCCTTTACCACTCATTACCGAACTGTTTGATAGAGTTAAGGGGGCTCGCATCTTCACCAAATTAGATCTCCGCGGTGCCTATAACCTCATCAGAATCCGGAGTGGTGACGAGTGGAAGACAGCCTTCAACACTCGAGATGGCCATTATGAATACCTGGTAATGCCATTTGGGTTGAGTAATGCTCCAGCGGTATTCCAACACTTCGTGAACGAGATTTTTCGTGATGTCCTGTATAAGTACCTTGTTGTTTACTTAGATGATATTCTTATCTTTTCTCAAGACCTTCCATCTCATCGCCTACAAGTCTGTGAAGTTCTCCGACGTCTTCGTGAGAACCGTCTCTACGGGAAGTTATCCAAATGCACCTTCGAAGTTCCCTCTATACCCTTCCTGGGGTATATAATTTCCGGATCGGATCTTCAGATGGACCCGGCAAAATTGGAAGCCATTGCCAATTGGTCCATTCCAAACTCCCTCAAGTCTATCCAGCGATTCCTGGGTTTTGCCAACTATTATAGAAAATTTATTCGAGGATTCTCCACTCTCATCGCTCCTATTACCAACCTGACTCGGAAAGGGGCAGATCATTCCAACTGGTCAGAAGAAGCCTTGGCAGCCTTCCGGAAGATCAAGCTAGCCTTTATGTCTGCTCCAGTGCTGTCACAGCCAGATGTCAACAGGCCGTTCGAGTTGGAGGTAGATGCCTCTAATGTTGGGGTTGGAGCTGTTCTCTCCCAGAAGGGATCTGATGGGAAAGTCCACCCTTGTGGATTCTACTCTCGCAAGTTTCTACCTGCAGAAGCTAACTACTCCGTGGGAGATCAAGAGTTATTGGCAATCAAATTGGCTCTCGAGGAATGGAGATATCTCCTAGAAGGGGCCAAACATCCGTTTAACATCTTCACGGATCATAAGAACCTGCTATACCTAAAAGCAGCTCAGTGCCTTAACCCCCGCCAGTCTAGGTGGGCTATGTTTTTCTCACGTTTTAATTTCAGGCTTCATTTCCGCCCAGGTTCACAGAATGTGAAAGCCGACGCATTATCCCGGTCCATGGAATCAGAAGAGGGAACATCTGACTCTGTGCCACATTCCATCCTGAGTCCCGTGGTTTTCGCCACCTCTCAAGTCTCTCCAGCTCCACCTCCGGGTAAGACTTTTGTTTCCCCAGAACTCCGTCCCAAGTTGCTAGCTTGGGCCCACCAATCCAAGTTTACTGGTCATCCTGGTGTCCTGAAGACATTCAAGTTCCTTTCTGCCTCATATTGGTGGCCAAAGATGAAAGTGGACATCCAGGATTTCGTGGCATCCTGTCCAAAATGTGTGCAGCACAAGACTCCTCGTCAGTCTCCAGCAGGTCAGTTGCAACCCTTATCAGTCCCTACTCGTCCTTGGTCTCATCTATCAATGGACTTTATTACTGATCTTCCACCTTCTCAGGGACATAACACTATTTGGGTTGTAGTGGATAGATTTTCCAAGATGGCTCATTTCGTTCCTCTCCAAGGTCTCCCTTCTGCCCCGAAACTAGCCCAGATCTTCCTACAGGAGATCTTCCGTTTACACGGGTTACCCTCCGAAATAATATCTGATCGGGGGGTACAGTTTGTTGCTAGGTTTTGGAGGGCCCTCTGTTCTGCCATGCAGATAAAATTGAAATTCTCGTCTTCATACCACCCTCAGACGAATGGGCAGACAGAGAGAGTCAATCAGGAACTAGAGACTTTCCTACGGCTATATGTGACATCCTCCCAGGATGATTGGTTTAATCTGCTCCCATGGGCCGAGTTTGCCCATAACTTTCGTTACCACACTGCTACAGACACGACACCCTTCTTTGCAGTCTATGGGCAACATCCCCGAGTACCTGAGTTTCAAGAACTTCCTCACATAGATGTTCCTGCTGCCACTACCGCTCTGACCCAGTTTTCCTCCATTTGGAAAAGAATCCACATTTCTCTCAAGAAAGCCTCCAGTCGTTACAAGGTCTATGCCGACCGTAAGAGACGTGCGGTTCCCCATTTGAAACCGGGGGACAGGGTTTGGTTATCAACCCGCAACCTTCGTCTCAGGGTTCCATCCATGAAGTTCGCACCACGCTTCATTGGTCCTTACCCTATTGAGAGTGTCATCAACCCAGTGGCTTACAAGTTAAAGTTACCACCTACACTTCGTATTCCTAATGCCTTTCACATCTCTCTCCTCAGACCTCTAGTCCTAAACCGCTTCCAGAATACTCTTCCAGCAGGTCCCAAGGTTCGAACTCAGCGGGGCGTGGAATTTGAGATCAGCAAGATTCTGGACTCTCGTTGCCGGTATGGACGTCTTCAGTACCTGGTCGATTGGTTCGGTTATGGCCCAGAGGAGAGAAGCTGGGTGAATTCATCTGATGTCCATGCTCCTAGGTTGGTCCGTGTTTTCCACAGCACTCATCCCTCCAAACCACGTGGGTGTTCGGTGTCCACCCCTAAAGGAGGGGGTACTGTCAGGAATCGTCTCACCAGACTGGCATCCGTCCGCCGCTGCGGACTCCGTCCTGGCTCCCTGCGGTCACCTGTCACCTATGCCCCTGCCATGGGACATCATCTGGATCCTGGGGGTACTCCTGAACCAGCAGGCGTGTGCGCGCCGCGTCCTCGCTAGGCCGCGGCGTGGGCGCCGCCATGACAGTCTCCAAACAAGCTAGTATGCTGCGGCCAATCCGGTGCGTGGCCGCACCCACTTTTCCTTCTTCCATCCAATCCCTGCACACCATGGGGTATATAGGAGGCTACAGTTTCACCTCACAGGCATCCTGGACTTTGTGTCATTCTGACAACCTGCATGAAAGGATCAGCTCCTGTCTCTCCTGAGTTCCTGCTAGAACTTATACTCCTGGTGATTCTGCTTACTCCCGTGGAACTTCAAGGCTCAGCAATACCAGCAACCTGCATTGGGCTTCACACTCATCACCACCTTGTGTGCTTCAGCCTGCGGTTGAAGACTAAACTCCAGGTGTGTTCATTTCCTCCACCTGTGACACAGCTTGCTGCTGCCAGTGCCCCATCACCTGCACTGTGAGTTGGTCTCCTGCTAATGCTCAGGTTTGCAATACTTATCATCTGTCTTAGTTCTCCGTTTTAAACCCTGCTCTGGTTCCCACACCAGAATCATTCCATTGACTTTCATTCCGTTGTTTATAATTCTGGATATGATTTCTCAATTCACCTATCACCCATTGCCATAGACTTTGTTATCATTTCAAGTATTGACTTTTTCATCTGCTATTATTTCTGCTGCATTTCTGTTATAATTATCTGCTGAATAAATACCATTGCGCTCATGCGCAAGAACGTGTTACAACCTCCTCGTCTCTTTCCTCCTACCTCCACTGACCCACTAGCGCCCCCTCCGGGGACACAGACCAAACACAATCTGACACCGGTAAGGTACAAGCTATCCGAGATTGGTCCACTCCTACAACTCTCAAGGGGATTCAGCGATTTCTCGGCTTTGCTAATTTCTATAGGAGATTCATTAAGAATTATTCTACGTTAGCTGCTCCCATCACAGCCCTAACTCGTAAGGGAGCAAATCCTACGAACTGGTCTTCAGAAGCAATCAAAGCCTTCTCTGATTTAAAGCAAGCCTTTGTGTCAGCCCCCATTCTTCGACAGCCTGATCTGAATCGTCCCTTTCTACTAGAGGTGGATGCATCTACAGAAGCAGTAGGAGCTGTGTTGTCACAAGTCTTTGAAGATAAAAAGGTCCATCCCTGCGGATATTTCTCCCGTAAGTTCCTCCCGGCAGAACGTAATTATGCAATCGGTGAGCAAGAGTTACTTGCCATCAAGTTGGCATTTGAGGAGTGGAGATACCTTCTAGAAGGAGCTCAACATCGCATTACAGTTTATACTGATCATAAGAATCTTCTGTATCTGCAGTCAGCTCAGTGTTTGAATCCACGACAAGCCCGATGGGCGCTTTTCTTCTCACGATTTGATTTCAAACTCACCTATCGTCCAGGGTCTCAGAACAAAAAGGCAGATGCTCTTTCCCGGTCCTTTGCTTCTTCTGAATTAAATGATGCTACCACGAATCAAGCCATTGTGAATCCTAGGTCCTTTTTAATGACTCGAACCTCTCCAGTTCCTCCGCCTGGCAAGACCTTTGTCGCCACAAGTCTTCGAAAACGGCTGCTTACCTGGGCTCACTCCTCTTCCTTCATGGGTCATCCTGGGGTTCTAAAGACTCTCAAGTTTATTCAACAGTCTTATTGGTGGCCACGTCTCAAAGCCGATGTCCAAGAGTTTATAGCAGCATGTCCTAAATGTGCCCAACATAAGAGTCCAAGAAGTTCTCCACCAGGTTTGTTACATCCACTATCCATACCCAAACAACCATGGACTCATATCTCAATGGATTTCGTGACCGATCTACCTCCATCAAAAGGGCGAAATACCATTTGGGTGATAGTGGATCGATTTTCGAAAATGGCACATTTCATTCCATTAACTGGGTTACCATCAGCCCCTTTACTAGCCAGATTGTTCATCTCTGAAATCTTCAAGTTGCATGGCCTTCCTCGAGAAATTGTTTCTGATCGGGGAACACAGTTTGTGGCCAAGTTTTGGAGGTCGCTTTGTTCATCTTTAAATGTCAAGTTGAACTTTTCTTCTGCATATCATCCTCAGACAGATGGACAAACTGAGAGAGTCAACCAAGACCTTGAAACATTTCTCCGGCTATATATATCGTCCTCACAGGATGACTGGGTTGACTACCTTCCATTGGCAGAATTTGCTCATAATAATCTCTTCCATTCATCTTCAGAATCTACGCCCTTTTATATTAACTTCGGCTTTCATCCTCGTGTGCCAGAGTTTCATCCATTGCCAGCCCTAGAGGTCCCAGCGGCAGATCAAGAGCTTCAACGTCTATCTAGCATCTGGAGTTGTGTACGTAAGTCCTTGGTCAAAACTTCCGCTCGTTATAAATCTTTTGCAGATAAAAAACGTAAAGCTGTACCGAATTACAAAGTGGGAGACCAAGTTTGGATTTCTACGCGCAATCTCAAGTTCAAAGTTCCTTCTAAGAAATTTGCTCCCAGGTTTATTGGTCCATTTCCCATTGTAAAGGTACTTAACCCTGTGTCATACAAAGTCAAGCTGCCACCGTCTTTGAGAATTCCTAACGCCTTTCATACATCTTTACTGAAGCCTTTGATTCTCAATAAGTTCCGTACTACCCAGTCCAAATCTCCTAAAGTTCACTCTTTGCAGAATGAGGAATTTGAAGTTAAAGAGATTGTGGACTCACGTTCCCGATATGGACGTTTACAGTTTCTGGTCGACTGGAAGGGTTACGGCCCGGAGGAGAGATCCTGGGTTTTCTCTGAAGATGTTCATGCTCCAAGACTGGTACAGAAATACTTCTTCAAAAATCCTGACAAGGTTCAAAGGTGTTCGGAGACCACCCGTAGAAGAGGGGGTACTGTCACGAACCGGTCTCTCACCTTTGCGGGTTCTGGGGTTCATCCGTTGCCAGTGCGGTTGCTCGCGGTGCTGTGCGCCCGTGTGGGGACACGGCGTGATCAATGGCACAGGTAATGCAGAGTCTGGGAACTGTGAGTGCGGGGACCAGATGGCCTAAGGCACTGCGGTGTGTCTGCTGTATAGGAGGTGGCCATGTTGGAGACCAAATAGCTAATACTGAGCACTTGTGAAAACACCTGTGGGCAGGTGTAAGCCAATCCCGTGCTTGTGCTGCCTTTAAGTAGGCTGGGATTATGTCACTCTGGGCCAGTGCTTTGTTGTATCAAAGCTGTGCTCTAGCTCTGAACTCTCTCCGTGCATTCCTGTGTGATTCCCGTGGTCCAGATATCGCCTCCGTTCCCAGAGGTCCGTTTTGCAGCCTTCACTGCCAAAGATCTACCGGCTCTCCATTGTGCTATCAGTCAATTGCACACCTATTGGAAACACTTGGATTCCCAGTGTCCTGCATGAGGTTACCTTGTCTGTCTGCCTATCATACAAAGTCTGGAGGATTCCAATTCCCTCAGCTGTTCGTTTGTTCAACTCTGCATTTAACCCATTCATCACCTCGCCATCTACTACAGTTTCACAGTGATCTCCGGAACCCGCAAGTAACCCAATTCAGTACTTTTTCTATGTTGTCATTACAAGGATAATTCTTCACAGTCTCTCAGTTAACTCTTAAAACTCCATTGCAAATTCTTACAGTTAATTCTCCATGTCTGCATTAACCAGTTAAACACAATCTGCAGTTCAGCATCAAAGCCTGTTTATATTTGGACAATTCAACATTTATTCTTCAGCTTGTTTTTGCATATGTTTCCATGAACATTTCTTTTATTTATTTCTGAGTTTTCTCTAGCATATTATTTCTGTCATTCCTGCAATACTTCAGTATAATGATGATTAACAACTAGTCATTTAACTCCTTACTGAATTGTTACTTTAATAAATATATGAAACGGAACTTCCTTCGTCCTCCCTGTTTTCTTCATACCCCAGCACCTACCCCTGTGGTTGGTTCCAGGTTAACGGATTCACAAAAACACCCGGACCTGACAATTGTTCCGTTTACCCCACTGCTAATTCAACACTGGCTGACCAGTTCGGTAAACACCAGTTCTGCTGAGGAGCATTCATTATTAATATTAGATAATAACAATATTATTACTAGATTATAATATTAGCATAGATGGAATTACGTGCAGTTTAATGACATGGGAATAGATGTTACTGTGTGGAGCTGATTTTTATGCTCATCTCCCAGTCCAGATTCCCATCTCAATTACCAACATCCATTACTGGCGTAGCAACGAGTGCGGACGCTGAGACCAATCAGGCGAGGACATGATTTAATTAGAGCCGGTGAGCCTGTTATAAGTGGGGCCCGTTACAGTACTAATTATACGCGGTGCACGCTGCTGATAGAGGCGGTTCTGATGATATGTCCCTGGTTGTAGCTGGAGGGCTCTGCCACAGCGCTGGGTGACGCGGCGTTATAAGGGGCAGTTACTGGCAGGAATCATCACCACTGAATGTAGTACACCTTCTGTATAGGAAATCTGGGATGTAGTTATGTGACCGGCGGTCACATGACCTCCCCCTAGAATCCCGTACCCCTTCAATCCAACAGGGGCTCCTCCATTTTCCAACCCCCCCCTCTCCCGCCAGCATTCTGCTGCCGGGA
The DNA here is from genome assembly GCF_028390025.1 of Pseudophryne corroboree. NCBI lineage: Eukaryota > Metazoa > Chordata > Amphibia > Anura > Myobatrachidae > Pseudophryne > Pseudophryne corroboree. The sequence continues at coordinate 18,206,523 of NC_086451.1, read as the reverse complement.
TCCCGGCGGAAGTATGTTGACCGGCGGTCACTCAATACACACCCGGAAATCTCATATACTGCTCTCCCATTACACAAGTAGATGGGGACAATACGCGCCCCCTGATAGCAGAACTTCAGATTATTATAACCAGAATTTCAGATTATTATAACCAGAACTTCTGATTATTAGAACCAGGATTACGCCGTTGTGTTTCTGGATTATGCTGGGTGTTAGTAGAGCGTAAGGGGCTTTATCAGTTTTCACAATTTAATTTTAACTGTCATTAAATTTAATAAATACAGATGAAGCAAGGCTGAACAATAAATTACTTACTACTGTTAGTACACGCAGATGCTTGTCCAGATAGTTATAGTTCCATCTATAATAACTATTTATAATCAATAATTATAATTTTCTCTTACTAATTGAAAAAAATATATAAATCTCCTAATTATACATTTTTAATTCCCGCACACCTGCTGGAATTCCGAGGAAGTCACTGTCGGCATCAGCCTCCAGTGTGTATAACAGAACAGAAGCTTCTCTCCTGCTTACCGGGGGTTCACTTCACTCCAATATATTTTGTTGCTAATAGGATCTTTTAGGATCCAGAGGCAAACTAAATCATGCATTTCCAGAATACTGACACTCAGATACTGTACCTGGGCTCCAGAACACTATCACTCTGATACTGTACCTGGGTTCCAGAACACTGATACTGTACCTGGGCTCCAGAACACTGTCACTCTGATACTGTGCCTGGGTTCCAGAACACTGACACTCTGACACTGTACCTGGGCTCCAGAATACTGTCACTCTGATACTGTACCTGGGTTCCAGAACACTGACACTGATACTATAGCTGGGTTCCAGAACACTGACACTCTGACACTGTACCTGGGCTCCAGAACACTGTCACTCTGATACTGTACCTGGGTTCCAGAACACTGTCACTCTGATACTGTACCTGGGCTCCAGAACACTGTCACTCTGATACTGTACCTGGGTTCCAGAACACTGATACTGTACCTGGGCTCCAGAACACTGTCACTCTGATACTGTGCCTGGGTTCCAGAACACTGACACTGATACTCTACCTGGGTTCCAGAACACTGACACTGATACTATACCTGGGTTCCAGAACACTGACACTGTACTTGGGCTCCAGGACACTCGCACTCTGATACTGTACCTGGGTTCCAGACCACTGATACTGTACCTGGGTTCCAGAACACTGACACTTTGATACTGTACCTGGGTTCCAAAGCACTGATACTGTACCTAGGTTCCAGAACACTGATTCTCTGATACTGTACCTGTGTTCCAGAACACTGACACTTATACTGTACGTGGGTTCCAGAACACTAACATTCTGATACTGTACCTGGGTTCCAGAACACTGATACTTATACTGTACCTGGAATCTGGAACACTGACACTTATACTGTACCTGGGTTCCAGAAAACTGACACTTATACTGTACCTTGGTTCCATAACACTGATACTGTACCTGGGTTTCAAAACACTGATACTCTGATACTGTACCTGGGTCCAAAACACTGATACTCTGAAACTGTACCTGGGTTCAAGAACACTAACACTCTGACACTGTACCTGGGTTCCAGAACACTGACACTTATACTGTACATGGGTTCCAGAACACTGATACTGTACCTGGGTTCCAGAACACTAACATTCTGATACTGTACCTGGGTTCCAGAACACTGATACTTATACTGTACCTGGGATCTGGAACACTGACACTTATACTGTACATGGGTTCCAGAAAACTGACACTTATACTGTACCTGGGTTTCATAACGCTGACACTCTGATACTGTACCCAGGTTTCCAAAACACTGACACCTATACTGTACCTGGGTTCCAGAACACTAACACTCTGATACTGTACCTGGTTTCCAGAACACTGATTCTCTGATACTTTACCTGGGTTCCAGAACACTGACACGTATACTGTACCTGGGTTCCAGAAAACTGACACTCTGATACTGTACCTGGGTTCCAGAACACTGATTCTCTGATACTGTACCTGTGTTCCAGAACACTGACACTTATACTGTACATGGGTTCCAGAACACTGATACTGTACCTGGGTTCCAGAACACGGACACTCTGATACTGTACCTAGGTTCCAAAACACTGACACTTATACTGTACCTGTTTTCCAAAACACTGATACTTATACTGTACCTGGGTTCCAAAACACTGACACTTATACTGTACCTGGGTTCCAAAACACTGATTCTTATACTGTACCTGGGTTCCAGAAAACGGATACTCTGATACTGTACCCGGGTTCCAGAAAACTGACACTCTGATACTGTACCTGAGTTCCAGAACACTGAAACTCTGATACTGTACCTAGGTTCCAAAACAATGACACCTATACTGTACCTGGGTTCCAGAACACTAGCACTCTGATACTGTACCTGGGTTCCAGAACACTGATTCTCTGACACTGTACCTGGGTTCCAGAACACTGACCCTTATACTGTACCTGGGTTCCAGAAAACTGACACTCTGATACTGTACCTGGGTTCCAGAACACTGATTCTCTGATACTGTACCTGTGTTCCAGAACACTGACACTTATACTGTACATGGGTTCCAGAACACTGATACTGTACCTGGGTTCCAGAACACGGACACTCTGATACTGTACCTAGGTTCCAAAACACTGACACTTATACTGTACCTGGGTTCCAAAACACTGATACTTATACTGTACCTGGGTTCCAGAAAACTGACACTCTGATACTGCACCCGGGTTCCAGAAAACTGACACTCTGATACTGTACCTGGGTTCCAGAACACTGACCCTTATACTGTACCTGGGTTCCAGAACACTGACCCTTATACTGTACCTGGGTTCCAGAACACTGACACTCTGATACTGTACCTGTGTTCCAAAACACTGACACTCTGATACTGTACCTGTGTTCCAAAACACTGACACTCTGATACTGTACCTGTGTTCCAAAACACTGATACTTATACTGTACCTGGGTTCCAGAAAACTGACACTCTGATACTGCACCCGGGTTCCAGAAAACTGACACTCTGATACTGTACCTGTGTTCCAGAACGCTGAAACTCTGATACTGTACTGTGTTCCAAAACACTGACACTGATACTGTACCTAGGTTCCAAAACACTGACACTCTGATACTGTACCTAGGTTCCAAAACACTGACACTCTGATACTGTACTGTGTTCCAAAACACTGATACTTATACTGTACCTGGGTTCCAGAAAACTGACACTCTGATACTGTACCTATGTTCCAAAACACTGATACTTATACTGTACCTGGGTTCTAGAACACTGACACTTATACTGTACCTGGTTTCCAGAACACTGACACTCTGATACTGTACCTGGGTTCCAAAACACTGATACTCATACTGTACATGGGTTCTGGAACACTGACACTTATACTGTACCTGGGTTCCAGAACACTGACACTCTGATACTGGGTCCCAGAACATTGACACCAGTGGTACCAAGAGGGAGAGGATCAGGTACTAATTACCCAGGCTTCTTAAAGGGACCCAGCGGGAGCCCAGGTCCGCATGACCCCCCCCCCCCCCCTCTATCTCCACCTCCTCTCTTACCTTTCACTGGCAGCAGCCTCATTCCCCAGCCCAGCACACGCTCCCTCTCTGGATCTTACCCTGGTGATGGGCACACGGCGCCCCTGTGCAGGTCGGCACCGCCTTGCGGTGCATAAAAAGTGATTTCTACACTTATTTTTTAAAAATCGTGTGTAATCCCACCTCTGTGATTAGGCCACACCACCCTCATTACCGGGTCCCAGTAAAGCTCTCAATGGCCCGGTCTGACACATACGGTCCCAGAACACTGACACATACGATCCAAGAACAAAGTTGTGCTGATTCTTGGGGTGCCAGGACAATGGCCCTCTCACATTTGTGATCCCAGAATAATGACACCCTGACATTTAGGGCCCCAATATGATGTCACCCTGGCACTGGAGCCGTGTTTCTTCTCACACCTATCTAACACTGCCATATAAATAAAACTCCCCATATACTGTAATATCTGGCTGATTCCTCCATGTAACCGTGCGGTGCCACCATTATCAGCCCAGCCACATAGTTATAATCTCAGCATTACCCCCAAATGCATTTGCCCCCAGGTTAGTCTTGTAGCAGAAGGAGCTGCTTGATGGGCTGCAGGAATTCACCATCTCTCTGCACGTTACATCTGCCCCACCTGCAGTGCACATGGGGGGTCATTCCGAGTTGTTCGCTCGTTATTTTTCTCTATCGTCCTAGTGGATGCTGGGGTTCCTGAAAGGACCATGGGGAATAGCGGCTCCGCAGGAGACAGGGCACAAAAAGTAAAGCTTTAGGATCAGGTGGTGTGCACTGGCTCCTCCCCCTATGACCCTCCTCCAAGCCTCAGTTAGATTTTTGTGCCCGGCCGAGAAGGGTGCAATCTAGGTGGCTCTCCTAAAGAGCTGCTTAGAAAAGTTTAGCTTAGGTTTTTTATTTTACAGTGAGTCCTGCTGGCAACAGGATCACTGCAACGAGGGACTTAGGGGAGAAGAAGTGAACTCACCTGCGTGCAGGATGGATTGGCTTCTTTGGCTACTGGACATTAGCTCCAGAGGGACGATCACAGGTACAGCCTGGATGGTCACCGGAGCCTCGCCGCCGGCCCCCTTGCAGATGCTGAAACAAGAAGAAGGTCCAGAATCGGCGGCATGAAGACTCCTCAGTCTTCTTAAGGTAGCGCACAGCACTGCAGCTGTGCGCCATTTCCTCTCAGCACACTTCACACGGCAGTCACTGAGGGTGCAGGGCGCTGGGAGGGGGGCGCCCTGGGAGGCAAATGAAAACCTATTTTTGGCTAAAAATACCTCACATATAGCCTCCGGGGGCTTTATGGAGATATTTAACCCCTGCCAGAATCCGTTAAGAGCGGGAGACGAGGCCGCCAAAAAAGGGGCGGGGCCTATCTCCTCAGCACACAGCGCCATTTTCCCTCACAGAAAGGCTGGAGGGAAGGCTCCCAGGCTCTCCCCTGCACTGCACTACAGAAACAGGGTTAAAACAGAGAGGGGGGGCACTAATTTGGCGTTAGAAATATATAAAAAAGATGCTATAAGGGAAAACACTTATATAAGGTTGTCCCTATATAATTATAGCGTTTTTGGTGTGTGCTGGCAAACTCTCCCTCTGTCTCTCCAAAGGGCTAGTAGGTCCTGTCCTCTATCAGAGCATTCCCTGTGTGTGTGCTGTGTGTCGGTACGTGTGTGTCGACATGTATGAGGACGATGTTGGTGAGGAGGCGGAGCAATTGCCTGTAATGGTGATGTCACTCTCTAGGGAGTCGACACCGGAATGGATGGCTTATTTAGGGAATTACGTGATAATGTCAACACGCGCCAAGGTCGGTTGACGACATGAGACGGCCGACAAACAATTAGTACCGGTCCAGACGTCTCAAAAACACCGTCAGGGGTTTTAAAACGCCCGTTTACTTTAGTCGGTCGACACAGACACAGACAGGGACACTGAATCAACAAACGTATTCCTTATTAGGGCCACACGTTAAGGGCAATGAAGGAGGTGTTACATATTTCTGATACTACAAGTACCACAAAAGAGGGTATTATGTGGGATGTGAAAAAACTACCGTAGTTTTTCCTGAATCAGATAAATTAAATGAAGTGTGTGATGATGCGTGGGTTCCCCCCGATAGAAAATATGGGCGGTATACCCTTTCCCGCCAGAAGTTAGGGCGCGTTGGGAAACACCCCTTAGGGTGGATAAGGCGCTCACACGCTTATCAGAACAAGTGGCGGTACCGTCTATAGATAGGGCCGTCCTCAAGGAGCCAGCTGACAGGAGGCTGGAAAAATATCATAAAAAGTATATACACACATACTGGTGTTATACTGCGACCAGCGATCGCCTCAGCCTGGATGTGCAGAGCTGGGGTGGCTTGGTCGGATTCCCTGACTAAAAATATTGATACCCTTGACAGGGACAGTATTTTATTGACTATAGAGCATTTAAAGGATGCATTTCTATATATGCGAGATGCACAGAGGGATATTTGCACTCTGGCATCAAGAGTAAGTGCGATGTCCATATCTGCCAGAAGATGTTTATGGACACGACAGTGGTCAGGTGATGCAGATTCCAAACGGCACAAAGGTGTATTGCCGTATAAAGGAAGAGGAGTTATTTGGGGTCGGTCCATCGGACCTGGTGGCCACGGCAACTGCTGGAAAATCCACCGTTTTTACCCTAAGTCACATCTCTGCAGAAAAAGACACCGTCTTTTCAGCTTCAGTCCTTTCGTCCCTATAAGAGTCATATCTGCCCAGGGATAGAGGAAAGGGAAGAAGACTGCAGCAGGCAGCCCATTCCCAGGAACAGAAGCGTTCCACCGCTTCTGACAAGCTCTCAGCATGACGCTGAGACCGTACAGGACCCCTGGATCCTACAAGTAGTATCCCAGGGGTACAGATTGGAATGTCGAGACGTTTCCCCTGCGCAGGCTCCTGAAGTCTGCTTTACCAAGGTCTCCGTCCGACAAGGAGGCAGTATGGGAAACAATTCACGAGCTGTATTCCCAGCAGGTGATAATTAAATTACCCCTCCTACAACAAGAAAAGGGGGTATTATTCCACACTATATTGTGGTACTGAAGCCAGAAGGCTAGGTGAGACCTATTCTAAATCTAAAAAAATTTGAACACTTACAAAGGTTCAAATCAAGATGGAGTCACTCAGAGCAGTGATAACGAACCGGGAAGAAGGGGACTATCTGGTGTCCCGAGACATATCCCTTACTTGGACGATCTCCTGATAAGGGCAAAGTCCAGGGAACAGTTGGAGGTCGGAGTAGCACTATCTCGGATACTGTTACAACAGCAGGGGTGGATTCTAAATATTCCAAAATCGCAGCTGATCCCGACAACAAGTCTCCTGTGCTTAGGGATGATTCTGGACACAGTCCAGAAAAAGGTGTTTCTCCCGGAAGAGAAAGCCAGGGAGTTATCCGAGCTAGTCAGGAACCTCCTAAAATCAGTGCATCATTGCACAAGGGCCATGGTAAAAAAAATGGTGACTTCCTTCGAAGCAATTCCAGTCGGCAGATTTCATGCAAGAACTTTTCAGTGGGATCTGCTGGACAAATGGTCCGGATCGCATCTTCAGATGCATCAGCGGATAACCCTATATCCAAGGACAAGGGTGTCTCTCCTGTGGTGGTTACAGAGTGCTCATCTTCTAGAGGGCCGCAGATTCGGCATTCAGTTTTGGATGTTGGTGACCACGGAGGCCAGCCCGAGAGGCTGGGGAGCAGTCACACAAGGAAAAAATTTCCAGGGAGTGTGATCAAGTCTGGAGACTTTTCTCCACATAAATATAGCTAAGGGTAAATTTATAATGCTCTAAGCTTAGCAAGACCTCTGCTTCAAGGTCAGCCGGTATTGATCCAGTGGGATAAAACATCACGGCAGTCGCCCACGTAAATAGACAGGGCGGCACAAGAAGCAGGAGGGCAGTGGCAAAGACTGCAAGGACTTTTCGCTGGGCGGAAAATCATGTGATAGCACTGTCAGCAGTGTTTCATTCCGGGAATGGAAACTGGGAAGCAGACTTCCTCAGTAGGCACGACCTCCACCCGGCAGAGTGGGAACTTCATGGGGAAGTTTTCCACATAATTGTAAACCGTTGGGAATTACCAAAGGTGGACATGATGGCGTCCCGTCTGAACAAAAAACGGGACAGGTATTGCGCCAGGTTAAGAGACCCTCAGGCAATAGCTGTGGACGTTCTGGTAACACCGTGGGTGTACCAGTCGGTGTATGTGTTCCATCCTCTGCTTTTCATACCTAAGGTACTGAGAATTATAAGACGTAGAGGAGTAAAAACTATACTCATGGCTCCGGATTGGCCAAGAAGGACTTGGTACCCGGAACTTCAAGAGATGCTCACAGAGGACTTATGGCCTCTGCCGCTAAGAAGGGACTTGTTTCAGCAAGTACCATGTCTGTTCCAAGACTTACCGCAGCTGCGTTTGACGGCATGGCGGTGGAACGCCGGATCCTAAGGGAAAAGGCATTCAGGAAGAGGTCATTCCTACCCTGGTCAAAGCCAGAAAGGAGGTGACCGCACAACATTATCACCACATGTGGCGAAAATATGTTGCGTGGTGTGTGGCCAGGAAGGCCCCACGAAGAAATTTCAACTCGGTCGATTCCTGCATTTCCTGCAAACAGGAGTGTCTATGGGCCTCAAATTGGGGTCCATTAAGGTTCAAATTTCGGCCCTGTCGATTTTTCTTCCAGAAAGAATTGGCTTCAGTTCCTGAAGTCCAGAAGTTTGTCAAGGGAGTATTGCATATACAACCCCCTTTTGTGCCTCCAGTGGCACTGTGGGATCTCAACGTAGTTCTGGGATTCCTCAAAACACATTGGTTTAAAACCAGTCAAATCTGTGGATTTGAAGCATCTCACATGAAAAGTGAACATGCTCTTGGACCTGGCCTGGACCAGGCGAGTGTCAAATTGGTGGTTTTTTTCTCAAAAAAGCCCATATCTGTTTGTCCATTCGGACAGGGCAGAGCTGCGGACTCGTCCCCAGTTCTCTCCCTAAGGTGGTGTCAGTGTTTCACCTGAACCAGCTTATTGTGGTGTCTTGCGCCTACTAGGGACTTGGAGGACTCCAAGTTGCTAGATGTGGTCAGGGCCCTGAAAATATAGGTTCCAGGACGGCTGGAGTCAGGAAAACTGACTTGCTGTTATCCTGTATGCACCCAACAAACTGGGTGCTCTTGCTTTTAAGCAGACTTTTGCTAGTTGGATGTGTAATACAATTCAGCTTGCACATTCTGTGGCAGGCCTGCCACAGCCAAAATATGTAAATGCCCATTCCACAAGGAAGGTGGGCTCATCTTGGGCGGCTGCCCGAGGGGTCTCGGCTTTACAACTTTGCCGAGCGGCTATTTAGTCAGGGGCAAACACGTTTGTAAAATCCTACAAATTTGATACCCTGGCTAAGGAGGACCTGGAGTTCTCTCATTCGGTGCTGCAGAGTCATCCGCACTCTCCCGCCCGTTTGGGAGCTTTGGTATAATCCCCATGGTCCTTTCAGGAACCCCAGCATCCACTAGGACGATAGAGAAAATAAGAATTTACTTACCGATAATTCTATTTCTCGGAGTCCGTAGTGGATGCTGGGCGCCCATCCCAAGTGCGGATTATCTGCATTACTTGTACATAGTTACAAAAATCGGGTTATTATTGTTGTGAGCCATCTTTTCAGAGGCTCCGCTGTTATCATACTGTTAACTGGGTTCAGATCACAGGTTGTACAGTGTGATTGGTGTGGCTGGTATGAGTCTTACCCGGGATTCATAAATCCTTCCTTATTGTGTACGCTCGTCCGGGCACAGTATCCTAACTGAGGCTTGGAGGAGGGTCATAGGGGGAGGAGCCAGTGCACACCACCTGATCCTAAAGCTTTACTTTTTGTGCCCTGTCTCCTGCGGAGCCGCTATTCCCCATGGTCCTTTCAGGAACCCCAGCATCCACTACGGACTCCGAGAAATAGAATTATCGGTAAGTAAATTCTTATTTTTTTTCGCAACGGAGCGATTAGTCGCTACTGCGCATGCGCAATGTCCGCAGTGCGACTGCGCCAAGTAAATTTGCTATGCAGTTAGGAATTTTACTCACGGCATTACGAGGTTTTTTCTTCGTTCTGGTGATCGGAGTGTGATTGACAGGAAGTGGGTGTTTCTGGGCGGAAACTGGCCGTTTTATGGGTGTGTGTGAAAAAACGCTACCGTTTCTGGGAAAAACGCGGGAGTGGCTGGAGAAACGGAGGAGTGTCTGGGCGAACGCTGGGTGTGTTTGTGACGTCAAACCAGGAACGACAAGCACTGAACTGATCGCACTGGCAGAGTAAGTCTGGAGCTACTCAGAAACTGCACAGAGAAGTCTTTTCGCAATATTGCGAATATTTCGTTCGCAATTTTGATAAGCTAAAATTCACTCCCAGTAGGCGGCGGCTTAGCGTGTGCAATGCTGCTAAAAGCAGCTTGCGAGCGAACAACTCGGAATGACCCCCTCGGGCTTGCCAATTAGCTTACAAATTTGCTCCTGCGATCAGATCTGAATTAGGCCCTACAGTATATCTGACACCTGCACACGTTAGCAGGCACAATATATAGGACTATTATCTTTGAGGCGCACCACCAAGCTTGGTACTATATGACACCCCCTGGTGAAACCTAAGTTCTGCACTCATTCCTCGCACCATCGCTGTCTCCTCAGTCATGCTGAAAACACTTTGTAACAAATCGGAATGTCTGAGATATAACTATGTAGTTCCAGTTCACTATCCGGCGGACGTATAGGTGGATCACATTGCTGTACATCTACACTGTACATGAGACCTGCAATATAGGAATCTCTTGGTGACGCGTTTTCCTGTATATAGTCCATTTTGGGAGAGGGTCATTGATACTCACATAGGGGGTAATTCAGATCTGATCGCAGCAGCAAATTTGTTAGCAGTTGGGCAAAATCATGCTGCACTGCAGGTGGGGCAGATGTAACATGTGCAGAGAGAGTTAGATTTGGGTGGGTTATATTGTTTCTGTGCAGGGTAAATACTGGCTGTTTATTTGGACACTGCAATTTATATTTCAGTTAGAACACATCCCACCCAAATCTAACTCTCTCTGCACATGTTACATCTGCCCCACCTGCAGTGCGCACGGTTTTGCCCAACTGCTAACAAATTTGCTGCTGCGATCAGATCTGAATTACCCCCATAGAATCCTAATATAGTAGCAGCCACACAATTAGTAAACTTCTATGAGAGCTTTGCTCACTGTCGCCCCCCTCTGGTCCTTACACTGATGCAGGCAGTGAGGATGAGCTTGTGCCGCTACTGAGACTATGGCCCTCATTCCGAGTTGTTCGCTCGCAAGCTGCTTTTAGCAGCTTTGCACACGCTAAGCCGCCGCCTACTGGGAGTGAATCTTAGCTTAGCAGAATTGCGAACGAAAGATTAGCAAAATTGCGATTAGACACTTCTTAGCAGTTTCTGAGTAGCTCCAGACTTACTCGGCATCTGCGATCAGTTCAGTGCTTGTCGTTCCTGGTTTGACGTCACAAACACACCCAGCGTTCGGCCAGACACTCCTCCGTTTCTCCAGCCACTCCCGCGTTTTTCCCAGAAACGGTAGCGTTTTTTCGCACACACCCATAAAACGGACAGTTTCCGCCCAGAAACACCCACTTCCTGTCAATCACATTACGATCACCAGAACGAAGAAAAAACCTCGTAATGCCGTGAGTAAAATACCAAACTGCATAGCAAATTTACTTGACACAGACGCCCTGCGGACATTGCGCATGCGCATTAGCGACTAATCGCTCCGTTGCGAAAGAAAAATAACGAGCGAACAACTCGGAATGACCACCTATGAACACGGGACAGGTTGCGTGTGATGAATCTGTGATCCTCCAGCAAAGCTTCTGACTGTACAGTATGCTCGCCCTTTACACCATAGCCCCTAAGGAAAACATTGTATTATAGTAAAATAGAATGATTAAAGGTATCTCTAGGACAATTTACAGAACCGTAAAAAATATCTTTCTGGATTTTGTCGATTAATTGTTGACAGTCTGGAAATATATTTTTCCTTTCAAAACATTTTAGCCAGAAGAACAGTAAAAGCAGTAAATATTCACCGCATAGACAAGGCGTAAGGGCAAACGGAGAAGCAGTTATGTACGGCTGGAGGAGAAATGGGACGGAGATCCATGGGAAGAAAGACGTTCCTGCTATTTTCATGAATCCTTGTCTATTTCCCATCTCCTCGGGGAAAACGAGTTCCAGATATAATTTTCAGATGCCATTAACTTCCCCATAAATTTTACTTCTAGCTATTATTGTACTTATATTGATTTCCATATGTTTACCCACATTCTTCCGCCACAGTAGAAACTCTGCATTGCTCCTTGTTTTGCAGCTTCATATTTCACCTTTCACAGCAGTAACGCAACCCCTCTATTAATAATGTCACTGAGAGGTTCCAATATTGCAGGTCTCCTGTACTGCGACGTGACCCACCTATATGTCCGCTGTATAGCGAATCGGAACTGCAAAGTTATATCTCAGAAATGCAGCCCTGGGTCTATTTACTAAGAGGGTGATTCAGATCTGATCGCTGGGCTGCAAACTTTGCAGTCCTACGTTCGAATAGTCGCTGCCTCCAGGGGGAGTGTAAACTCGCCGTGCAAGTGTGCGATCCCATGTGTACGCAGAGCTGCAAAAATCCACTGTGTGCAAACTGTGCGCAGCTCAGGACTTACTCCTCCAGTGCGATGAACAGGCTGGCCGGAGCTGACGTCAGACACCCGCCCTGAAAACGCTTGGGAACGCCTGCGTTTTTCTGGACACTCCCAGTAAACATAGTATCTGAGGTTGAAAAAAGACAATTGTCCATAGAGTTCAACCTATTTGTGGTCTCCTATGCATGATGATTTGACTAAAATTTCTGACTGATGCTGCTGTCAGCCGTTGCATTTTATCCCTATTTATAGTAACTATAATGCATGACTATGCACCATACCCCTGGATATCCTTATCCATTAGGAATTTATCTAACCCATTCTTAAAGGTGTTGACAGATTCCGCCATTACAACTCCCTCAGGCAGGAAATTCCAAACACGTATTGTCCTTACCGTGAAAAAGCCTTTACGCCGTAGTGTGCGGAATCTCCTCTCCTCTAACCTGAGCGAGTGTCCACGAGTCCTCTGTGTTGATCTAACCAAAAACAGGTCCTGCGCAAGATCTGTGTATTGTCCCCTTATATATTTGTAGATGTTGATCATATCCCCTCTTAGTCTCCGCTTTTCCAATGTAAACATGCCTAGTCTTTCAAGCCTTTCCTTGTATTCCATCGTCTCCATGCCCTTAATTAGTTTGGTCGCCCTCCTCTGAACCTTTTCTAGCTCCAGGATATCCTTTTTGTAGTATGGTGCCCAGAATTGTACACAGCATTCAAGGTGTGGCCTCACTAGTAATTTATATAACGGGAGTATAATACTCTCGTCCCTAGCATCAATACCCCGTTTTATGCATGCTAATATCTTATTAGCCTTCTTTGCTGCAGTCCTACTTTGGGTACTACTGCTTAGCTTGCTATCTATGAGGACACCGAAGTCCTTTTCCAGTACAGAATCCCCTAATTTTACCCCATTTAGTAGGTAGGTGTAATTTTTGTTCTTGTTACCACAGTGCATTACCTTACACCTGTCTGTGTTGAAGCGCATTCTCCATTTGGCTGCCCATGCTTCTAATTTAACTAAGTCGTTCTGAAGAGACTCGGCATCCTCCTCTATATTTATAGCCTTACACAATTTGGTATCATCTGCAAAAATTGACACCATGCTCTCTAGACCTTCTGTTAGGTCGTTAATGAAAATATTGAACAATAACGGTCCTAATACTGAGCCTTGCGGAACACCACTTAGCACTTCAGTCCAAGTTGAAAAAGATCCATTAACCACAACGCGCTGCTTCCTATTATCTAACCAGTTTTTGACCCAAGTGCATATTGTGCTTCCTAGCCCTGATTCTTGTAGCTTGTAGATAAGTCTCATGTGTGGTACAGTATCGAACGCTTTGGCAAAGTCTAAAAAGATTACATCCACGTCTTTACCCTGATCTAGGTTTGCGCTTACTGTTTCATAAAAGCCAAGTAAGTTGGTTTGACAGGATCTGTCCTTCATAAACCCATGTTGATTCCTTTTAATGACCTTATTGGTTTCAAGGAACTTCTGAATACTATCTCTTAGAATACCTTCCAATACTTTCCCCACTATAGATGTAAGACTAACGGTCAGTTACCACCCACAGACGCTGCCCTTTGTTGCTGTCCGACCCGCATGCGCTTTGCGGTGCATACGCATGCGCAGTGACTACCTGATTGCGAAAAGCACAGCAGAGATAAGGTCTGAATCACCCCCAAAGTCTTGGATGGGGATAAAGTGGACGGAAATAGAGTATCAGCCAATCAGCCCCTAACTGTCATGTCACAGGCTGGGTTTGAAAGATGACAGTTAGGAGCTGATTAGCTGGTACTTTATCTCCGTCCACTTTATCCCCATCCAAAGCTTAGTAAATAGACCCCACAGGTTTTGTTACCAAGTGTTTTCAGCGTCTTAATATGTTTTTCTCGTTATCCGTGGCACTGTTTTAATTTGCAAATTAGTTGCTAACAAGCAGAAAGGTGTTTGGATAAACTGCGCTCGGAATGAGATCGACGGGTTCTCCGTACTTCACAACAGAATCCTGCGCCGCAGTCAGTAAAATGAGACAATTAGCAATTGTTACTTTTTGTATATAGGCATCCGCTTGTTTCCTGTCTCATAAGGATCGTTTGGGAATTAGAGAGTATGGGGTAAATTTACTAAGGTCCCGATTTTGACCGAGATGCCGTTTTTTCTTCAAAGTGTCATCTCGGTAATTTACTAAACTCAAATCACGGCAGAGATGAGGGCATTCGTATTTTTTTGGAAGTAGTTGTAAAAAAATACGAATGAATACACCATCGGTCAAAATACACCAGCAAATTAGTAGAACTCGGTCATTTACTAAAAAGTGCAAATCTCCAAAGAGGAAAACACTGCCGTGAAAAATTACAAATCGCAAAAAAGTGCTAAAAAAAAGCAGACCTGCTTTTTATATTTGTGATTGCATAGGCATGCAGGGATCCATGAGATCCGTGCATGTCTATCAGTGGGAAGGGGTGGGAAAGTGGTTTTTTTCCCCAAAAAAAATTGCGTGGGGTCCCCCCTCCTAAGCATAACCAGCCTCGGGCTCTTTGAGCCGATCCTGGTTGCAGAAATATGGGGGAAAAATTGACAGGGGTTCCCCCATATTTAAGCAACCAGCATCGGGCTCTGCGCCTGGTCCTGGTTCCAAAAATACGGGGGACAAAAAGAGTAGGGGTCCCCCGTATTTTTAAAACCAGCACCGGGCTCCACTAGCTGGACAGATAATGCCACAGCCGGGGGTCACTTTTATATAGTGCCCTGCGGCCGTGGCATCAAAAATCCAACTAGTCACCCCTGGCCGGGGTACCCTGGGGGAGTGGGGACCCCTTCAATCAAGGGGTCCCCCCCCCAGCCACCCAAGGGCCAGGGGTGAAGCCCGAGGCTGTCCCCCCCCCATCCAATGGGCTGCGGATGGGGGGGCTGATAGCCTTTGTTGTAAATGAAAATATATTGTTTTTAGTAGCAGTACTACAAGTCCCAGCAAGCCTCCCCCGCATGCTGGTACTTGGAGAACCACAAGTACCAGCATGCGGCGGAAAAACGGGCCCGCTGGTACCTGTAGTACTATTACTAAAAAAATACCCAAATAAACACAAGACACACACACCTTGAAAGTAAAGATTTATTACATACATGCACACAAACATACATACATACTTACCTTATGTTCACACGCAGGTCGGTCCTCTTGTCCAGTAGAATCCATGGGGTACCTGTAGAAAAAATTATACTCACAAAATCCAGTGTAGATCGGTCCTCTTCAAATCCATTTGTAATCCAGGTACTTGATTAAAATAAAAAAACGGACACACGAGCCACGAACTGAAAGGGGCCCCATGTTTTCACATGGGACTCCTTTCCCCGAATGCCAGAAACCCACTCTGACTTCTGTCTAAGTGGGTTTCTTCAGCCAATCAGGGAGCGCCACGTTGTAGCACTCTCCTGATCGGCTGTGTGCTCCTGTACTGAGTGACAGGCGGCACACGGCAGTGTTACAATGTAGCGCCTATGCGCTCCATTGTAACCAATGGTGGGAACTTTCTGCCCTGCGGTTGACCTAAAGTGACGTCACCGCTGAGCAGAAAGTTCCCAGCATTGGTTACAATGGAGCGCATAGGCGCTACATTGTAACACTGCCGTGTGCCGCCTGTCATTCAGGACAGGAGCACACAGCCGATCAGGAGAGTGCTAAAACGTGGCGCTCCCTGATTGGCTGAAGAAACCCACTTAGACAGAAGTCAGAGTGGGTTTCTGGCATTCGGGGAAAGGAGTCCCATGTGAAAACATGGGGCCCCTTTCAGTTCGTGGCTCGGCTTTCCGTTTTCTTATTTTATGCAAGTACCTGGATTACAAATGGTTGCCCCGAGGACCCTGGGACCCGGGATCTGGTGAGTAGAATTTATTCAACAGGTACCCCTTGGATTCTACTGGAGAAGAGGACAGACCCTCGTGTGAACATAAGGTAAGTATGTATGTATGTTTGTGTGCATGTATGTAATAAATCTTTACTTTCACGGTGTGTGTGTCTTGTGTTTTTTTGGGTATTTTTTTAGTAATAGTACTACAGGTACCAGCGGGCCCGTTTTTCCGCCGCATGCTGGTACTTGTGGTTCTCCAAGTACCAGCATGCGGGGGAGGCTTGCTGGGCCTTGTAGTACTGCTACTAAAAACAATATCTTTTCATTATCACAAAAGGCTATCAGCCCCCCCATCCGCAGCCCATTGGATGGGGGGGACAGCCTCGGGCTTCACCCCTGGCCCTTGGGTGGCTGGGGGGACGGGACCCCTTGATTGAAGGGGTCCCCACTCCCCCAGGGTACCCCGGCCAGGGGTGACTAGTTGGATTTTTGATGCCACGGCCGCAGGGCACTATATAAAAGTGACCCCCGGCTGTGGCATTATCTGTCCAGCTAGTGGAGCCCGGTGCTGGTTTTAAAAATACGGGGGACCCCTACTCTTTTTGTCCCCCGTATTTTTGGAACCAGGACCAGGCGCAGAGCCCGATGCTGGTTGCTTAAATATGGGGGAATTCCTGTCATTTTTTCCCCCATATTTCTGCAACCAGGATCGGCTCAAAGAGCCCGAGGCTGGTTATGCTTAGGAGAGGGGACCCCACGCAATTTTTTTTTTGGATTTTACAGTGTTTAATTTAAAAAAAAAAAAAAAAATGAACCTCAGCACGGATCACACAGATTCGGCCGAGATTCATTGTAAAAAAGTCGGCAGTGTTTTGCTAATCACTGCCGTAAAAATAAAAAATAAAACCACGAATGACATCGACATCGGTACAAAAGAAAAACCCGAATACGACAGCTTAGTAAATCCATCGTAACAAATTCAAAAAGTTGCAGTTTTACACTTTCGATGTCATTCGTGATTGAACTTTGACCTGAAACGGGAAAACACGAATCTTAGTAAATTTACCCCTATGTTGGAAACTTGCTCTCTGGGTGTTATTGTATCTTAGGGGAGAACATTTGCTTTTATAGAACCAGCATATTACATGCTTTCTTCTGTATATTTCCATATACCGCTTCAGGGAAAGTATCATTTTCACATTGCAGAAAAAGACATAATTGAACTTTTCCAATTAACTTGTTTTTTTTTTAACTTTCTGTTTTGCGTTCACTCATCCACACTTCTTTCCGTAAGTAGCGTTTGCCCGATCTGACTGTTCCGCCCCTGGTATAATGTTTGTTTCCAATTCATGGTCAGATCAGATCACGTTTATCCTTTGTCCGGGCACCTATCAGTTCTGATGTCCTTTTGTGCCCTTCCCAATAGCCCGTTAAACTTGTACCTGTAAGACCATTCTGATACTTGGTGGGAAGGGGTTATTATTGATCAATGGATTTGGTGGACATCCCATTTTAAACTATTTACTTGTCTTCCATGTAATGCTTTCCGTCCTGCCAGTACAAGGGGCTAATTCAAACCCTGTGGCAAGTGTGCAATAATCGATATGAAGCGCTTTTTGCACATCTGTGCATGTGCGTATACCTGTACGCACGTGTGCCAGGTCCTAAACGGCGTTCTCTCCAGAAGGGGGGAGTCGACACTGCATTTTGTGAGCGTTGACACTCCGTTGAAGGGGCGTGGTCCGGACAACAGAGGCATGTGATATCACACACAGCCGCTTCGACCCTTAACATGGTGGGTATCCGTCTGCCTTCGTATCTAAGCGTCCCCCCGCATGTCTAATAAGTTGATCGTAGATGTGCGTTTTGTCAGGTCTGAATTATCCCCAATATATCCAAGAAGTGCAGACTCCATTACATCTGTTCATGACTGGCTATGAATGATGGGCAGCCCGTATGATGTCATCCACATCTTACCTTAGAGGTGGGAAGGGGGTGGCGGCATTTCCTGCTGCTGTCAGACACTGCGTAGTGACATCATAGACTTGCTTCATGCTCTCAGCGTATCACCGACATCGGGAGCGGCACCCGACAGCTTCACAGATAATATACAGCCCTCTGCTGGCGGCCGAAAAAGGTAAAGATTGCCCTGCCCATATGAGCTTGCAATCTAAAAATGCAGGCCAATTAGCTGTAAATCAAAGTGTAGAACAGGGATAGTCAAGAGGTGCAGCATTCCAGCTGCTGTGGAACTACACATCCCAGCATGCCCTACTACTTGCTGTTAGGGCATGCTGGTATGTGTAGTGCCACAGGAGCTGGAGGTTGCTTACCCCTGGAATACAATATGTATGGGAAACCATGTATAACAAATGTTGGGGCTGATGCGGGGAATGAGGGAGGAACGCATCGTGGAATAACTGTAGAGCATTCCGCTACATAGCTGCGGGGCGCCCGGCTGGAGCTGGGATTCTTGAAGGTGATCTGATACGCAGTGTCCAGATGGAAGCTGTCATTACGGCCCAACACAGTAATTAATTGAAAAACTCGTACGCGAGAACCTTCTGAACCTAGGAGTATCAAAGGCAAATAATCCATTAAATCTGTCTTTCTAAAGACATCGCATTATGTTCCGCTGCAGAGAGACCGTTATACACCTCCTGCGCAGAGGGGACTGCCAGATATCTCCGCAATCCCAACAAGATTCCCATTGCACGGAATTGATCAAACTGCATGTTCAAGTCATAGGATTGTATTATGACTAATCCTATTAATCCATGATTATCAGCAGCCTACAATCTGAGATAATAAGCGTTTCAATAACAGCAGCGGTGAGGAGAGAGGCAGCGGGAAAAGGGGAGCTCTGGCGTATGATGGGCGTCTGTAAGATAATACAGTTCATGGAACATCATAAATTACCGGTCTCGCCGCTGTGTTACGTCTGGGTCTCTCGCAGTCACATGCCGCGCCTGTAATGTGAAAAGGCAGCAAATCTGTTTCTCGTAGAATCGACGCAATCACAATCAATTAGGTGATTTATGGCAGAATCCCAACAAGAGGAGAAACTGAAAACAAAAGAGAGGACAGATCTTGTCTACAGAGGCCCAAATTGGAAATCTCTTATTGATACTGTAAGAGCCTCTCTACCAATACACAGTACAGTAGGCTATTGTATTGGTAAGAGCATCTTTCAGCCCCTGAGTTGTGTTATCAGATAATGGACTTGGCAGCGCAGTTACAGAATTGCATGTTTTTCACTTTCAGTTCTGATGACGGTGTGTCTCTATTTGGGCATTAGCTTCCCAAAGACCTTGAAGCCTCTTGTCTTTTGGATCTCGCAGACAATTATGCAAAACCATAATCTAAATTTTGCCGTTTGTAAATTACCATTAGGGCCTGATCGTAGCAGCAAATTTGTTAGCTACTACGGGGGGTCATTCCAAGTTGATCGCTCGCTGCCGATTTTCGCAGCGCAGCGATCAGGTGAAAAAACTGCATTTCTGCGCATGCGTATGCCCTGCAATGCGCACGCGTGACGTACGGGTACAAAGCTCTTTGTGGTTGTGCTCAGGTTCTAGCGAAGTTTTCCTTTGCACTGACGGCCGCAAGAAGATTGACAGGAAGGGGGCGTTTCTGGGTGTCAACTGACTGTTTTCAGGGAGTGTTTGCAAAAACGCAGGCGTGGCTGGGCGTTCGCTGGACGGGTGTATGACGTCAAATCCGGACATGAATAGGCTGAAGTGATCGCAAGCGCTGAGTAGGTTCAGAGCTACTCTGAAACTGCACAAACTGTTTTTGCAGAGCTCGGCTGCACAGGCGTTCACACTTCTGCTAAGCTAAAATACACTCCCCAGTGCGGGCGGAATAGTGTTTGCACGGCTGCTAAAACTAGCTAGCGAGCGATCAACTCGGAATGACCCCCCATGTGCACTGCAGGTGGGGCAGATGTAACATGTGCAGAGAGAGTTAGATTTGGGTGGGGTGTGTTCAAACTGAAATCTAAATTGCAGTGTAAAAAATAAAGCAGGCAGTATTTACCCTGCACAGAAACAATATAACCCACCCAAATCTAACTCTCTCTGCACATGTTACATCTGCCCCACCTGCAGTGCACATGGTTTTGCCCAACTGCTGACAAATGTGCTGCTGCGATCAGGTCTGAATTAGGCCCTTAGTGGAGAGCAAGTACAATTCCGATACTTTCCTAGACCCATTCCCAGTCATTTTACAGGCTATGGGTCTAATTCATGTTTGTACACAAGTGTTAATTCTGATAAGACTTTTCAGTTTAGTTTTAGTCAAATACCCCCTTTCACACCGCAATAAATACTGTGGGGTTTTGCTCGAGAGCAAGCAGCAATCCGGAATATTGTGCAGTGTAAAAGCACCCTTTTGAAATTTCCTGGGTCGAGCAACCCGGCATTTCAACCAGGGTAGCGAGCAAGGTTGAACACGGGTTCAAGCCGGCTCGTGGTGCAGTGTAAACGGGTAAGCCGGGTTGATGCGACTCGGGGACCTGTTCACTGCATAGAGAAGAGGCGGTGCTTGGAGATCATCTGATCTCCAAGCGCCGCCTCCGAACGTGCCGGCGGTGATGTCACCAACCCAGCATATTGCCGTGTCGGGCCGTCTCTCTGAAAGGGGTATCGCCGAGTCGCACCCAAGAAGGTTCCATCCACAAATACCGTGTGCGACTCTGTAATGCAGTATAAAAGAGGGCCTAATTCAGACCTGATCGCAGCAGCAAATTTGTTAGCTAATGGGCAAAACCATGTGCACTGCAGGTGGGGCAGATGTAACATGTGCAGAGAGAGTTAGATTTGGGTGGGGTGTTTTGTTTCTGTGCAGGGTAAATACTGGCTGCTTTATTTTTACACTGCAATTTAGATTTCAGATTGATCACACCCCACCCAAATCTAACTCTCTCTGCACATGTTACATCTGCCCCACCTGCAGTGCACATGGGCCCTCATTCCGAGTTGTTCGCTCGTTGTCGATTTTCGCTATGGTGCGATTAAGGCAAAAATGCGCATGCGCATGGTACGCAGTGCGCATGCGCTTAGTAATTTTACTAAGAGCTTAGTAGATTTACTCACGGTCAGAACAAAGTTTTTCCATCGTTGAAGTGATTGACAGGAAGTGGGTGTTTCTGGGCGGAAACTGGACGTTTTCTGGGAGTGTGCGGAAAAACGCAGGCGTGTCAGCCAAAAACGCGGGAGTGTCTGGAGAAACGGGGGAGTGGTTGGCTGGACGCTGGGCGTGTGTGTGACGTCAAACCAGGAACGAAACGGCCTGAACTGATCACTATTTCTGAGTAGGTCTCGAGCTACTCAGAAACTGCTAAGAAATTTCTTTTCGCTATATTGCGAATCTTTCGTTCGCTATGTTACTAAGCTAAGATTCACTTCCAGAGGGTGGCGGCTTAGCGTGTGCAATGCTGCTAAAAGCAGCTAACGAGCGAACAACTCGGAATGAGGGCCATGGTTTTGCCCATCTGCTAACAAATTTGCTGCTGTGATCAGGTCTGAATTAGGCCCTTAGTCGTTTACTTAAAATTGGAGTTGGTTTAAAGTCACATTTGAATATTTTTCTTTTGCTTCATTTTAGTCGCAGTTTAGTCAGTGGATCTCAGTTTTCATTTTAGTCTAATTTTAGTCAATGTTTGAGTAATAACTTTTGCAAACAGATTAATTATACTGTAATGGATTTTGCTGAAGAACATTTCTCTAATGCACAATCCTATTTCCTTCACAGCGGGTCATGTTTATTTTCTGCAAATATCTAGAACACATAATTGTTCTTTAAAACCCGACTTCCATTGTTACCTTTGACAAAGATTTTAAATGTAGTTTTAATTGCTTTTTTTTATGTTGCCTTGTTTTATACCCCTTTTCCACTACAGTAGCACGGGTCGCAGCCGTGTCGCCTGACACGGCTGCGACCCGTGCTACAGCCCCCTACAGACAGCGCTCACCAACCCGTCAATTGCCGGGTTGGTGACGCGGCTAGTGACGCGGCAGGGGCGGCGCTGGGAGATCACATGATCTACCAGCGCCGCCCTCCCATACACATGTCGAGGCGACACGGCTCCCGTTCACACTAGACAGCTAGCCGGGTTGAACACGTGTTCAACCCGGCTAGCTACCCGGGTAGGATTCCCGGATCACTTGATCCGGGAATTTGCCGGGGGACCCTTTTCCACTAGGGAAAAACACGGGTAAATGCGCGCCCCCGCGCATTTACCCGTGTTTCTAAGAGCTAGTGGAAAAGGGGTATTAGTTACGATTCAGTCACAGTTTTCATGTTAGTCCCATTTTAAGTCCTGAAATAAACTGTAGTCGGCGATTACTTTTAATCAACGTTTTCGTCAACAAACTTAATGCTTTGTACGCACACGTCATCGTAAGCGTGATTCTATAGGCTACGGAACTGCTAATGTTACCGAGTGAGACTGCCACCCAAAAATGAAAAGAGACGTCCACCGGAGCTACTGCAAACTCAGTTGACTTTTGCGTACACATTCACAGCCTATACGCAAAACAAGTAACATCGGGGTTAAGGGATGGCCTAAGGCTGCACCGACTGGACGTGGCAGGCGCCATGTTTTTGTATGAATGAGCTTGCAGCTGACGGTGGATACACAGCCATGACACGCCCGCGTTTCTCCACCCGTTCCCCATTAACACCTCCAAACTGTCACTTCCTGTCAATCACTTCTCCAAACATGAATTAGACCCTGTGTTTGGAAAAATGACAGAAGCTGGTTGGTTAGAAGTTTTTCTCCAATTTTCTACTCTCAAAGGCTTGATACATCTCCCCCTGTATAAGAGATGTCTTCACACTGAGTTTCTTAGCATAGACAATAATATGCCTCACGGCTCTCCTGTGCTGCAAGGAGGCAGCAAGTAACACAATGACTCATTTCTTGTGTACAGTGACATTTCCAATACTGATTGCACCTGAAGGGGATCAGACACACACCGTAATTTAGGAAATGCCAGAGAAAAGAACATTTTGCAGGGGACATATAAGTAAAGTATATGAATTTGTCTAGCGTAAAGTACGAGCGAGAAAGATAAAGTGGCATCCTCTCTCTGTGACATATCCTCCCGGTGTCACTTCTACCCGTCTCCGCGCCATTACATCAATCATCGCCGGCTTAGGGCTTCGGAAAGCGCCGTCACAGACAGATGTTGGACTTGTCATGGGATTAGAAATATCTGTTTTCATTAAGTATAAATTAAGGTAATCACCAGGTAAGAGAGATAAGAAGTACAAACAGCATTCCCTGCAGCGCTCATTAAAATCCCGCTCATATCTGCGCCAATAATGTACGCGATTAGCTCTTCTATCTGTTGTGACGGCGACGGAAGCAAGAGAACTGAGCTCAGACATCTATGGTGTGTTTCCAAAGCCCCCTTCTCTTCACACTTCCACAGATGATTTTATCTCTGCACTTAGAGCAATAATTAGTGGCTGACATTGAACAGTTTTGCATATAGAAATGTACAGCAAGGGAAGAGCACTTATGTTTCGATGTGATAGCAGATCCTCACGTAGAGCGTACTAAATGTGATTTCGTGAAGCATTGTTTGATATATGACTTTTCCCACCGTTACCAAGCTCATTAAATTAGACTGCCATTATGCGGTATTAAGTTCCAGGACTGAAAACTGCAGAAGGAAATTGATACTTGCATGTTATCTTATTTTATGCCACAGCATAAATTATTAGTACGTGGATAACAAAATGTAAGTTATTGGAAATTCTTAAAATAATATTTTAAGGATTCACAGTTGACTCTGCAAAATGCAGAGCAGTATAGGAAACTATGTATGTATAGAATAGCCAATCAGAACACTAGAGCACTCACAGGACTAGTCCAACCTGTAGCCAATCAAAGTATTAGAACTTTCTCAGTGGAACCAACCTGCAGCCAATTAGAGCATTAGAGCTGTCACAAGACTAGACCAACATGTAGCCAATCAGGGCATTAGAGCACTCACATGACTAAACCAACCTGTAACCAATCAGAGCATTAGCGCAGTCACAGGGCTAGATCAACCTGTAGCCAATCAAAGTATTGGAACTTTCTCAGGGGAACCAACCTACAGCCAATCAAAGCAATAAGTCACTCACAGAACTAGTCCAACCTGTAGCCAGTCACAGTATTGGACCTTTTTCAAGAGAACCATCCTACAGCCAATCAGAGCATTAGCTCAGTCACAAGACCAGATCAACATGCAGCCAATCAGAGCATTAGAGCACTCACATGACTAAACCAACCTGCAGCCAATCAGGACATTAGAGCAGTTACAGGACTAGACCAACTAGTAGCCAATCGGGGCATTAGAGCACTCACATGACTAAACCAACCTGTAGCCAATTAGAGCAGTCAAGGGACTAGTCACTAGACCAACCTGCAGCCAATAAGACTATTAGAGCAATCACAGGATTAGACCAACTTGTAACCAACCAATCATAGTATTTAAGCATTCTCAGGGGAACTAACCTGTAGCCAGTCAGAAGTTTAGGATATTTGAGCAATCATGAGATTAGACCAACCTGTAGCCAATCAGAGCATTAAGACATTTCAAAGATAATGGCGATATCTCCTTTGGATAAGCGCACCTCATTTTTCTGTGGAGGCCCATCTGCCTTGTATAATTTACAAATGTGTAATGTATATGTTCATAACTTGAGATAAAGTAGACTATTTCAAGATAATATTTATGCTCGTATTGTCCTGACCCTGATGGAAGGTGTTATAGGCCCTACACACTGGCCGACAATCTTCAAAGATATGAACGATCTTGTTCATTATTGAACGAGATACCGTTCATATCGTTGAGTGTGGAGTCACCAGCGATGAACGATGTGAGGCCCCGTGCTCGTTCATCGCTGGTGCTCCGTTGGCTGTGCATGAAGGCCAATATGGACGATCTCGTCCATATTTGCCTGCACTTGTATGGAGCCGGGAAACGGGGGGAGTGAAGAAACTTCACTCCCCCCGTCACTGCCCCCACGCCGCCGAGTCGCCCGTCGCCCGTATCCGCCGTCGGGCAGATCGGCGGCGGATCGGCCAATGTGTAGGGCCCTTTAGTGCCGTGTGTGATGTATTTCCTAAGCCCTCTTTTGTATATCAGTTGGACGAGGTATTACACTGAGAGGAAAGGGATTATGCTGAGTAATTATTGTCTCATAGCACATGCAGCATTTCATACTTTCAATATTTATTAAAGGAATGCATTATTTCTGTAATATAATATATTGCTGTTTGTAATTTTTCTTATATTAAAACTTCACAAAGAAAAAAAAACAACAACAAAAAAACACTTTTCTGCAGTGAAAGTTCTAGGCTGACAAAGCAAAATGTAGGAAAAGGATACTGAGAATATACAGTCACTAGTAAACAGATCAGTTATACTGGGGTAGGAATCGGATGGGAGTTGCACGCAGGAGATGGGGCAACATGCGTGGGGTGGGTGGTACAGATAGGACACAGCACATGCTGGTTAGGGTTGCAGAGTACAGATATGAGGCAAAGTGTGAGAAACGGGATGGTATGTATGATGTGTAAGATCAGGGTACAGACAGGAGATTGGGGGAATAGAATGGGAGCTTACTGACAGGACAGTCATTAGCTACAGGAGTAATTCCAGAGAACTGGAAAAAAGCGAACGTAGTCCCACTGCACAAAAGTGAAAGCAAGGAAGAGTTAAGCAACTACCAACCAGTGAGCCTTTCATCAGTAGTAGATAAATTGATGACAGAAGATGGGGGGGGGATGCACGCAGTACATGTAGTGGGTATGATGCGGAGTGCACACAGTAAACGCTGGGAGATACAGACAGGAGATGGGGATTGCACACAGTACATGCAGTGGGTATGATGGGGGTACAGGCAGGAGATGAGGGGTGCACACAGTATATGCAGTGGGTGTGATGGGAAATACAGACAGGCGATAGGGGTGCACACAGTACATGCAGTGATGGGGGATACAGACGGGAGACGTGATGGGGGTACAGATGGGAGATGTGATGGGAGTACAGACAGGTGATGTGATGGGGGTACAGACAGGAGATGTGATGGGGATACAGACAGGAGATGTGATGGGGATACAGACAGCAGATGTGATGGGATACAGACAGGAGATGTGATGGGGATACAGACAGGAGATGTGATGGGGATACAGACAGGAGATGTGATGGGGATACAGACAGGAGATGTGATGGGGATACAGACGGGAGATGTGATGGGGGATACAGACAGGAGATGTGATGGGGATACAGACGGGAGATGTGATGGGGATACAGACAGGAGATGTGATGGGGGTACAGACGGGAGATGTGATGGGGGTACAGACGGGAGATGTGATGGGGGTACAGACGGGAGATGTGATGGGGATACAGACGGGAGGTGTGATGGGATACAGACAGGAGGTGTGATGGGGATACAGACAGGAGATGTGATGGGGATACAGACGGGAGATGTGATGGGGATACAGACGGGAGATGTGATGGAGATACAGACGGGAGATGTGATGGGGATAAAGACGGGAGATGTGATGGGGATACAGACGGGAGATGTGATAGGAGTACAGACAGGAGATGTGATGGGGATACAGACGGGAGATGTGATGGGGGTACAGACGGGAGATGTGATGGGGATGGGGATACAGACGGGAGATGTGATGGGGGTACAGACGGGAGATGTGATGGGGATACAGACGTGAGATGTGATGGGGATACAGACGGGAGATGTGATGGGGATACAGACGGGAGATGTGATGGGATACAGACGGGAGATGTGATGGGATACAGACGGGAGATGTGATGGGGGTACAGACGGGAGATGTGATGGGGGTACAGACGGGAGATGTGATGGGGGTACAGACGGGAGATGTGATGGGGATACAGACGGGAGATGTGATGGGGATACAGACGGGAGATGTGATGGGGATACAGACGGGAGATGTGATGGGGGTACAGACGGGAGATGTGATGGGGGTACAGACGGGAGATGTGATGGGGGTACAGACGGGAGATGTGATGGGGATACAGACGGGAGATGTGATGGGGATACAGACGGGAGATGTGATGGGGATACAGACGGGAGATGTGATGGGGATACAGACGGGAGGTGTGATGGGGATACAGACGGGAGATGTGATGGGGATACAGACGGGAGATGTGATGGGGATACAGACGGGAGATGTGATGGGGGTACAGACGGGAGATGTGATGGGGGTACAGACGGGAGATGTGATGGGGGTACAGACGGGAGATGTGATGGGGATACAGACGGGAGATGTGATGGGGATACAGACGGGAGATGTGATGGGGATACAGACGGGAGATGTGATGGGGATACAGACGGGAGGTGTGATGGGGATACAGACGGGAGATGTGATGGGGATACAGACGGGAGATGTGATGGGGATACAGACGGGAGATGTGATGGGGATACAGACGGGAGATGTGATAGGAGTACAGACGGGAGATGTGATGGGGATACAGACAGGAGATGTGATGGGGATACAGACGGGTGATGTGATGGGGGTACAGATGGGAGATGTGATGGGGATACAGACGGGAGATGTGATGGGGGATACAGACAGGAGATGTGATGGGGATACAGACGGGAGATGTGATGGGGATACAGACAGGAGATGTGATGGGGGTACAGACAGGAGATGTGATGGGGGTACAGACGGGAGATGTGATGGGGGTACAGACGGGAGATGTGATGGGGATACAGACGGGAGGTGTGATGGGATACAGACAGGAGGTGTGATGGGGATACAGACAGGAGATGTGATGGGGATACAGACGGGAGATGTGATGGGGATACAGACGGGAGATGTGATGGAGATACAGACGGGAGATGTGATGGGGATAAAGACGGGAGATGTGATGGGGATACAGACGGGAGATGTGATAGGAGTACAGACAGGAGATGTGATGGGGATACAGACGGGAGATGTGATGGGGGTACAGACGGGAGATGTGATGGGGATGGGGATACAGACGGGAGATGTGATGGGGGTACAGACAGGAGATGTGATACAGACAGGAGATGTGATGGGGGTACAGACGGGAGATGTGATGGGATACAGACGGGAGATGTGATGGGGATACAGACGGGAGATGTGATGGGGATACAGACGGGAGATGTGATGGAGATACAGACGGGAGATGTGATGGGCATACAGACGGGAGATGTGATGGGGATACAGACGGGAGATGTGATGGGGATACAGACGGGAGATGTGATGGGGATACAGACGGGAGATGTGATGGAGATACAGACGGGAGATGTGATGGGGATACAGACGGGAGATGTGATGGGGGTACAGACGGGAGATGTGATGGGAGTACAGACGGGAGATGTGATGGAGGTACAGACGGGAGATGTGATGGGGGATACAGACGGGAGATGTGATGGGGATACAGACGGGAGATGTGATGGGGATACAGACGGGAGATGTGATGGGGATACAGACGGGAGATGTGATGGGGGTACAGACGGGAGATGTGATGGGGGATACAGACGGGAGATGTGATGGGGGATACAGACGGGAGATGTTATGGGGATACAGACGGGAGATGTGATGGGGATACAGACGGGAGATGTGATGGGGATACAGACGGGAGATGTGATGGGGATACAGACGGGAGATGTGATGGGGTGAAAGGATATGTCCCTATATTCTTTAACCCTCGATGTGATGGCCTCTCAGACGTCTGTGAGTGTAAACCTTTAGCCACAAGGAACATGCACAACACAAGCAGTAAAGATTCACACTGTTTATTGTTCGTTTAACAAAAGTATATAAAAGAAAGGATTTAGGGCGTGTATATCCCAAGTCAATAACTAATTGGACAGAACACAAAAAGGGGCTAACATAACATGATTGGCTAGGAACTGCCGCAGTGGAAGGATATGCATATATGGGCAAGTTTGTATTTCAAATAGGGAGGTTGTTCACACGGTATAAGAAAAAGATAAGAGACAAGGACAGTAGCAAGGAATGTGCTGGAACATTAAGTTCTATAACACAAGCAATTCTATGACATTGAAGCAGAGACGAGCTTTAACCCTTTCAATCCCCTCTTAGAATCATTATTGTTATACTATATGATTCTTGCAAAGCTTACGTCTTTCTGCACACCAATGGCGCAATTTTTAGCCTGAGCGGGAGTTGCAGTAATTGTTGGGCATTTTAAGAAGGGTTAATCGTTGGGTTAATGATGTTCCGTGTTTACCCTTTTCATCTAAGGCTTCAGCGGGCTTATAGCCCCATGGGGTACCTGTGTTCCAGGCAGCCGCGGACCATGAGCTGCAATCATTTCCCCAGTTATGGCCTGTAACGCAAATATAGGGTACCTCGGGGCTTAGGTTGTCTGTGGTGTCAGCGCGGATCTGGTAGTCAACAGACTTTTGGACAGCAGCTAGTTGGGGGAATTGGAAATAATCTAGTATGTAGGTTGCGGTGTATGTGGTGGAAGAGTTATACCATAGTGTCAGTTTCCCTTATTCTGAGTTATATCAACCTCAGTCATTGAGAGGGGAAAATGGGCCAGTAGGGCTATCAAGATAGTCCCCAGGGTAAAGATAGGGGGCAGGTTCTTCATCGTTTTCTGTTCTTCTGTCTTCGCTAGGTGGGAGGTCAGGGCTGTCTGCCCCGGTTCGTACCTCACTGGAATCACTTGCTTCCCTCTCTAGGTCTGGTCTAGGAACCTTTTTTACTCGGGATGCATGGATCCAGGTAGGACTTTCCTCTGTCAGGACTGCTGTTCGGGTAACTGCTACGACCTCTGTCTCTGGACCATAGGTGAAGTCTCCTGGGCTCTTGTTCCTGGGGAGCACCTTCACCACGACTCTGTCTCCGACTTTAAAGGGGTGTGTAGGTTCCTGTGGATTCAAAGGGTTTTTACAAACAACCTCATGTTCAATTTCATTCAGTTTGGTTATGAGGGACCTGACATACTCTTCTCTTATAAATTCTAGATCTCCTTCCTGTATCATCAACGGTTTCTTAGCCCAGGGTGTGGGGAAGGGTCTACCCATTAGTATTTCAAAGGGTGAGTATCCTAGAGTTTTCTGTGGGGTCATTCTGATTTCTGCTAGGACAATGGGAAGGACCTGCTTCCATTTGTGGAAGGTACCTCCTGTGGCCTTCCTTAGTTTGTCTTTGAGGGTCCTATTCATTCTTCCTACGACCCCTGAACTCTGCAGGTGGTACGGGATGTGAAACTTCCACTCCACCTGCAGAGCTTTTACTAAGGCCTGTGTGATTTTGGCTGTAAAGGCTGAGCCTTTATCACTATTTATTTGCAGGGGGCACCCCCATCTAGGGATGATTTTCTGTGTTAGGATTCTTGCTACTATCTTGGCATCCTCTGACTTAGTTAGGAATACTTCTGGCCAGCGAGAGAACATATCTACAATGACCAGGGCATATTCTTGTTTACCTGTACCAGGGATATGGGTAAAATCAATTTGTAAGTGTGTAAAAGGGGTGGTGGGGTATTCAAGATGCTGGTGTTTAGCTTTATTAGGGTTGTTAGGGTTGTTCCTGAGGCAAGTGATGCATCTGCTAACATACTGGTCCACAAGTGATTTGGCATTAGTAACATAAAAATCATTGGTTAGTAGGAGGAGTGTTGTGGCTTCACCACGGTGACCAACACCACGGCACTGGGCAACGAGCAAAGGGGCACTGGACTGGGGTATACAGGGTTTCCCCTCTTTGCAGATTAATCCTGATTTAGGATTTTTTCTGCAGAATTGGGTAAGTCCAGTCGGAGAGATCAGTATTAGTCGCAGCAGCTTGAAGTTGAGTGAGCAGATGGACGCTGACATGCTCTAGTGAGTGCAATGAGTTCTGCAGCTTGCGCGGACTGATAAGGTATTGGCAGGGTTTCCAACACAGTGTCAGGGAGGGTGACAATGGCATAGCCAGCCTGGTATGTATTGTCATTGGGCCTACTACAGGAGCCGTCAACAAAAACTATGTCTGCGCCTGGTATGGGAACGGGAGACATGTCAAGTCTGGGAGAAGTTTCAGCTTTAATGGAAGCAGCACAGCCATGTAGGTCGGGTGGTTCATCCTCGGGACCTTTCAAGCCTAAAAGGGCATTGAGAATGGGTGCAGGGCCAGAAGAACTAGCAGTGTACTTGATGGTAAGGGTAGGGTTACTCAAAAGGAGTACTTCATATCCACTAAGGCGTTGTGCTGACATGTGCTGTGTGTGCAAGCCTTTAAGTATTGCCAGGACATCATGTGTGGTGTGGAGTACTGTGATGTGGCCTAAAGTGAGGGTAGTGGCCATTTCTGCAACCATTGCACAGGCTGCCAAAGCCCTGAGGCAGGCAGGCATACCTTGCACAGACACTGGCATGACTTTGGAAAAAAAATGCCACGGGGCGCAACTTCCCTCCATGAAACTGTGTGAGCACCCCCGCCATGGTTTTACAATTGTCCCTTGCATATAGATGGAAAGGTAGTACATAATTGGGGAGGCCAAGTGCCGGACTTTTCATCAACATACATTTTAAACTTTCATATGCAGTTAACATTTCTTGTGACCATTGTACAGTTTTAGGTTTGTCCTTCAGTGTGGCTTGTCTCAAAATGTTATCATAATAAGAGCAATCAGATATCCACTGTCTGCAGTAATTTACCATACCCAGGAAGGACAGTAGTTCCTTCTGGGTAGTTGGGGTGACCAGGCCCAATACAGACTGTATGCGTTGTGGACTGATTTTTCTCTCTCCCTGAGTGAGCACAAAACCTAAGTAATCAACATGCTTTTTACATCATTGCATTTTTGTTTTGGACACCTTGTGTCCACATTCACAAAGCCAGTTTAGTAATGAAACACCATCCTCTCGGCAGGCCTCCTCAGTTTGACTACAGAGCAGCAGATCATCTGCATACTGTAGCAGGACTGAACCATGGTGAGGTTGCCAGGGCCCCAATGTGGCCTGGAGACAACAGGTGCATCAATAATCTGCACCAGGTAAGTTGTTTACCCTTAAAAGAAAAGGCAAAAAGTAATTGTGTCTGTGAATCTACAGGTATGCTGAAAAAAGGCATTCTTCAAATCAATTACAGAGAAGAACGCAGCATCTGCAGGGATTGCAGAAATGAGTGAGTTTACATCTGGAACAATTGGTGCAATTGGGACAATTAACTGATTGATCGCTCTGAGATCCTGTACAAATCTTATACTGCCATCAGCTTTGGCAACAGGGTTCACAGGAGTACAGTATGGTGATACAATATGTCTGAGAATACCCTGTTGTAAGAATTGCTGTATCATGGGGCGGAGACCTTCTATCTTTTCTGGTGAGAGGGGATACTGCATAGGTCAGAACACAAAACACTGGTTGTTGCACCGCTGTCCACTAAAAAGGGAATTTTACTTCCATTTATAATAAGTGGCAGCAGAGGTGAATCTTTACTATGACGGGTGAGTTGAATAAAGGCTGGGATACCCTCCTCCGGGCCCCGTCAGTGCGCGGGGTCTTTGGAATGTAAGGGGGAGGGAGAGGGTTTTCAAAGATTTTACAGTTTCTCACTTCTTCGCTTCTGTGCTGTTGGGAACTGACATTTTTGTAATCCTCCATATAGAAAGGGTAATTACTGCCTTCCCGTAGGAATGGGTCCTGTCCTGCTTTCTCTGTCCATCCCGCTAAATTATCCACCCATGGGTTAACTAAGTAATACTCTGAGGTAGAGTTGCGGGCGACATACATCTTGCATGTCTCACCAGGGAGGGGCGGGGGATATGTAGTTTTTTTTTTTTTTTCTCTGACTAGAGCCCATTGTCAGACAGTAATATAAATCAACAGTACAACTTTAAAAGAAAATATCTAAAATTTACAACACTCTACTTACTATATGCATCAGCTAACCAGTTAATTAGTCATTGACAATATCACAATATTATCTGTATAGTGAGAACATGAAATCTTTTGACGTGTACGATACTTACCATTCGTACAAGATGTCAGAAAAATACAGCGTTTTAAACAGGAAGCAGGAAAAGTGTTTGAGTAAAGATATCTGGCAGACGAAAACTTACCAGCCATCTGACCAAATATAAGAACTTATCTCACTACAAACATACAAGAATATATAGACGATCAAATCGAGGTATTCTCTACGTTACGTATAGACCCCAGGTCTATTTTTAAGTATCCCAGATACTAACGTCACGTTATGTATAGACTCCCAGGTCTATTTTAAGTATCCCAGATACTAACGTCTTTGGAGAATTGCGCTTGGACCCCTGGTCCCTTCTCAGACGTATCTTTAAGTCCCAGACATTAAAGATGTTTGGTCACGTGTTCCCAGAACACTGACACGGATTCAGCTTCAGTGTATGATCGCAATCCCGTATGGCAAAGACAGACAATAAATTCTCTATCTTTACCATCCAGGGACGATCACTGAATCGCGGACGTAGCCCCCACTTGAAAGGATATGTCCCTATATTCTTTAACCCTCGATGTGATGGCCTCTCAGACGTCTGTGAGTGTAAACCTTTAGCCACAAGGAACATGCACAACACAAGCAGTAAAGATTCACACTGTTTATTGTTCGTTTAACAAAAGTATATAAAAGAAAGGATTTAGGGCGTGTATATCCCAAGTCAATAACTAATTGGACAGAACACAAAAAGGGGCTAACATAACATGATTGGCTAGGAACTGCCGCAGTGGAAGGATATGCATATATGGGCAAGTTTGTATTTCAAATAGGGAGGTTGTTCACACGGTATAAGAAAAAGATAAGAGACAAGGACAGTAGCAAGGAATGTGCTGGAACATTAAGTTCTATAACACAAGCAATTCTATGACATTGAAGCAGAGACGAGCTTTAACCCTTTCATGGGGATACAGACGGGAGATGTGATGGGGGTACAGACGGGAGATGTGATGGGGGTACAGACGGGAGATGTGATGGGGGTACAGACGGGAGATGTGATGGGGATACAGACGGGAGATGTGATGGGGATACAGACGGGAGATGTGATGGGGATACAGACGGGAGATGTGATGGGGGTACAGACGGGAGATGTGATGGGGGATACAGACGGGAGATGTGATGGGGGTACAGACGGGAGATGTGATGGGGATACAGACGGGAGATGTGATGGGGATACAGACGGGAGATGTGATGGGGGTACAGACGGGAGATGTGATGGGGGATACAGACGGGAGATGTGATGGGATACAGACGGGAGATGTGATGGGGATACAGACGGGAGATGTGATGGGATACAGACGGGAGATGTGATGGGGGTACAGACAGGAGATGTGATGGGGGTACAGACGGGAGATGTGATGGGAGTACAGACAGGAGATGTGATGGGGATACAGACAGGAGATGTGATGGAGATACAGACGGGAGATGTGATGGGGATACAGACGGGAGATGTGATGGGGATACAGACGGGAGATGTGATGGGGATACAGACGGGAGATGTGATGGGGATACAGACGGGAGATGTGATGGAGATACAGACGGGAGATGTGATGGGGATACAGACGGGAGATGTGATGGGGGTACAGACGGGAGATGTGATGGGAGTACAGACGGGAGATGTGATGGAGGTACAGACGGGAGGTGTGATGGGATACAGACGGGAGATGTGATGGGGATACAGACGGGAGATGTGATGGGAGTACAGACGGGAAATGTGATGGGGATACAGACGGGAGATGTGATGGGGATACAGACGGGAGATGTGATGGGGATACAGACGGGAGATGTGATGGGGGTACAGACGGGAGATGTGATGGGGATACAGACGGGAGATGTGATGGGATACAGACGGGAGATGTGATGGGGGTACAGACGGGAGATGTGATGGGGAGGGAGATGTGATGGGGGTACAGACGGGAGATGTGATGGGGATACAGACGGGAGATGTGATGGAGATACAGACGGGAGATGTGATGGGGATACAGACGGGAGATGTGATGGGGGTACAGACGGGAGATGTGATGGGGATACAGACGGGAGATGTGATGGGGATACAGACGGGAGATGTGATGGGGAGGGAGATGTGATGGGGATACAGACGGGAGATGTGATGGGGATACAGACGGGAGATGTGATGGGGATACAGACGGGAGATGTGATGGGGATACAGACGGGAGATGTGATGGGGATACAGACGGGAGATGTGATGGGGGTACAGACGGGAGATGTGATGGGGATACAGACAGGAGATGTGATGGGGGTACAGACAGGAGATGTGATACAGACAGGAGATGTGATGGGGGTACAGACAGGAGATGTGATGGGATACAGACGGGAGATGTGATGGGGATACAGACAGGAGATGTGATGGGGGTACAGACAGGAGATGTGATGGATACAGACGGGAGATGTGATGGGGATACAGACGGGAGATGTGATGGATACAGACGGGAGATGTGATGGGGATACAGACGGGAGATGTGATGGGGATACAGACGGGAGATGTGATGGGGGTACAGACGGGAGATGTGATGGGGATACAGACGGGAGATGTGATGGAGATACAGACGGGAGATGTGATGGGGATACAGACGGGAGATGTGATGGGGATACAGACGGGAGATGTGATGGGGATACAGACGGGAGATGTGATGGGGATACAGACGGGAGATGTGATGGGGATACAGACGGGAGATGTGATGGATACAGACAGGAGATGTGATGGGGGTACAGACAGGAGATGTGATGGGATACAGACAGGAGATGTGATGGGGGTACAGACAGGAGATGTGATGGGGGTACAGACAGGAGATGTGATGGGGGTACAGACAGGAGATGTGATGGGGATACAGACGGGAGATGTGATGGGGATACAGACGGGAGATATGATGGGGGTACAGACGGGAGATGTGATGGGGATACAGACGGGAGATGTGGATGGGGGTACAGACGGGAGATGTGATGGGGATACAGACGGGAGATGTGATGGGGATACAGACGGGAGGTGTGATGGGATACAGACAGGAGGTGTGATGGGGATACAGACGGGAGATGTGATGGGGATACAGACGGGAGATGTGATGGGGATACAGACGGGAGATGTGATGGGGATACAGACGGGAGATGTGATGGGGATAAAGACGGGAGATGTGATGGGGATACAGACGGGAGATGTGATAGGAGTACAGACAGGAGATGTGATGGGGATACAGACGGGAGATGTGATGGGGGTACAGACGGGAGATGTGATGGGGATGGGGATACAGACGGGAGATGTGATGGGGATACAGACAGGAGATGTGATGGGGATACAGACAGGTGATGTGATGGGGGTACAGATGGGAGATGTGATGGGGATACAGACAGGAGATGTGATGGGGATACAGACGGGAGATGTGATGGGGATACAGACGGGAGATGTGATGGGGATACAGACGGGAGATGTGATGGGGATACAGACGGGAGATGTGATGGAGATACAGACGGGAGATGTGATGGGGATACAGACGGGAGATGTGATGGGGGTACAGACGGGAGATGTGATGGGAGTACAGACGGGAGATGTGATGGAGGTACAGACGGGAGGTGTGATGGGGTACAGACGGGAGATGTGATGGGGATACAGACGGGAGATGTGATGGGAGTACAGACGGGAGATGTGATGGGGATACAGACGGGAGATGTGATGGGGATACAGACGGGAGATGTGATGGGGATACAGACGGGAGATGTGATGGGGATACAGACGGGAGATGTGATGGGGATACAGACGGGAGGTGTGATGGGGATACAGACGGGAGATGTGATGGGGATACAGACGGGAGATGTGATGGGGATACAGACGGGAGATGTGATGGGGATACAGACGGGAGATGTGATAGGAGTACAGACGGGAGATGTGATGGGGATACAGACAGGAGATGTGATGGGGATACAGACAGGTGATGTGATGGGGGTACAGATGGGAGATGTGATCGGGATACAGACGGGAGATGTGATGGGGATACAGACGGGAGATGTGATGGGGATACAGACGGGAGATGTGATGGGGATACAGACGGGAGATGTGATGGGGATACAGACGGGAGATGTGATGGGGATACAGACGGGAGATGTGATGGAGATACAGACGGGAGATGTGATGGGGATACAGACAGGAGATGTGATGGGGGTACAGACGGGAGATGTGATGGGAGTACAGACGGGAGATGTGATGGAGGTACAGACGGGAGGTGTGATGGGATACAGACGGGAGATGTGATGGGGATACAGACGGGAGATGTGATGGGAGTACAGACGGGAGATGTGATGGGGATACAGACGGGAGATGTGATGGGGATACAGACGGGAGATGTGATGGGGATACAGACGGGAGATGTGATGGGGATACAGACGGGAGATGTGATGGGGGTAC
The DNA here is from genome assembly GCF_028390025.1 of Pseudophryne corroboree. Lineage (NCBI taxonomy): Eukaryota > Metazoa > Chordata > Amphibia > Anura > Myobatrachidae > Pseudophryne > Pseudophryne corroboree. The sequence continues at coordinate 18,168,904 of NC_086451.1, read as the reverse complement.
AGACGGGAGATGTGATGGGGATACAGACGGGAGATGTGATGGGGGTACAGACGGGAGATGTGATGGGGGTACAGACGGGAGATGTGATGGGGGTACAGACGGGAGATGTGATGGGGGTACAGACGGGAGATGTGATGGGGATACAGACGGGAGATGTGATGGAGATACAGACGGGAGATGTGATGGGGATACAGACGGGAGATGTGATGGGGGTACAGACGGGAGATGTGATGGGGATACAGACGGGAGATGTGATGGGGATACAGACGGGAGATGTGATGGGGAGGGAGATGTGATGGGGATACAGACGGGAGATGTGATGGGGATACAGACGGGAGATGTGATGGGGATACAGACGGGAGATGTGATGGGGATACAGACGGGAGATGTGATGGGGATACAGACGGGAGATGTGATGGGGGTACAGACGGGAGATGTGATGGGGATACAGACAGGAGATGTGATGGGGGTACAGACAGGAGATGTGATACAGACAGGAGATGTGATGGGGGTACAGACAGGAGATGTGATGGGATACAGACGGGAGATGTGATGGGGATACAGACGGGAGATGTGATGGGGATACAGACGGGAGATGTGATGGAGATACAGACGGGAGATGTGATGGGGATACAGACGGGAGATGTGATGGGGGTACAGACGGGAGATGTGATGGGGATACAGACGGGAGATGTGATGGGGATACAGACGGGAGATGTGATGGGGAGGGAGATGTGATGGGGATACAGACGGGAGATGTGATGGGGATACAGACGGGAGATGTGATGGGGATACAGACGGGAGATGTGATGGGGGTACAGACGGGAGATGTGATGGGGATACAGACGGGAGATGTGATGGGGGTACAGACAGGAGATGTGATACAGACAGGAGATGTGATGGGGGTACAGACAGGAGATGTGATGGGATACAGACGGGAGATGTGATGGGGATACAGACAGGAGATGTGATGGGGGTACAGACAGGAGATGTAATGGATACAGACGGGAGATGTGATGGGGATACAGACGGGAGATGTGATGGATACAGACGGGAGATGTGATGGGGATACAGACGGGAGATGTGATGGGGATACAGACGGGAGATGTGATGGGGGTACAGACGGGAGATGTGATGGGGATACAGACGGGAGATGTGATGGAGATACAGACGGGAGATGTGATGGGGATACAGACGGGAGATGTGATGGGGATACAGACGGGAGATGTGATGGGGATACAGACGGGAGATGTGATGGGGATTCAGACGGGAGGTGTGATGGGGATACAGACGGGAGATGTGATGGATACTGACAGGAGATGTGATGGGGGTACAGACAGGAGATGTGATGGGATACAGACAGGAGATGTGATGGGGGTACAGACAGGAGATGTGATGGGGATACAGACGGGAGATGTGATGGGGGTACAGACAGGAGATGTGATGGGGATACAGACGGGAGATGTGATGGGGGTACAGACAGGAGATGTGATGGGAGTACAGACAGGAGATGTGATGGGGATACAGACAGGAGATGTGATGGGATACAGACAGGAGATGTGATGGGGGTACAGACAGAAGATGTGATGGGGGTACAGACAGGAGATGTGATGGGGGTACAGACAGGAGATGTGATGGGGATACAGACGGGAGATGTGATGGGATACAGACAGGAGATGTGATGGGGGTACAGACAGAAGATGTGATGGGGGTACAGACAGGAGATGTGATGGGGGTACAGACAGGAGATGTGATGGGGATACAGACGGGAGATGTGATGGGGATACAGACGGGAGATGTGATGGGGGTACAGACGGGAGATGTGATGGGGATACAGACAGGAGATGTGATGGGGGATACAGACAGGAGATGTGATGGGGATACAGACAGGAGATGTGATGGGGATACAGACAGGAGATGTGATGGGGATACAGACAGGAGATGTGATGGGGATACAGACAGGAGATGTGATGGGGTACAGACAGGAGATGTGATGGGGGTACAGACAGGAGATGTGATGGGGGTACAGACAGGAGATGTGATGGGGGTACAGACAGGAGATGTGATGGGGATACAGACAGGAGATGTGATGGGGATACAGACGGGAGATGTGATGGGGGTACAGACGGGAGATGTGATGGGGATACAGACGGGAGATGTGATGGGGATACAGACGGGAGATGTGATGGGGATACAGACGGGAGATGTGATGGGGATACAGACGGGAGATGTGATGGGGATACAGACGGGAGATGTGATGGGGGTACAGACGGGAGATGTGATGGGGGATACAGACGGGAGATGTGATGGGGGATACAGACGGGAGATGTTATGGGGATACAGACGGGAGATGTGATGGGGATACAGACGGGAGATGTGATGGGGATACAGACGGGAGATGTGATGGGGATACAGACGGGAGATGTGATGGGGGTACAGACGGGAGATGTGATGGGGATACAGACGGGAGATGTGATGGGGGTACAGACGGGAGATGTGATGGGGATACAGACGGGAGATGTGATGGGGATACAGACGGGAGATGTGATGGGGATACAGACGGGAGATGTGATGGGGGTACAGACGGGAGATGTGATGGGGGTACAGACGGGAGATGTGATGGGGGATACAGACGGGAGATGTGATGGGGGATACAGACGGGAGATGTGATGGGGGTACAGACGGGAGATGTGATAGGGATACAGACGGGAGATGTGATGGGATACAGACGGGAGATGTGATGGGGGTACAGACGGGAGATGTGATGGGGGTACAGACGGGAGATGTGATGGGGGTACAGACGGGAGATGTGATGGGAGTACAGACGGGAGATGTGATGGGGATACAGACGGGAGATGTGATGGGGGTACAGACGGGAGATGTGATGGGGGTACAGACAGGAGATGTGATGGGGGTACAGACGGGAGATGTGATGGGGGTACAGACGGGAGATGTGATGGGGGTACAGACGGGAGATGTGATGGGAGTACAGACAGGAGATGTGATGGGGATACAGACAGGAGATGTGATGGGGGTACAGGCAGGAATTGGATAAGGATACAGAGAGTATTATCTATAGTTGGTGAATTTAATCATCTGTAGTCGTTACGCAGCGCTATAGATTTCATTGTCCCGTAAAACTTCTTCCTATCTTCTCTCAGTGTATTAGAGTTTGGCCAGGCACAAATCCTGCAGCGATGTTATAGTCTTCACTTTTCATTTTAAACATGAATTATTAAATGCAACAATTATTTATGTTCAGGGTTTTCGCTTTGAGAATAATCATTTTAATTAATAGATTGTTTGGTAACAAAATTGGTGATTAACGGAGATCAATGTTTGTACTTGTGAAACTTCGTAAAATATTTAACCCCCTACATGCCACAGACCATCCATCTGTAAATCCATCTCACTGGAACACCAGTCCCCTATCAACATTAATTCCGCCATGTCTGAGATCCTATTATCCTCCGCTTCCCTCCCCTTCCCCTAGTGGCAGCTGCTGGTACTGCATTTCCCATAAAATTGGAGTCAGATAAACTTTGCAGACACCAAAAGCACAGATGATAGGCCTGTCCACCAGTAGCCAGTCAGATTGCTTTCACTTTGATTGATTAGGGCAGTGGTTCTCAAACTCGGTCCTCATGACCCCACACAGGTCACGTTGTCCAGATCACCCGGCAGCTGCACTCTGTATCACCAAGTATCCCATTTTTAATTCCGCAGGTTACCCGGAAAACATGAACTGTGTGGGGTCCCGGGGACCGAGTTTGATAATCTGTGGGCTAGCGGGCGAGGAAGCTGCTCTGATTGGCTTCCTGTGTATAGAGTCATGCAGCGTGTATTGAAGGTCATCGCATCAATGAGATTAATTCATAAAATGTATAAATAAGTCTCCTTACCCTCATTTCTGCAGCGGGGTACACTGGGATTCCACAGGGAATACATTGGGGTGTAGAGTTGGCTCTTGATCTTGAGGATCGCCTGGCTGCACGTCAGGACGGAGCGGTAAATCGCAGAAGACGAACCGCGCCGCTGGCGTGGACACTGTACTGCACAAGGACCCCATTATATCCACCAGGGCAGGGAGCACAGGTCAGATTTACTAAAATCCATTTGACATAGGCTCCACAGTACCCGGTGGTGAGGACCAGCATAGAGGATTAGGCGCTGACCTGTAGCCCCTCCCCCAGTTCCGGGCGCCATCTACTGCTGGTGTTCCCGCCCTGGAGCTGCTAATCACTCTCCCTCACTCCCTGACAGAGATTTTGGCGCCATCTTCACATACTATAGCTGAGCTGATCTCCGGGCCTGCAGGGCACTGTGTCCTCTGTAAATCCGCCTGTCTCCTCAGCGCTGAGCATTTACAGGACACTTAAGTATTCTTCATGTCATTTTAGACAGTGTTAGTTAAGAACAAGTGTACTGCTATAGGAATATTTAGTACAAGTATTCTGTGATATATATCCAGTATCTACTGTGCATTGTTAGATCTATATACATACATATCTATATGTAGTTTTACTAGTCCAGTGCAGTTTTATTGTTTATCTGTAATAACTTCTGCGTTGTACCTCTGACTGAGTGTGCCTGTAGCTGCTGTGTGGAATTCATTCTCGTGTATCACACTACTTGCTATCACTATATTCTGTACCCTGGGGCGCTAGGTGCGACAGGGTCTCATATATATGTGTATATATATATATATATATATATATATATATACTAGGTGATTCATCGCGCCCTACGGGCGCTCTTCACACCGTCGTTAGGGGCTACGCCCCGTTAACCTCTGCACGGCTTTGAACATACGCAGGGCGGTAGATAACAGAATCAGAAACGCAGGGCAGTATAGAGGGCATACAGAAATGGTGTCCGGTTGAGATAAGATAGAGAGGCGTAGGGGGGGAGAAAGGGAATGTACAGACACGCTGTGCGATCGGTAAAGGATAGGGAGAGTCAGGGTGGTAGGGAGAGGATAAAGAGAGGCAAGGGGTTAGAGAGAAAATACCGTTGCAAGAGGCTACGACCCATTATCCCCTGCACGGGCTTCAGCTGTGCTATAATTGTTATTACATGGAGTATTACCTGATTTTTTTTTTATGGCAGTGGGTAAATATTGTAAGGGGGGAGGGCGTGCGATTGTCAAGGGGGCATAGGCCTTTGTGAGGGCGTGCAGAGTGGCCGCAGGGCACAATGAATAACATAGTGTAGTATATACTGCTAGTGTCTGCATTATGAAGTACCAGATGAGTAACAGCAATGCACTGTAGATAAGATACCAATGTGCTGTGGCCACAGGTAGCAGAGCCGCTTATACACACAATAGCCACAGGTAGCAGAGCCGCTTATACACACAATACCCACAGGTAGCAGAGGCGCTTATACACAGTGCCCACAGGTAGCAGAGGTGCTTATACACACAATGGGCACAGGTAGCAGAGCCACGTGTACACACAATACCCACAGGTAGCAGAGCGGCGTATACACACAATACCCACAGGTAGCAAAGCCGCTTATACACACAGTGCCCACAGGTAGCAGAGCCGCTTATACACACAGTGTGCACAGGTAGCAGCACCACTTATACACAATGGGCACAGGTAGCAGTGTTGCTTATACACATAATGGCCACAGTATTAGTGTTTCTAATTAATCCAATGTCCATTGGTAGCAACTATACTCACAAAAGTTTGGGGGGTTTGGAAAGGGGGTGGGTTCAGTGAGGTTCCTGCGGCTGATCAGCCCGATTCAGGGAATCACTTGTAGCGGCTGTGGATGGTGTCCGAGGTGCTATGTGTGGTGGAGGGGTGGGTGTGGGAGGGGGCGCGGATGGGGAGTGTAGTTGCTGTTGGTGGGGGAGGGGTACTGTGGATGAAGGAGGGGGTATGGAGGTAATGTGTGTGTGTGGGAGGGGCGATGTAGGGGTGTGCGTTTGGAGGTGCAGGGGGGGTGAGCTTAGGTGATGGGTTTCAGAAGTGCTGTGGGTGGGGGAGGTGTGGGATGGCACGGATGGGGGATGTAGATGTTGTGGATGGGGGAGGGGTGGATGCGGGGGAGCTGTGGATGGGGGAGGGAGTCCGGAGGTGGTTCGGGTGGTGGTCCAGAGGTGTTGCGGGTGGGGGAGGGGCAGGTGTGGGAGGTCCGCGGGGGTGTCTGTAGATAATGCGGGCGGGTAGGTGCTGTGGTTGTGGGAGTGGCGGGGGTGTTGCGGGTGGGGTAGGTGATCTGGATGGGGTAGGTGATGTGGATGTGCGGTAGCCAGGGGAGGGGCGGGTGTGGGGATGGCACGGATGGGGGAGAGGGTCCGTGGGTGCTGTGGATGAGTGAGGGGTGGGTGCGGGGTTACGGCGGTTGTGGTGGGCCAGGTGTGCTGCTGCGGTGGGTGGGGGAGGGTGCCGGTGCAGGGATACCGCGGTTGGGATAGGGCGGTTGGTGCAGCTGCGGCAGGTAGGGGAAGGGCATGGGAGGGGGTGCGGCAAGGGGGAAGGGGCGGGTGTGAGGATGCTGCGGGTGGGGTGCCAGGGGTGGGGCGTGAGGGGGTGTGGATGGGGTCTGTAGATGCTGCTGGTGGTGGAGGGGCAGGTGCAGGAGGCTGTGGATGAAGGAGGGGGTCTGGAGGTGCTGTGTGTGGGGGAGGGTGATGTAGGGGGAGGTGGGGTTGCAGAGGGGGAGGTTGGATGATGGTCTGTAGAAGTGCTGGGGGTGAGGGAGGTGTCTATAGATGATGGGGGTGGGGGAGGGGCCGGAGGTGCTGTGGGTGGGGCAGTGGTGGCTGTGGGGGTGTGGTGGGGGTCCAGATGCGCCGCGGGCAGGGGACAGGCGGGTGCGGGGATGGGGCGGATGGGGGAGGGGATCAGAGGGCGCTGTGGGTGGGTGAGGGGCTGGTGCGGGGTTAACGCAGTTGGGGAGGGCTGGCTGTGGTGGTGTTGCGGGTGGTGGAGGGGCAGGTGCGTGGGTGTTGGGGGGGGGAGGGGCGGGTGCAGGGGTGCTGTGGGTGGGGGAGGGGGCTATTTGGCGGGGTGGTGCAGTTGGGTGGGTGTGAGGGTGCCACGGTTGCGGAGGCGGGTGGTGCTGCAGGAAGGGGAGGGATGGGGGTGGGGGAGCAGGGGTCCTGTGCGTAGGGGAGGGGCGGGGTGCCATGGGTGGAGGGTTGGGAGCAGGGGTGATATGTGGGAGAAGCTGGTGTGGGAGTGCCGTGGGTGGGGGAGTGGGGGGCTGCGGGTGGGAGTGTGGTGCCATGGGTGTGGGGACAGGTGCGGGGGGCAGGGACGGGTGCAGGGTGCAGTAGTGCTGCGGTTGGGGTGTGGGAGGCGGCTGCGGGGGTTTCCGAGGGTTGGCGCGGGTGGGGGAGGGGGTGCGGGAGCAGGGGTGTTGCGGATGGGGGAGGGGCGGGTGCAGGAGGGGCAAATGCGGTGGTGGTGGTGCGGGTGGGGTGGAGGGGTGTAGCGGGGGAGAGGTGGGTATGGGAGTGGAGTGGGGGAGGGGCGGGGTGCCGCGGGTGGGGGAGGGGGCAGTTAGCCGGTGTGGTGCGGTTGGGGGTGGGTGGGGGTGAGGGTGCTATGGTTGCAGGGGCGGGTGTGGGGGTGCTGCAGGTAGGGGAGGGGTGGGGGTGCGGGAGCAGGGGTGCTGTGCGTAGTGGAGGGTCGGGGTGCCATGGGTGGGGAGTTGGGAGCAGGGGTGATGTGGGTTTGGAAGGGTTGGTGGGGCTGTGGGAGAAGCTGGTGTGGGAGTGCCGTGGGTAGGGGAGGGGGGGGGGTTCTGGGCGTGGGGGCGTTGTGCCATGGGTGGGGGACAGGTGTGGAGGGGCAGTGGCGGGTGCAGTGGTGGTGCGGATGGGGGGTGGAAGGCGGCTGTGGGGGTTCCGAGGGTTGGGGAAGGGGGGCAGGAGCAGGGGTGTTGCGGATGGGAGAGGGGTGGGTGCAGGAGGGGCAGATGCGGTGGTGGTGCGGGTGCAGTGGAGGATGCAGGGGTGTAGCGGTTGGAGAGGTGGGTATGGGGGTGGAGTGGGGGGGTGCCAAGGGTGGGGGAGGGGGCGGTTTGCCGGTATGGTGCATTTGGGGGGGGGTGGGTTTGAGTGTGCCACGGTTGCAGGGGCAGGTGCTACAGGTAGGGGAGGGGTGCGGGAGCAGGAGTGCTGTGCGTAGGAGAGGGGCGGGGGTGCCTTGGGTGGGGGGTTGGGAGCAGGGGTGATGTGGGTGTGGGAGAAGCTGGTGTGGGAGTGCCGTGGATGGGGAAGGGGGGTGCTGGGGGTGGGGGGACAAGTGCGGAGGGGGGGCAGGGGCTAAAGCAGTGGTGGTGCAGTTGGGTGGTGGGAGGCAGCTGCTGGGATTCCGAGGTTTGGAAGGGGGGGGGGGGGTGCGGGGGGGCAGATGCGGTGGTGGTGCGGGTTGGGTGCAGCGGGGGGAGAGGTGGGGGGGGAGGGGCAGGGTTGCAGCGGGTGAGGGAGGTGCGGGGGGTGCTGCAGGTGTGGGAGCTACGGGTAGGGGCGGGAGTGCCGCAGTGGGAGCGGATGTGGGGGATGCGTTGGGTGCCGCAGGGGGGGGCATCGGGTGTTGGTGCTGTGGGTGAGGGAGGGGGCAGAGTGCCACAGGTGGTGCGGGTGTTGGTGCTGCGGGTGGGGGAGGGGGTGGAGTGCCACGGGTGGTGGGTGGATGCGGTGGGTGTCGCTGGTAGGTGGCGCGGGTGTTGGTGCTGCGGGTGGGGGTGAGGGTGGGAGTGCCGCGGGTGGGGTGCGAATGCGGTTGGTTGCCGCGGGTGTTGGTGCTATGGGTGGGGGAGGGGGCGGGAGTTCCGCGGGTGGGTGGCGCGGGTGTTTGTGCTCTGGGTGGGGGAGGGGGCGGGAGTGCCGTGGGTGGATGCGGCGGGTGTTTGTGCTACGGGTGGGGGAGGGGGCAGGAGCAGTGGCGCCACAACGTGGGTGCAGGGGGTGCGGGCCGCACCCGGGTGTTACCCCCTGAGGGGTGACACCAAAGTGCCGGCTCCTGCTCAGTGACAGGAGCTGGATGCTGCAACCCGGCTCCTGTCACAGCGCAGAAGCCAGCACTGCAGATTCAGCAGTGTCCGGGAGAAGGCCGTATCTACCGACCCACAATGTGCCGAAAACGGGGGTCGGGACGTGAAGCCACGCCCCCTACTGCGAAGCCACGCCCCCCTTTCCACCCGCGACCGCACCGGGTGTTATAACAGTAAGTGACGCCTCTGAGCGGGAGTGCCGCGGATGTTGGTGCTGCGGGAGGGGGAGAGGGCGGGAGTGCCGCGGGTGGGGGGCAGATGCGGGTGGTTGCCGCGGGTGGGAGGGGGAGTGAGAGCAGCTGCCAGTGCTCAGCATGTCCCCCTGAACTCTGCAGCAGCCGCTAGTCTGTGAGGCGGGTAGTGTGAGTTCCGCTCACAGTCAGCGGCTGCTCTGTCACCAGAGAGAGTTTACGGGGAGAAGGGAGACAGGGGACTGGGCGGAGATAGGGAGGGGACTGGGCGGAGATGGGGAGGGGACTGTTCCTGGCCAGATCTGTGCCTGTGACTCCGCCCAGCGTTAGAGGGCCAGGCACAGACAAGGCAAATATATAGGAGATATATATATATATATATATATATATATATATAGTTCTACACAGTATATATTGTTTTTGTATTTTTTACTGTGTATTTCAGTCACCTCATACTGCTTTAATCCTCTGTTTGTGCCCTGTACTTACTGTCACATAACTCAGGGGGTTATTTGCAGGGATTGTGTTTGTCTGGCTATATTGTACTGTTACGCTCTAAGGCTACATTCCATATAATGTCTGCTACACAGGGCGGGACATCCGCGGGCACTTCTGCATCATGCAGTGCTGGCACCGCATATTTACCTGAGGGGGAAGTTTTAGCTGAGGGTTCAGGCACTGGATGCCATATACCTTCCAGTTAGCCCGCAGCACCGGTGGCCAATCAGGACCCACCATGGGCAGCGTTCTCAAGTATGCTGAATATGCTTGTGACACGTCTTACTCCCCCTGTAGGCCCTCCTGTGCCATTACAGCCACATATTGTCCCTGTAGTTAATCCGCCTTGGGCGGACACTCTGTCTACCCAGTTACAACAACTAAATTAATCTTTGGTTAGACAAAAGTTTTCCTCTCACCCCTCTGGGGCCAAGGGGTCATCTAAGTGGGCCATTTCTTCCTCACAAGCCACTAACATTTCAGATAATTCTTCTGATGAGGATGGGGAATATACTGATCCGTCAGACACTGATACAGTCGCTTCTTATGAGGAATCTACAACCCAGGTTGTTGATCCTGACCTAGTGGAGGCTATTAAGCTGATTGTCCAAATAAATGATGAGATTGAGTCCACTACTGCATCTAAGAAACCTGATAAGTTCAAACGTCAGAAGGTTACTAAAGTAGTCTTACCACATTCTGACCATTTAATTGACATACGTCAGGAATCCTGGTCACCTCCAGGGAAGAAACTTTCCCTGCCTAAAAAGATGTTAGCTCATTATCCTATCCCTGCAGAGTTGAGTGGGAAACTCCACCGCCGGTGGACTCTCATGTCGCCCTTCTTGTGGTGTCATCTACTCTGCCTGTCACCACTGTCACCTCACTGAAGGAACCGACTGATAAGCGTGTGGAGGGTTGCCTGAAGTCTATTTATTCCCTTACAGGTGCTGTACATAGACCTACTATGGCAGCCTCCTGGGCTGTGAAAGGCATTGAAGCATGGGTTCAGGCAATTGAGGATGAGCTGCCTCAGGATTTTTCTGACACTGCCAGACAATATCTGTCTTATATTACCACAGCCTCCCACTATATTCAGGAGGCGGCCTCTGAGGCAGGTGTTATGGCGGCCAAGGTGTCTACTACGTCTATCCTGGCTCGCCGAATTCTGTTGTTAAGGTCCTGGAAGGTGGACCTGGACTCCAAAAAGATTTTGGAGGTGCTCCCTTTTAAGGGAGACATCCTTTTTGGGGAGGATCTGAACAAGATTGCGACTGACTTGGCGACTACTAAGACTGCGTTTCTCCCAAGTACTAATCCTTCTGCTCCAAAGGCTAAGAGTATCACTTTTCGTTCCTTTCGACCTCCAGGGAAAGCAAAAGGTCAGACGTACCCGAGACAGGTTCATGCTTCCAAAACCACTAAGCCCAAACCTAAACAATCCTGGGCCGCCCGTTAGCCTGCTTCCAAACAAGACAAGCCTGCTGCATGATGGGGCGGGCCTCCCCCTGGGGGGCCCCAGGGTGGGAGGCCGACTTCTGCAGTTCACCCAGGCCTGGTTAAAGACCACTTCAGACGCCTGGGTGCCGGAAGTTGTCTCTCATGGGTACGTAATCTCTTTCAAGAAACGTCCCCCTCGCCAGTTCTATTCAACGGTTTTCCCTTCGGATCCATTGAGAGCACAAGCTATACACTTGGTTGTGCAATCCCTCCTGGACACAGGAGTGGTAGTGCTGGTACCTCTGTACCAGGGAGGCAGGGGATACTATTTGACCCTGTTTCTAGTTCCGAAGCCAAATGGGTCCTTCCGGCCTATAATCAACCTCAAATCATTGAACAAATTTGTGAGAGTGTTCAAATTCCATATGGAAACTCTGCGCTCTATTGTACTGGCCATTGAACCTGAAGACTATATGGTATCCTTGGATATACAGGATGCTTACCTGCATATACCTATTGCCATATCGCATCAGCAATATCTGCGATTTGCTATTGGCAACCTACATTATCAATTCCAGGCTCTACCATTTGGACTGGCCACGGCCCCTCGGATCTTCACCAAGGTTATGGCCGTGATGACGGCCCTTCTCTGCCGTCAGGGAATCAGGATCCTGCCGTATCTGGACGACTTGCTGATCCTGGCGTACTCCCAAGATATTCTCCTCAGACATCTGGAACTGACGGGCCAACTCCTACAAGCCCATGGGTGGCTCATCAACTGGAAAAAGTTCTCGCTGGTCCCTGCTCGGAGCATGGTGCACCTGAGGACACTGCTGGATACACACAGCCATAGATTTTCTGTCTCCAGAGAAAGTCCTGAAACTTCAGGACAGGATCAGACACTTCCTCTCTCGCCCAAGAGTGTCGATACACTAGGCTATGCAAGTACTAGGCCTCATGGTGTCGGCTTTCGTCATGGTAGAGTATGTTCAATTTCATTCCCGCCCTCTGCAGAGGTTAATCCTTTCCAAGTGGGACGGCCTGCCTCATCGGATCAAGTCTCAAATGATCTCATTGACTCCAGAGGTTCATCTATCTCTGAGCTGGTGGCTACAGGACCAACTTTTGAGCAGGGGCCGTCCCTTCTGGATTTCCAATTGGGTCCTCCTGACAACGAGGTTGGGGCGCAGTGTTGGAGCAGCACTCTCTCCAGGGTCGGTGGACCAGGGAGGAATCTCTCCCCCCGATAAACATTCTGGAATTGCGGGCAGTGTTCAGTGCGTTGACACTTGCCCGGCCTCTGGTACAGAACAGGCCTGTTCAAGTACAATCAGACAGTACCACCATGGTGGCGTACATAAATCTTCAAGGCGGCACCCGAAGCCGCATGGCAATGCTGGAATTGTCAAAAATCCTTTGTTGTGTGGAACGCCATCTGCCAGTAATATTGTCTGTGTTCATTCCGGGAGTCTTCAACTGGGAAGCGGATTTCCTCCGTCGTAAGGACGTGCACGTCGGAGAGTGGAGTCTTCATCCGGAAGTTTTTCAACTCCTAGTGGACAAGGGGGGCCTACCAGCTGTAGACCTGATGACGTCTCGACACAATCACAAGGTTCCGGTCTTTGGATCAAGGATAAGGGATCCTCAAGCAGCGTTCATGGACGCACTGGCAATTCCATGGAACTTTCGGTGCCATACGTGTTCCCTCCAGTGTCACTTCTGCCCAGGGTAATACGGAAGTTCAAGCAAGGAGGTATACTACCTCTAGTCGCTCCAGCGTGGCCGTCTATCGAGCGAGCATCCTCTTCTACTTCCTCAGAGCCCAGACCTCCTCGTTCAGGGCCCTTGTGTCTACCCGGACCTGGCCAGAGTGGCTTTGATGGCGTGGCTCTTGAGGCTTCACTCCTGAGGGCCAAAGGATTCTCCGAGGCGGTTATTCAAACTATGTTGAAGGCCCGCAAACCGGCTTCTGCACAGAATTATTACAGGGTTTGGAATTCTTACCTAGTGTGTTGCTAAGAATTATGATGCATACACGTTCAGAACTTCCAGACTTTTGGCTTTTCTGCAACAAGGCCTAGACTTAGGCCTTCGTCTGGCCTCCCTCAAGCTTCATATCTCTGCCTAGTTGGTGTGGTTTCAGAGAAAAATGGCATCTATTCCTGACGTTCATACTTTCACTCGGTGTTTTACGGATTCAGCCTCCCTATGCCCCTCCTGTGGCTCCATGGGATCTGTCTGTTGTTTTGAATGCCCTACAAGAGTCTCGATTTAAACCTCTTGAGTCTGTGGACCTTAAATGCCTTACTTTTAAGGTTGTGTTTCTGCTGGCTATTGCCTCTGCTAGGAGGGTGTCAGACTTAGGCGCTTTGTCCTGTCGTCCACCCTTTTTAATTTTTCACTGTGACTGGGCTGTTCCCCCCCCCCCCCCCCCCCCGTTATCTAAGTAAGGTGGTGTCATCTTTCCTTCTTAACCAAGAGATTGTGGTTCCGGATTTTATCTCTTCTGGTTTGTCCTCCAAAGAACGGTCTTTGGATGTGATACGGGCTCTCTGTATATACTTGGAGAGGACTCACTCTATCAGGAGGTCAGATACCCTTTTTGTACTGTTTGGTTTTCACAAACGTGGCTGGCCTACGAATAAGCAGACCTTGGCCAGATGGATTAGAATGGTGATTGCACAAGCCTATGCGCAGGCTGGACTCCCAGCTCTTGCTGCTCTCAAAGCCCATTCTACCCAGTCTATTGGACCTTCTTGGGCGGTCCGCCGAGGCGTGTCCACTGATCAATTGTGTAAGGCGGCTACGTGGTCCTCAGTGAACACGTTCATTAGGTTCTATGCCTTTGATACTTCCGCCTCCCAGGATGCTTCCTTTGGACGCCGGGTTCTTGTGCCTGCTACAGTGCGTCCCCTCCCATGAGGAACTGCTTTAGGACATTCCCGATGTTATTCCCTGTGGGATACCAGTGTACCCCACTGCAGAAAAGGAGATTTATGGTAAGACTTATCATTGTTAAATCTCTTTCTGCGAGGTACACTGGATTCCACAGGGCGCCCACCCTGACACACTTAGCTTCTTTGTGTTGGTATGGCATTAGCCGCTGGTACCTTCTCCTGCCGTAAGAATGTGGTTCTATGTGGCTAACATCTTCTCTCTCTCTTACCTGCTACTGCATTGGACTGGTTAACTAAACTGAGCTCCAGTGCCTGGAGGCGGGGCAATAGAGAAGGTCGTGCAGTGCATCCTGGGAACAGTCAAAGCTTAACCCTGTTGGTGCCTTGGATCAAGATCCAACTCTACACCCCGATGTATTACCTGTGGAATCCAGTGTACCTCGCAGAAAGAGATTTAACTATGGTAAGTCTACCATAAATCTCCTTTTCACATAAGAAAAGAAGTACCTTAAGTATATATGTGAAGACCACCACCAGTCTCATTAGTATGCAGGATATAGACGTCCCTATATTACATTATAGGCTGGCGATGGGCTACAGTAGTTGCATGTGGATAAATATAATACATTACAAGATAGGAAATAATTTTGGGAGGTTGGGTCTGTTATATACATAGGGGGTCATTCCGAGTTGATTGCTCGCTAGCAGTTTTTAGCAGCCGTGCAAACGCTATGCCGCCGCCCACTGGGAGTGTATTTTAGCTTAACAGAAGTGCAAAGTTTTTATCGCAGAGTGCCTGCAAAAAATTTGTGTGTAGTTTCAGAGTAGCTCAAAACCTACTCAGCACTTGTGATCACTTCAGACTATTCCGTTCCGGATTTGACGTCACACACCCGCCCAGCACTCGCCCAGCCACGCCTGCGTTTTCCCTGGCACACCTGCGTTTTTCCAAACACTCCCTGAAAAATGTTAGTTGCCACCCAGAAACGCCCTCTTCCTGTCAATCACTCTGCGGCAAGCAGAGCGACTGAAATGCATCGCTAGACCCTGTGTGAAACTGCATCGCCCGTTGTGCCCTACATCGCGAGTGCGCATTGCGCAACATACGTATGCGCAGAAGTGCCGTTTTTAGCCTGATCGCTGCGCTGCGAACAAATGCAGCTAGCGATCAACTCGGAATGACCCCCATAGAGCAGTTCATGTATGTTTCATTAATAGGTTTGATAATTTGGTGATACGCTGGACCTAGCATCAGGAGTAAATCCTAGCGACTCGCAGATGCCGTATCTGTGCAGACTGACCCTCACCGCTACTATATGCCTGTGGTAACCTACGGTGATAAGGCTAATGACTGATAATGATATGTCCAGAGGAAGGGATCAGTCCGTCCCATAGTATTATATTCAGACGTCAGTGTTTGTACAATATTCCGCTTACTGTCAGTCATTCTGTGTGTAAATGAAGAATCGGGCGACTCGCCCCTGAAGCAGCCCTGCGCCCTATCTTTAGTATGTACGGCCGTTCTGTGTTTGTGCAGAATTAGTATTTGGTTTTGGGTTTTTTATTACTTTGTTTTATACAAACAACCAAAGGAAATTGAAAAGGTGGATGTGGATGAATAATGTTGACATTGCGGTTTGTTTCGTAAACAAGATAATATTCCATGAAAAAAGGATTTTACTGCGGCGCCAGGATCTGTGCATCAGAGTTCTATTTAGTGGCGTATCTATAATGTGCCCCCGTTGCATATACCTACCTGCCCATCGGACCATCTTGCTGACCGCCGACACGGCGATAATTCTTCAGACATATGGCGCCAGGTCCATATACCAGAGCACAATGCCGGCCTATGGCACGTACGCAGAAGATTCTAGCACAGTCTTTGTGCATTTCTGTGTATGCAAGGCGCCATTTGTAACTATTACTTCAAAGTACCCGATTCTATTCAAGACAAAAGGAGCACCTAAGCATTTTAGAGTATTGCTAATACTGTATGTTTCATACTAATAACAATAAAGTGGTTTATCCTGATGAACTGTTTTCTGAGGCTGATATTGTATATCTTTGTATCCACCCCCTAATCTGGGCATACACTGTACAATTATCCGGCAGACCATCTGTCCAATCTGGCTGGTTGGAATAAAAATCTGGTAATGTATGGGAGCAAATGACAATCGACTATGTGCTCCCAAACTCTGGAGAACAGACAAAGTCCGTGATTTAACCAATTTCTCTGAACAACCGGTTTTGTCCATTTTCCAGTGTCCGGGAGCAAATGTTGATTGTCATTTGTTCCCATACATCACCAGATTTTCCTTCCAACCCGTCAAATTGGACAGATGGTCTGCTAGATAATTGTATAGTCCGCAGGGGTGGCCAACCAGTCAGAGACAAAGAGCCCAAAACATTTGTTAGGTACGTCAAAGAGCCGGCATTGAGCCGAATGCGTGCATGCAAAAATGGGGTGTGGCCTTTTGCCTGATAGGCCACGCCCCTGGTAAAATAAATACAGTGAAAAAGCCAGATCCAACATAAAATACATTGAAAAAGCCACTTCCACATAAAATAATTGTAAAAGCCAGATTCACGTAAAATATATTGAAAAAGACGGATTCACATGATACACTTCAGCTCCCCCATGTGTCACTTCAGCCAGCACCCTCTTGTCACTTCAACCAGCACCATCCTGTCACTTCAACCAGCACCCTCCTGTCACTTCAGCCAGCACCCTCCTGTCACTTCAACCAGCACCCTCCTGTCACTTCAGCCAGCACCCTGCTGTGTCACTCCAGCCAGCTCCCCCATATGTCACTCCAATCAGCACCCTTCTGTGTCACTCCAACCAGCACCCTCCTGTCACTTCAGCCAGCACCCTGCTGTGTCACTCCAGCCAGCACCCTCCTGTGTCACTCCAGCCAGCACCCTCTTGTGTCACTCCAGCCAGCACCCTCCTGTGTCACTCCAGCCAGCACCCTGCTGTGTCACTCCAGCCAGCACCCTGCTGTGTCACTCCAGCCAGCAGCCTGCTGTGTCACCCCAGCCAGCACCCTCCTGTGTCACTCCAACCAGCACCCTGCTGTGTCAATCCAACCAGCACCCTACTCTGTCACTCCATGCAGCACCCGGCTGTGTCACTCCAGCCAGCACCCTGCTGTGTCACTTTAGCCAGCACCTGGCTGTGTCACTCCAGCCAGCTCCCTCCTGTGTCACTCCAGCCAGCACCCTGCTGTGTCAATCCAACCAGCACCCTACTCTGTCACTCCATGCAGCACCCGGCTGTGTCACTCCAGCCAGCACCCTGCTGTGTCACTTTAGCCAGCACCCTGCTGTGTCACTCCAGCCAGCACCCTGCTGTGTCACTCCAGCCACCACCCTCCTGTTACTTCAGCCAGCACCCTGCTGTGTCACTCCAGCCACCACCCTCCTGTCACTTCAGCCAGCACCCTGCTGTGTCACTCCAACCAGATGCCCCATATGTCACTTCAGCTTCCCCTAACTTGCTGGTGGGTGTCTCATCTCTAGTATCTGGCTCCATCAGTTCTAAGACCCCGTAGTGCTGCTGCATGTCTTTCTGGAGTGCGGTGGTTACCGAATCTGTTGTGGTCATGTGACTTTGTGTTTTAGGAGCTACATTTGAAGAAAGAAAGAGCTGCATGTGGCTCAAGAACCACTGGTTGGCCTCCGCTGGTGTAGTGTATGTCCAAATTAAGGGCTGCATTCTCCCGCAGGAGTTTCAATGGCTATTAGCATGTGGGAACGTGTCCCACTCCTTTTAAACAAAGGAGGTCTGCATACACCAGAGGTTCCCAAACGCGGTTCTTAAGGCACCCCAATAGTCCAGGTTTTACGTTAATCCATGCTTGGCCACAGGTGACTTAATTAGCACCTCAGTCACTTTGATTCAACCATCTGTCCTAAACCATGGATATTCCTAACACCTGGACTGTTTAGGTGCCTTGAGGAACGCGTTTTGGAACCTCTGGCATACACGGTTTTCCGTACCCTGATGATCTACTGTTGTTCTGCTTTGTATCTTCAAGTCTATAACTGACGTGTTATGTGCGCTGTCTTTACTGGTCAGTTCTGGTAGAAATTGGCGCTGTACCACTTTTACAATCCCGCAAAACGTAGAGCTGCTCATTTCTCACACTTCCAGTATATCGCTTTCACACCGTGGGCGGGATGTACTAAGCCCTGAAAAGTGATCATTTCACTGTGATAAATGACCAACCAATCAGCTCCTAACTACCATGTCACAGGCTGGGTTTGAAAAATGTCAGTTAGGAGCTGATTGGCTGGTACTTTATCACAGTGAAATTATCACTTTTCAAGGTTTAGTACATCCTGCTAGCCTGTGTGGTAGTTGTGTGTGGTTTGCAAGGTCGACCACTATTGGTCGACAGTAAGTAGGTCGACAGGGACTCTAGGGCGATATGTACTAGGTCGACACGACAGAGGGTCGACATGAGTTTTTGCACTTTTTTTGGTGTTGTTTTCTCTGTACAGTGACCGAGAACCCCAATTAGTGCACCGCGTCCCCTCGCTTCGCTCGCCATGCTTCGGGCAAGGTTACCGTTCCCAATTGTAGTCCACGTGGATCGTAAAGTATGAAAAAGTCCCAAAATTTTTTTCTCCAAAAATGTGAAAAACTCATGTCGACCTTTTGTCGTGTCAACCTAGAAACCATGTCGACCTACTTACTGTCGACCAATAGTGGTCGACCTAGACAGTGTCGACCTAAGTGTGATAGGCCTAGAGACCGGATACCGCGGTAGTTACGCCACGTCAGTCTGATTGCAGCAAATAGAGGCCGTTTAGCTATAAAATAGCCCAGTTTTTCCTAAAGCGCTTTCTCCCTGCCCGCAGGCCTCACCCGCCGGACAGCGGGCAGAACAGGAAGACTGATCTGCATACAGGAGCCACAGAGCTGGCAGAGTCGGATGGCAGTAACAGCCCAGTAAGCAACCTGTCGTCTCTATGCCTCAAACAAGTCTTTCCAAAGTACTCCAAGCAGTTTACTCACCTGCGAGTGGCGGAGCGAATTGCAGCCCTGTTTATCCGATTCCTGGGGGTGAAAGGAAGCATGAAGATGGGCCCCACAGGATTCCGAACCTTTATAAGGTGGGTGATTTCTCTCCTGATACGCAGACATCGCTGTTGAGTATTGTAACGTTGACCGTACTGGCATTGCCATATCTCGGTCAAAGGCCACCACTGCCTAACAGGAGTTATATGTAGCAGTCCTCTATAGCTACATCATTTCCTGACCCTGTGTCATGGCAGCTTCCAATCTGTGAGATAGCAGAGGGGTTCCCAGGATCTGTATGACCCGCTGCACAGTACCACTTCTCTTATCGGTAGCTGTTCTTATTCTGTATAAAGATAACTGCACAGTAACACCACTCTTATTCTCCTTTCTGTATTGTATACTGGATGTGACTCCAAGGGGTACATTTACTAAAGCTTGTAAAAATGAAAAGTGGTGTTGCCTTAGCAACCAATCAAATTCTGTCTATCGTTTCTTTATTGCATCCTAGAAAATGCTAGCCAGACTCTAATTGACGCTTTTCATTTTTAGAAGCTTTAGTAAATGTACCCCTCAGTATCTGTTTTATATATATATATATATATATATATATATATATACACACTGCTCAAAAATATAAAGGGAACACTAAAATTACACATCCTAGATCTGAATGAATGAAATGAATGTGCTGACAACAAAATCACACAAAAATTATCAATGGAAATCAAATTTATTATTAACCCATGGAGGTCTGGATTTGGAGTCACCCTCAAAATTAAAGTGGAAAAACACACTACAGGCTGATCCAACTTTGATGTAATGTCCTTAAAACAAGTCAAAATGAGGCTCAGTAGTGTGTGTGGCCTCCACGTGCCTGTATGACCTCCCTACAACGCCTGGGCATGCTCCTGATGAGGTGGCGGATGGTCTCCTGAGGGATCTCCTCCCAGACCTGGACTAAAGCATCCGCCAACTCCTGGACAGTCTGTGGTGCAACGTGGTGTTGGTGGATGGAGCGAGACATGATGTCCCAGATGTGCTCAATTGGATTCAGGTCTGGGGAACGGGCGGGCCAGTCCATAGCATCAATGCCTTCGTCTTGCAGGAACTGCTGACACGCTCCAGCCACATGAGGTCTAGCATTGTTTTGCATTAGGAGGAACCCAGGGCCAACCGCACCAGCATATGGTCTCACAAGGGATCTGAGGATCTCATCTCGGTACCTAATGGCAGTCAGGCTGCCTCTGGCGAGCACATGGAGGGCTGTGCGGCCCCCCAAAGAAATGCCACCCCACACCATTACTGACCCACTGCCAAAGCAGTCATGCTGGAGGATGTTGCAGGCAGCAGAACGTTCTCCTTGGCGTCTCCAGACTCTGTCACGTCGGTCACATGTGCTCAGTGAGAACCTGCTTTCATCTGTAAAGAGCACAGGGCGCCAGTGTCGAATTTGCCAATCTTGGTGTTCTCTGGCAAATGCCAAACGTCCTGCACGGTGTTGGGTTGTAAGCACAACCCCCACCTGTGGACGTCGGGTCCTCATACCACCCTCATGGAGTTTGGTTCTGATCGTTTGAGTAGACACATGCACATTTGTGGCTTGCTGGAGGTCATTTTGCAGGGCTCTGGCAGTGCTCCTCCTGTTCCTCCTTGCAGAAAGGTGGAGGTAGCGGTCCTGCTGCTGGGTTGTTGCCCTCCTACGGCCTCCTCCACGTCTCCTGATGTACTGGCCTGTCTCCTGGTAGCGCCTCCATGCTCTGGACACTACGCTGACATACACAGCAAACCTTCTTGCCACAGCTCGCATTGATGTGCCATCCTGGATGAGCTGCACTACCTGAGCCACTTGTGTGGGTTGTAGGGAGGTCATACAGGCACGTGGAGGCCACACACACTACTGAGCCTCATTTTTACTTGTTTTAAGGACATTACATCAAAGTTGGATCAGCCTGTAGTGTGTTTTTCCACTTTAATTTTGAGGGTGACTCCAAATCCAGACCTCCATGGGTTAATAAATGTGATTTCCATTGATAATTTTTGTGTGATTTTGTTGTCAGCACATTCAACTATGTAAAGAACAAAGTATTTAATAAGAATATTTAATTCATTCAGATCTAGGATGTGTTATTTTAGTGTTCCCTTTATTTTTTTGAGCAGTATATATATATATATATATATATATATATATATGTACTGTAGGCCTGCCATAATATCCCTTTAATCTGGGACACCTATGATCTACAAGGGTTCTGTGGCTAATTACAACCAGGAGAAATGCAGGCTTCAATTTTGCCAGCCACAAAACCTGCGTAAATTACAGGTGTCCGGGATTATTGGATTTTATGACAGGCCTAAGGTAAGAATGCAGACAACTCCCTATACAGCAAGATACAGTATGGGAAAGGGGTAGGATGAGCCTGGAACCAGAGTGTTTCCTACTCACAACCTGGGGTCACATACTGTATGTGGCCTCGCCACACAATAAGTCTGAAAAGCATTCATCACTGCGACACAGGAGAGGACAAAGGCATAGTAATCCTAACGGACACACTTCTGGTAAAAGGCTATGTAGGACCTGATGGCGGAGGTCTGCACTTTCCACCCCCCTGCACTTCCCCAGAGAGCCGCAGCAAATGACTGTAGACATTGGGGCTAATTCAGACCTGATCGCTCGCTAGCTGTTTTTTTGCAGTCCTGCGTTCACATAGTCGCCGGCCACTGGGGAGTGTATTTTAGCTTTGCAAGTGTGCGATCGCATGTGCAGCCGAGCAGTACAAACAGATTTTGTGCAGTTTCTGAGTTGGCCATGACTTACTCAGCCGCTGCGATCACTTCAGCCTGTCCGGGACCGGAATTGACGTCAGACACCCGCCCTGCAAACGCTTGGGAATGCCTGCGTTTTACCAACCAGTCCCAGAAAACAGTCAGTTGACACCCACAAACGCCCTCTTCCTGTCAGTCACCTTGCGATCGCCCGCGCGAATGGATTCTTCGCACAAACCCATCGCACCGATCCGCTTTGTACCTGTGCGACGCGCGACTGCACATTGCGGTGCATATGCATGCGCAGTTCTGACCTGATCGAAGCGCTGCACAAAACGCTAGCGAGCAATCAGGTCTGAATGACCCCCATTGATGGGAATGTAGACGTTAATCCCGGGACATGAATACATGAAGCAGTATCTGTACTATACGCTGATTACAGTGAAATATCTCATTGCCCTGTAAATCAAGTGGCCATACAGAATTACTGTATATACTTCTAATGGTGAATGAATGTACCCAGGGGACGCAAAAGAACAATCACTTTGGGTGATTGGAAATCAGTCCGTGTTGTACTTAACCACACCGAACTCACACAAGCGGGCTGTATTGTAGGCACAGAGTAGCGTTTTCTGGAGCCACCAACACCTCCCGTATATGTGCTCAAATTCAGCAAGCAATCATCACTTCAGGACAGCTTTGGAGCGGGGATCCAGGCAGAATATATTGACGTTCCTAAGCGGTTTCTCCTTCAATGTAAGCGGAAGGTTTCACCAGAGAGTGCGTGCAGTCTCCCACACTGTTTCTCGTGATCAGCAATCCCCAGGGTTTACGAGGTTGAGTATAGCGCTAAGCCACACAGCACCAGCGGCTAGTGCCCTCACTCCGCCCCCAGTCTACTCGGGGTCCAGCGCAGCACAGCCGAACGGAAAGCTGTCCTGCATACTCCCCTGCATACCATCTCCTGCAACTCCTGCATCTCCGACTCTCCTGCCTATGGATTACTTCCTCCCACTCCTACCTCCAAGATTTTTCACGTGCTGCACCACTTCTCTGGAATTCCCTACCTCTCCCCCTCATACTCTCCACCTCTCTACAAAACTTTAAACGGGCTCTCAAGACCCACTTCTTCATCAAACCAAGCCAAATCTCATCCTAACCCTCTGTTCCACGCTCTCTATGTACCCCATCTGTCTCACCCCTGTCTGTCTACCCCTCCCCTTTAGAATGTAAGCTCTCACGAGCAGGGCCCTCTTCCCTCATGTGCTTATCCTTTCTTACTTTAATAATCCTCAACTGCCCAAATCCAGCAGTCTTCTGCCACCTGATACTTATTCCAGTGTCATCTGCTGATGTAACTATGTTTATTTACCCTGTACTTGTCCTATACTGTCGTCAACTGTAAGTTGCTGTTTTCCGGTTTGATTATTTTATATACTGTAATTGGGCGCTGCGGAACCCTTGTGGCGCCATATAAATAAAGGATAATAATAATAAATAATAATAACTTGCATATCACCACTCTTTGCATCACCCAGAAGTGATCTATTACTGCAAAGCACCACCTTGGAGCAGCAAAACACCGCTACTTACTATTACCGCACTTCAAAGCACTGACGCACAGCTATCGGAACCATTAGTGTATACTAGAGCAGAGTGATTCAGTGATACAATACTGTAAATGATGTTTCTGTTGTGAAACCTTGTATTATAAATATGATCTGTGCCTATGTATAGTGAATAAATTGAGATTTTGTATACTGTAGGTGCATAGTCAAAGCGATTGTTCTTTTGCACCCCCTGGGTAAATTCAGTGACCGTTTGAAGTATAGGTATATATAGCTTTGGGCAATACAGGTTTGCTAGCTGGGGTGCTGTAATATAAACAGTGGCTGTTTTATTTCCACGAGACGGTGGCGTACATTGCGCACGGATAATTGTTTCTTTTCACTTATAATTACTATATAACCTGACCAGCTCTATTGTAAGACCTTTGTGGGGACATTTCCTGCCATACTGAACCTGTAGCTCAGAAACCAGCCAATTATTACTTGATTTTATAATATAAATGACTTTTTTAAAGACCCTTATTTAATTTGTGCGTGTTTTTAATCCACTTTTACAATATTTGCAGTATTCCTGGGTATAAAATACTGTTTTCCGTGTGTTCTGTAATAAAGGAGACTGCTTCCAGAGTGAAAGGTTTCTGGAGTTAATTTGTGTCACCCTATTAATTTAATTGCATTCATGTAAATTTAGTGAAAGGAAACCGCGAGACACATTATGTAATGTTGAGGTACCTAGCTGTGTACGGCAATCACAATGGTCGATGGATCCCGAGAGATTTTTTCCTCTTAATTACGGCTGACACATGTTTACTTCTATCCAATTATAAATAGGAAATAGCCGCATAATCCACCTCTGTTTACTCTTCCCTCGGTCTGTTTCTTGGACTCGGCGACAATGTTCTGCAGATAAATTTATGTAAATCCCATTCTCAGATGGATTTGTTTTTTTTATCGTTATCAGAAAAATAAATAGGAGAGCAATTGCCCAATTTCCCCGTCTGTTTTCCTGTAAAAGTCACATTTTACTCTGTCTGTTTCCCTGGTAACTTTTCAGGGGCTGTTGTCTTATTAGTTATTTTTTTTAAGGATTCTGAAAAGAGATTATCTTACACTTAAAGCTGCAATACCACCTAGCACCGAGTTACGACACCAAGGAGTCTATGTACTAAGCTTTGGAGAAAGATAAAGTAGGCGGAGATAAAATATTAACCAACCGACTCCTAGCAGGTCCTGCAGGAGGCGCTTTGGCCAATCAGCAGAGCAAGGGGAGGAAACATGGGCGAATGTTCAATGGGGGCAGGGTACATGGGGGGGGACAGACATAATATGCCTACAACAAGACAACCCATCTCCATATGTGCGCTAAACCATCTCTCAGTAACCGCCCAGGGACACCATCTCTCAGTAACCGCCCAGGGACACCATCTCTCAGTAACCGTCCAGGGACACCATCTCTCAGTAACCGCCCAGGGACACCATCTCTCAGTAACCGCCCAGGGACACCATCTCTCAGTAACCGCCCAGGGACACCATCTCTCAGTAACCGCCCAGGGACACCATCTCTCAGTAACCGCCCAGGGACACCATCTCTCAGTAACCGCCCAGGCACACCATCTCTCAGTAACCGCCCAGGGACACCATCTCTCAGTAACCGCCCAGGGACACCATCTCTCAGTAACCTCCCAGGGACACCATCTCTTAGTAACCACCCAAGGACACCATCTCTCAGTAACCGCCCAAGGACATCATCTCTCAGTAACTACCCAGGGACACCATCTCTCAGTAACCGCCCAGGGACACCATCTCTCAGTAACCGCCCAGGGACACCATCTCTCAGTAACCGCCCAGGGACACCATCTCTCAGTAACCGCCCAGGGACACCATCTCTCAGTAACTGCCCAGGGACACCATCTCTTAGTAACTGCCCAGGGACACCATCTCTCTGTAACCGCCCAGGGACACCATCTCTCAGTAACCGCCCAGGGACACCATCTCTCAGTAACCGCCCAGGGACACCATCTCTCAGTAACCGCCCAGGGACACCATCTCTCAGTAACCGCCCAGGGACACCATCTCTTAGTAACTGCCCAGGCACACCATCTCTCAGTAACCGCCCAGGGACACCATCTCTCAGTAACCGCCCAGGGACACCATCTCTCAGTAACCGCCCAGGGACACCATCTCTCAGTAACCGCCCAGGAACACCATCTCTCAGTAACCGCCCAAGAACACCATCTCTCAGTAACCGCCCAGGGACACCATCTCTCAGTAACCGCCCAGGGACACCATCTCTCAGTAACCGCCCAAGGACACCATCTCTCAGTAACCGCCCAGGGACACCATCTCTCAGTAACCGCCCAGGGACACCATCTCTCAGTAACCGCCCAGGGACACCATCTCTCAGTAACCGCCCAGGGACACCATGTCTCAGTAACCGCCCAGGGACACCATCTCTCAGTAACCACCCAGGGACACCATCTCTCAGTAACCGCCCAGGGACACCATCTCTCAGTAACCGCCTACGAACACCATCTCTCAGTAACCGCCCAGGGACACCATCTCTCTGTAACCGCCCAGGGACACCATCTCTCAGTAACCGCCTACGAACACCATCTCTCAGTAACCGCCCAGGGACACCATCTCTCAGTAACCGCCCAGGGACACCATCTCTCAGTAACCGCCCAGGGACACCATCTCTCAGTAACCGCCCAGGAACACCATCTCTCAGTAACCGCCCAGGAACACCATCTCTCTGTAACCGCCCAGGGACACCATCTCTCAGTAACCGCCCAAGGACACCATCTCTCAGTAACCGCCCAGGAACACCATCTCTCAGTAACCGCCCAGGAACACCATCTCTCAGTAACCGCCCAGGGACACCATCTCTCAGTAACCGCCCAGGGACACCATCTCTCAGTAACCGCCCAGGGACACCATCTCTCCGTAACCGCCCAGGGACACCATCTCTCAGTAACCTCCCAGGGACACCATCTCTTAGTAACCACCCAAGGACACCATCTCTCAGTAACCGCCCAAGGACATCATCTCTCAGTAACTACCCAGGGACACCATCTCTCAGTAACCGCCCAGGGACACCATCTCTCAGTAACCGCCCAGGGACACCATCTCTCAGTAACCGCCCAGGGACACCATCTCTCAGTAACCGCCCAGGGACACCATCTCTCAGTAACCGCCCAGGAACACCATCTCTCAGTAACCGACCAGGAACACCATCTCTCAGTAACCGCCCAGGGACACCATCTCTCAGTAACCACCCAGGGACACCATCTCTCAGTAACCGCCCAAGGACACCATCTCTCAGTAACCGCCCAGGGACACCATCTTTCAGTAACCGCCCAGGGACACCATCTCTCAGTAACCGCCCAGGGACACCATCTCTCAGTAACCGCCCAGGGACACCATCTCTCAGTAACCGCCCAGGGACACCATGTCAGGGACACCATCTCTCAGTAACCGCCCAGGGACACCTACTTGCAATACACTTCGTGCGTGCGCCTGAAAACGGAACTGCGACTGACACAGTTGGTAGCCTTGCGCAGGGCGGCTTAGATGCATGCGCAGAAGCAACAAATAATCGCTGCACAGCGCCAGTGTGTACACCCCTAACCACTATGCGACCCTTTAGGACACATCCCTGGGCAAGCCCAATGCAGGTGGCAGAATCTCATTGTCGTATGGTACGCCCCTGCACTGCTATGTACCCCTCCTGCCACCTCGTTGCATTGGGCACATCACACGTAACCAGACCACAAAGCAGCGCCTAATCTTCCGTGCATCACATCGCATCAGGCTGCCTATACGTGACGCTGTCTTACAGGATGTTCTAGCTTGCGACCTTGGCAGATAACAATGCCGCTTCCACTTCTAGTAATGAAAAAAGAATATGCAGAGAACATCGGTGCTTAGTGCAGAATAACTATCACAAGAGAGAAAAGCAAATAATACGCTGGGGGAATAGAAGCAAAGACTTATGAAGGGGAGAAACCAAATAAAACATTTTTCCATTGCAGAATGATTTCTTTTTTTTTAGCAGTGGCATTTCTCCCTGTAATTGTTCCTTCTGTTCTAATGTGGAGAAATGTGTTCTTATAAGATTTATCTCTGACCACACGTCCTGGACTTATACGTGAAGGCTTGGGGCGTGACCTACATGAGGATAAATGCCATTTTGCACGACTATTGTTATAAGTGACCCCATGGTGCACGGTCATGAGAACCAACACATCTGGACTCAGTTCTTTTGTTCCTATTTGGGAGCACAATCCTATTTTCATCTCTTCTATCTAACCCATTTTGTCTCCTCTCGCTCCCTCCTTGGACCTCGGATGGTTATGTCAGAGGGTCACTTTTGACAGCACCTCCTCCTTGACCTCTCTGCTGCTTTCCACACAATCAAGCCACCTCACATCATAGACACCTTTTGTCCATCATGGCACGATTCTCTCCTGGTTCACCGCCTACTCTCCAGAAGTTACTCTATGTTTTTCCACTTCCTCTCCCACTCCCCTATCTGATGAGGTCACTAAGGCTTCTTGTCTCGCTCATCATCTTTTTTCCCTTTATACCCCATCTCTCTATAAACTGATGCACTCCTTTGGCTACCTCTTCCAGCTCTATGCAGATGACATCCATAGCTACCTGTCCTCCTCTGGCCTTTCTCCTTCTCTTTTATCCTGTGTGTCCGATTGTGTAGGGCAGTGATTTTCAACCTTTTTTTACTAGCGGCACACCGAACAATGGCCCTCATTCCGAGTTGTTCGCTCGGTATTTTTCATCGCATCGCAATGAAAATCCGCTTAGTACGCATGCGCAATGTTCGCACTGCGACTGCGCCAAGTAACTTTGCTATGTAGAAAGTAATTTTACTCACGGCTTTTTCATCGCTCCGGCGATCGTAATGTGATTGACAGGAAATGGGTGTTACTGGGCGGAAACACGGCGTTTCAGGGGCGTGTGGCTGAAAACGCTACCGTTTCCGGAAAAAACGCAGGAGTGGCCGGAGAAACGGTGGGAGTGCCTGGGCGAACGCTGGGTGTGTTTGTGACGTCAAACAGGAACGACAAGCACTGAACTGATCGCACAGGCAGAGTAAGTCTGAAGCTACTCTGAAACTGCTAAGTAGTTAGTAATCGCAATATTGCGAATACATCGGTCGCAATTTTAAGAAGCTAAGATTCACTCCCAGTAGGCGGCGGCTTAGCGTGTGTAACTCTGCTAAATTCGCCTTGCGACCGATCAACTCGGAATGAGGGCCAATATTTTTTAAATTGCCAAGGCACACCATCAGTTCCCCACAGAAAAAAACATAAAAAACACATTGACCCTCATAGTAAAAAAAAAAAATCCACACATACAGTGGCCTACACAGAAAAAACACATTGCTCCCCACATAAATCATATTGCTCCCTACATAAATCCTACTGCTCCTCACATGAATTATTCACATTGCTCCCCCCATAAATCCATAAATCCTTATTCTCCCCACATAAATCCTATTGTTGCCCACAGGAGAAAAAAAACAACAACAAATATTAGCCCCTACCGGTCAGCTGTCCTCCTCCCTGTCCCTCAGTGGCCGGGATTGTTCATAGTGGAGTGCTGCGAATACTGAGCAGCGGGCGGTCGGGCAGGTGTGGATGTGGGTGGGCAAGGAAAGCTGTGTATGCAGGCAGGAACTGGAAGATGTGTGTGCAGGCGGGTGGTGAGACGCACGACTGATCCTCTAAGAAGAGCCCGGGCCAACAGTTCACTAGGAAGGTGCAGGAAGCTGCTCTGGCTCCGTGGCACACCTTGCAACTGGTCGTGGCACACTAGTGTGCCACGGCACACTGGTTGAAAAAGCTTGGTGTAGGGCATCCGGGCAGCTCTACACTATCTCCTGCTGTTAATCCTGCCCCTCACGTAGCGTCACTAGTTGGGGGTCAGGGCAGGCAAAGGGCGTCAGGGAGCCCTACTATGCTGCTGCCAAAGTGTCCGCTTTATCTCACACATCCAGTCCCTTGTACTTTCATGTCACATCCCCCTAGGAAACATTCTCAGTGTTCTTGCCCTGTCTCCTTCAGATCGTTACCAAAACCTCAAAATTCTCTTTATTTTTGCATCAATTGCTACAACCCCCTGCTCTTTGTACAGCCCCTCGCCTATGTATCCTCACTGCAATCCATCCCAAATAACATGGGGAGGCTGGTTCTCACCTCTCACTGCCCACATCTGCTGAACCACTCTGCAAATCCGCCTTTAGCTCCATAACACAATGTAAGCTCCTCCCCTTGTAAATGTCTGACCTTGCCTCTCTCAAACCCCGCCTCTTCACTATCGCCATCCTACACACAGATGCTGATACTGCTGCTTGTGGTTGTCCTGCCAGCTATAGCCACAATCTCCACTGTGAGTCCCACTAGCTGCTATTACCCCTGCACCTCCCTCTGCGGTGTAAGCTCTCACAGGCAGGGCCCTCTCTACCTTGTCTTGTTTGGCGTTAACCTCTTATGTATTTGTTCTGTTTTCACTTGTCATTTGTTTCTTGAATATTTGTTATACCAATAATCCAGTGTTGCAGGGTTATATGACGCCTACAAACACACGGTGATGATGATAATGTACGAGGTCCGCAAATGTTCTTTGTTATTGACATCTTTCAAATTGCCAAAAATAGACGAAAACTAGTGCTGGCCTTTATTATTTAATGACTTCTGGGGTTTCCTATATTGATAGCTTCTGAGAATCTGTAAACCCAAGTAATTTAAAAGTTCATACACCTGGTCTCCAGAAAGTCAATATCAGCTGTTGGAATCGATGAAGCTCTTCTCGTCCACTAATCTTTCCTTGACTATGTTTTCAAATTGATTAAATTAAGACAAGGCTGCTCTTCACTAGGAAGAATGATGGATTTCTTGCCTTTTGGGTTTTATTTTTCTATTTCAAGATATTTGTATTTCACTTATAAGTCGTCAAACCAGGTAAAGGAAACGTAAACGTTATATAGAAGTCATTCAGATTAGCATACACAGTTTGGTGAAAAATGAGGCTAATTCAGACCTGATCGGTGCTGTGCGCATATCAGACAGCCAACGGCTGTCTTAGCCCTGCGATCGCCTCTGTCTAATTGACAGGCAGAGGCGGTCGCTGGGCGGGAGGGGGCCGGCCGGCGGCGTATAGCCGCCGTCAAGGGGGCGCAGTCCGGGCAACGCAGGCGTTTCCGGACCGTTGGGGGGGGGGGGGGGGCCGCGGCGGCTGCGTGACGTCACATGCAGCCGCTGCGACCCAGGCTGCGACGAGTAGCTCCCTGCCAGTGTGCAGGAGCTGCGGCTGGGAGCTACTCCTGCAGTACAAAAGCATCGCCACTGTGCGATGCTTTTGTACTTGTGCGGGGGGGGGGGGGGGGGGTCGGCCCTGACATGCGGGGCGGACTAGCCCTGTGCTGACGTCCCCACGTATGTAAATTTAGCACATCTACGATCAGGTCTGAATCACCCCCAATGTGCAGTAAAACTCATCATTTCTATATAACGTCTGTTCTCAATTATCTGACCAGGGTGGTGGGAAACCTCTTTGACATCTGCCCTCAATCCACTGTAATGATGGCGAAACGCGTTCTATCAAACCTGTCTCAGTTGCTCTGCTGCAGAGATGGGTTTGAACTCCATTTCAGTTTAATATTCCCTAAGATGTTACTCTGTGCTTTAAGGAGCTGCCCAGGGGTTTATCTCTGTTATGAATATATTAGACCGAGTTTGACATCTTTACTTAATGTGCTTTAAAAGAAGTATTTAATCAAACTTCAGATGAACTCGGCAGGAGGGCTGGTGTTTTATAAAGTGGGTCTGAATGCACCCAGTCAGACCCAATGCCCATTGATATGAAACTCTGCCTCATTTTGCAGCTCTCGTCTGACCTGCACATAAAGAGGTAATAAAGCGTTTATTTAGCCTTGTTCCTTCTAATCAGCATCACTGCAAAGCAGAGCGGACTGTGTGAATGGCAACGAGAAGCCGCATGAATTATTCAGCCTGTGCCGAGCTTCACACAACAATCTTCTCTTTCATTTACAGACCTTTCAAACATCTGAGTTGGGTCAGCTGAAAATGATGGAACAAGACCCAGCGCGGAGCGTTATGCATTAGACATTCAGAGGATTGTCACCATAAAGGGTTTACATGCAGCACTGAAATCGCTGGAAGTTCCTTGGCCACAGACTTTGGGGTTGAGCAGCCATATTGAAGATCAGTAGTCACCGGTGCCTAATGGAAAAAGCGCTTGCGTAGAATTTAGCCCATTCCGGTCTAGAACCTTCTAGTTGAGTGAACTGTACAGTAACCACTCCAACAATTTATACCGCAATTGTTAAATTTAAACATGGAGTAGGTGACAATGAAAAAAAATGTAAATAAAATAAATTATATATATATAGACAAAGGAGTTCTCTTTAACCGCGCTGACTTCCATTACTTAAGCTGCACCTTTAAAGTAACCCCCTGCTAGAGGAGGTTAAAACAACGAATAGATACAGATACTGTAGATGCCTTAGATCGCTAATACGGGTTGAGTATCCCATATCCAAATATTCCGAAATATGGAATTTTTCGAGTGAGATAGTGAAACCTTTGTTTTCTGATGGCTTAATGTACACAAACTTTGTTCAATACACAAAGTTATTAAATATATTGTATTAAATGACCTTCAGGCTATGTGTATAAGTTGTATATGAAACATAAATGGATTGTGTGTATGTACACAAACTTTGTTTAATGCGCAAAGTTATTAAGAATATTGGCTAAAATGACCTTCAGGCTATGTGTATAAGTTGTATATGAAACATAAATGTATTCTGCACTTAGACTTAGGTCCCATCGCCATGATCTATCATTATGGTATGCGATTATTTCAAAATACGGAAATATCCGATATCCAAAATACCTCTGGTCCCAAGCGTTTTGGATATGGGATACTCAACCTGTATAGTGTATTGTATATAATTATTGATAAACTTTTTGCAAATGGTCTCTCAATGTTCCAGTATTAAAATACAATGATCAGGAAACTACCATCACATTGGATACCTGAAAATTTATTTCTGGTATAAAAACAGAGGTATTAAAATACGTTATTTTTAAAACATAATACAAATAGCGCATATCATACAGCATACATAGTAACATTCATAACTTGTCTATGTCAAAAGGGTGCGTTGTTGGGCTGGCTCACTCCTAATAAATAAATAATGTCGCACAAATCCGAGAAGTGTTGCTTTATTATACTTGACATTTTAATATTGTCGTTTTTCAGCTGCGGTCACTTCAAAAACCAGTTGATGTAGTTAAGCATTTGTTGTAGAATAGACGGTCCCGGCTGAGCGAGCGTTATTGTATTTGTGCATTTGGAAGCTGTCAGCAAAGGGAGCGCAATCCATATACAGCGTCCCCTGAATGCTCCTAATTGCTCTGATCTCGATGGAAGGGGTCAGGAGAACCGTGGATCACTAGATCTGTAATATTCTCCTCTGCAGTGCCGCCGTCTAATAATGTGCATCAGAGGATGTGCAGAGAATTCTCATCCACAGCGCTGACTGGGTAATATATTCTACGCGTTTCGCTGCCATATTCCCCAGGGAGCACAGCATGTACACATCAGTATATGATAAATACACTTACATTCATATTAGGGAATACATGTACGTAATAAGTAGAGAAAAGGGAAACACTATGCAGGTAAGGTTAGAATGGATAATATAGTGATCAGTAATGAGTTGGTGATTTTATGAGAAACCTGGTACAACTTTGAGACCAATGAGCATTAAACTACCATTAATTACATCAACACCTACCGGTGTCTTACAGGAGATCTGCATAAGCTATATATAAGGTATATAAGTAATCTTGCGCCTGAATTCAAATGCTATATATCAAATATAAGCCTAAACCTTAAAGTTAATATTGTAGAACAGAACAATAACATTAAACAATGTAAAAAATGTACTTTAATATAAATCTTCACTTTGCCCTCACCTGGACCTTCCTGCTTTTAAGTTACACTATATGTCCAATTGGTTAAGGCTTATAAACCTAATAGTCTACCAGTAATGTTTGTGGGCTAAATTACCATGCTCAGTGTTTAAGAATGCCAGTATTCATTCTTGCATGACTTCCACTATATTACCCACCACTGGGCCCCCTAAAAAGGCTTGGTTTCTAGGTGCTTCGTGCCTGCCCCACCCCACTGTCAGTGCCCCTGTGCTAGCCTAGCCACTGTACTTCAGAGAACATTCTGTCTGCGGAGAGGTGGATACTGTTCCTAGTGCTGCAGCTGTACAAATGAGAGGACATCGAGCTGTCCTTATTAAACATGTACTGACAGTGAGGGGACATAGAGCTGTCCTTATTACACGTGTACTGACAGTGACAGGACATCGAGCTGTCCTCATTACACGTGTCCTGACAGTGACAGGACATCGAGCTGTCCTCATTACACGTGTCCTGACAGTGACAGGACATCGAGCTGTCCTCATTACACGTGTCCTGACAGTGAGGGGACATAGAGCTGTCCTTATTACACGTGTACTGACAGTGAGGGGACATAGAGCTGTCCTTATTACACGTGTACTGACAGTGAGGGGACATAGAGCTGTCCTTATTACACGTGTACTGACAGTGAGGGGACATTGAGCTGTCCTTATTACACGTGTCCTGACAGTGAGGGGACATAGAGCTGTACTCATTACACGTGTACTGACAGTGAGGGGACATAGAGCTATCCTTATTACACGTGTACTGACAGTGAGGGGACATAGAGCTGTCCTTATTACACGTGTACTGACAGTGAGGGGACATTAAGCTGTCCTTATTACACGTGTACTGACAGTGAGGGGACATAGAGCTATCCTTATTACACATGTACTGACAGTGACAGGACATCAAGCTGTCCTTATTACACGTGTCCTGACAGTGAGGGGACATAGAGCTGTCCTTATTACACGTGTCCTGACAGTGAGGGGACATAGAGCTGTCCTTATTACACGTGTCCTGACAGTGAGGGGACACATAGAGCTGTACTCATTACACGTGTCCTGACAGTGAGGGGACATAGAGCTGTCCTTATTACACGTGTCCTGACAGTGAGGGGACATAGAGCTGTCCTTATTACACATGTACTGACAGTGACAGGACATCAAGCTGTCCTTATTACACGTGTCCTGACAGTGAGGGGACATAGAGCTGTCCTTATTACACGTGTCCTGACAGTGAGGGGACATAGAGCTGTCCTTATTACACGTGTCCTGACAGTGAGGGGACACATAGAGCTGTACTCATTACACGTGTCCTGACAGTGAGGGGACATAGAGCTGTCCTTATTACACGTGTCCTGACAGTGAGGGGACATAGAGCTGTCCTTATTACACATGTACTGACAGTGACAGGACATCGAGCTGTCCTTATTACACGTGTCCTGACAGTGAGGGGACATAGAGCTGTCCTTATTACACGTGTCCTGACAGTGAGGGGACATAGAGCTGTCCTTATTACACATGTACTGACAGTGACAGGACATCGAGCTGTCCTTATTACACATGTACTGACAGTGACAGGACATCGAGCTGTCCTTATTACACGTGTCCTGACAGTGAGGGGACATAGAGCTGTCCTTATTACACATGTCCTGACAGTGAGGGGACATAGAGCTGTCCTTATTACACGTGTCCTGACAGTGAGGGGACATAGAGCTGTCCTCATTAAACGTGTCCTGACAGTGACAGGACATCGAGCTGTCCTTATTACACATGTCCTGACAGTGAGGGGACATAGAGCTGTCCTTATTACACATGTCCTGACAGTGAGGGGACATAGAGCTGTCCTTATTACACGTGTCCTGACAGTGAGGGGACATAGAGCTGTCCTTATTACACGTGTCCTGACAGTGAGGGGACATAGAGCTGTCCTTATTACACGTGTCCTGACAGTGAGGGGACATAGAGCTGTCCTTATTACACGTGTCCTGACAGTGAGGGGACATAGAGCTGTCCTTATTACACGTGTCCTGACAGAGAGGGGACATAGAGCTGTCCTTATTACACATGTCCTGACAGTGAGGGGACATAGAGCTGTCCTAATTACACGTGTCCTGACAGTGAGGGGACATAGAGCTGTCCTAATTACACGTGTCCTGACAGAGAGGGGACATAGAGCTGTCCTTATTACACATGTCCTGACAGTGAGGGGACATAGAGCTGTCCTAATTACACGTGTCCTGACAGTGAGGGGACATAGAGCTGTCCTAATTACACGTGTCCTGACAGTGAGGGGACATAGAGCTGTACTCATTACACGTGTCCTGACAGTGAGGGGACATAGAGCTGTACTCATTACACGTGTCCTGACAGTGAGGGGACATAGAGCTGTACTCATTACACGTGTCATGACAGTGAGGGGACATAGAGCTGTCCTTATTACACATGTCCTGACAGTGAGGGGACATAGAGCTGTCCTTATTACACGTGTCCTGACAGTGAGGGGACATAGAGCTGTACTCATTACACGTGTACTGACAGTGAGGGGACATTGAGCTGTCCTTATTACACGTGTCCTGACAGTGAGGGGACATAGAGCTGTACTCATTACACGTGTCCTGACAGTGATGGGACATAGAGCTGTACTCATTACACGTGTCCTGACAGTGAGGGGACATAGAGCTGTACTCATTACACGTGTCATGACAGTGAGGGGACATAGAGCTGTCCTTATTACACGTGTCCTGACAGTGAGAGGATATCGAGCTGTCTTTATTACACGTGTCCTGACAGTGAGGGGACATAGAGCTGTCCTTATTACACGTGTCCTGACAGTGAGGGGACATAGAGCTGTCCTTATTACACATGTCCTGACAGTGAGGGGACATAGAGCTGTCCTTATTACACGTGTCCTGACAGTAAGGGGACATAGAGCTGTCCTTATTACACATGTCCTTACAGTGAGTGGATATCGAGCTGTCCTTATTACACGTGTCCTGACAGTGAGGGGACATAGAGCTGTCCTTATTACACGTGTCCTGACAGTGAGGGGACACATAGAGCTGTACTCATTACACGTGTCCTGACAGTGAGGGGACATAGAGCTGTCCTTATTACACATGTCCTGACAGTGAGGGGACATAGAGCTGTCCTCATTACACGTGTCCTTACAGTGAGGGGACATAGAGCTGTCCTCATTACACGTGTCCTGACAGTGAGGGGACATAGAGCTGTCCTTATTGCACGTGTCCTGACAGTGAGGGGACATAGAACTGTCCTCATTACACGTGTCCTGACAGTGAGGGGACATAGAGCTGTATTCATTACACGTGTCCTGACAGTGAGGGGACATAGAGCTGTCCTTATTACACGTGTCCTGACAGTGAGGGGACATAGAGCTGTACTCATTACACGTGTCCTGACAGTGAGGGGACATAGAGCTGTACTCATTACACGTGTCCTGACAGTGAGGAGACATAGGTGGTCATTCCGAGTTGATCGCTCGTTATTTTTTTTTCTCGCAACGGAGCGATTAGTCGCTAATGCGCATGCGCAATGTCCGCAGTGCGACTGCGCCAAGTAAATTTGCTATTAAGTTAGGTATTTTACTCACGACATTACAAGGTTTTTTCTTTGTTCTGGTGATCGTAATGTGATTGACAGGAAGTGGGTGTTTCTGGGCGGAAACTGGCCGTTTTATGGGTGTGTGCGAAAAAACACTGCCGTTTCTGGGAAAAACGCGGGAGTGTCTGAAGAAACGGGGGAGTGTCTGGGCGAACGCTGGGTGTGTTTGTGACGTCAAACCAGGAACGAAACTGACTGAACTGATCGCAGTGGCAGAGTAAGTCTCGAGCTACTCAGAAACTGCTAAGAACTGTCTATTCGCAATTTTGAGAATCTTTCGTTCGCAATTTTGCTAAGCTAAGATTCACTCCCAGTAGGCGGCGGCTTAGCGTGTGCAATGCTGCTAAAAGCAGCTTGCGAGCGAACAACTCGGAATGAGGGCCATAGAGCTGTAATCATTACACGTGTCCTGACAGTGAGGAGACATAGAGCTGTACTCATTACACGTGTCCTGACAGTGAGGAGACATAGAGCTGTACTCATTACACGTGTCCTGACAGTGAGGAGACATAGAGCTGTACTCATTACACGTGTCCTGATAGTGAGGGACATAGAGCTGTCCTTATTACACATGTCCTGACAGTGATGGGACATTGAGCTGTCCTTACTACACGTGTCGTGACAGTGTGGGGACATAGAGCTGTCCTTATTACACGTGTCGTGACAGTGTGGGGACATAGAGCTGTACTTATTACACGTGTCCTGACAGTGAGGAGACATAGAGCTGTACTTATTACACGTGTCCTGACAGTGAGGAGACATAGAGCTGTACTCATTACACGTGTCCTGACAGTGAGGAGACATAAAGCTGTCCTTATTACACGTGTCCTGACAGTGAGGAGACATAGAGCTGTACTCATTACACGTGTCCTGACAGTGAGGAGACATAGAGCTCCTGACGGTGAGGGGACATAGAGCTGTCCTTATTACACGTGTCCTGACGGTGAGGGGACATAGAGCTGTCCTCATTACACGTGTCCTGACGATGAGGGGACATAGAGCTGTCCTCATTACACGTGTCCTGACGGTGAGGGGACATAGAGCTGTCCTTATTACACGTGTGCTGACGGTGAGAGGACATAGAGCTGTCCTTATTACACGTGTCCTGACGGTGAGGGGACATAGAGCTGTCCTTATTACACGTCACAGTTTTGTATGTTTCACCATTTACTTATATTGCTCAGATTGCACCTTTGATCTGTAATCTTGGTGTAATAGGAGTGACCATGTGACCCTGCGCTAGAGGGGCCGTCCCTAAGAAAACACTCTCATCGCTGATCTCATCTCAGTAACCTCGCTCCCCCCAGCATTGATGCGCAGATTCCACGTTTGCTAGGAACGCCCTTTCTCCTCCCAACTTTCCCTCTCTGTTTGTGCAAACGTGTGCTCCACCGTGCTTTGCAAACCCACACGGCTTGATGGAACCTAGACAAAAGCTGGTTTTATACGATTAATTAATGACCTCCTCAGTGTTCCAACCGCTGCTCATAAACACTGCACTGACTACCTGTGGCTCTGGGGGGCTCCCACGCTTTTATTACACAACTGTTTTTCAGAAGCAACTATTTTATCTGTAATGCTTATATTAATCTGTATAATATAATGGTGGAATAAAGAGGGCGTACATACCGGTATATATCCGCTAGCACCAAGCTGCAAGCCAGCAGCTCTCCGTGACTTATAGAGGCCACGCATATAATAATGTAACAAAGGCCAGAGAGAAAACTTTACTTTTCAAAGTATATTTTCCATTTCATTCCGCTGATGATCACAATGTGTTTCTCTGTTTCAGCCCGGCCTTGTTTCTGGCTCATACTGAATAGGGATTTAACGTCAGTTGCACAAAACCCTTTCATGAAAGAAATACAATTTAAAAACATCTTCATTTTGAAGGTCATGAGAACTCGCATAAAGAACTTCTTCCCCCACCTGTGTAACAGATGAATAAATACCCAGCAGCCGGCTGAGGCCGCTCTCTAAGATCAATGAGTTCTGGCGGCCGTCAAAGTATTAATTCCCGCACAAAAGTCACCGTTCCTTTCTCTCTCTTCTGCAGGAGCTGTAAGCTGAGCAGCGGCAATTTTTCAATGGCATCTGGAGATATTCTCTACATTGACATAACAAGACGCTGGAACAGTGTGAGCTTAGACCAAAGAGAGTCAGGTAATTTTCTCTTCTCCCGGCTACCCAGCAAATTTCCATTTCAATTCCATTGCAGCAAGTTATTTCCTCCTCACTTCCCCCCCAGTGGCACCAAAAATTCATTTTCCCCCAAAATGAGGATTGTATCGAAGCAGATTCATTCCCGGGGGCGGATGCGGGAGCCGGAATATTGCAGCGCCTGCAACAGAGGTGCGTCGTGATGTACAGAGGGCACATTGCTCATATAGAACCTACACTATACTATTATTCTATATTACCATCGTACGCCGGCAGTGGTACGCAGCACAGGAAACCGGATGTAATACAATATAATGTTATAATACCGCCAGCTCTTTGTGGTGAAGAGAGAATATAATAATAAAAGCTGATTATTGTAAACAGGATAATATAATTACACAGTGCCTCTTCCATACGTAAAGGTAAAAATAAGCTGGGTTCGCACAGTAGGTCGATAGAGTTTCTCAAATCTTTTTTGGCACCTATTCTAATTGCCAAAACCGTCTCTCTCTTGCTATGCATTCTAGACACTGACTGTCCAACACTTAATACAGCATCCCGGCACTGGTCATGTGACTGACGCTGGAATCCTGACACTACTCAGAATCCTGGAGCCAGAACACAGAATGCCAAAATTCCTATGGTAAATATCAGGCCCCGTAAGGGTTAGGTGCCGGGGAAGAGGGGGACAGGTCGGGAGTTAGGGTTAGCTAATAAGGGGGGGGGGGGGAGGACCGTAACCGCCACCCCCCAGTGTCTTAGACCCTAGCCGCCGTCCCCTGGGTCTTAGCCCTAGCTGCCACCCCCACTATCTTAGCCCTAGCCCCCATCCAAGGCGGATTAGGGTGGGGGTAAAATAATGATCCCGTCCCCTGGTGGCATTCTCATGGCCAGGATGCCGGTGTGACCGGCGGCAAACCGACCCTTAGGATCCCGTATCACACCCCTTAATACAGTTTCATCAGGTAGAGATCGGCGATATTATGGGACATTTATCAAAGTGCATTC
This sequence comes from Pseudophryne corroboree, assembly GCF_028390025.1. Lineage (NCBI taxonomy): Eukaryota > Metazoa > Chordata > Amphibia > Anura > Myobatrachidae > Pseudophryne > Pseudophryne corroboree. Next base: position 18,128,690 of record NC_086451.1, on the reverse strand, counting down.
TTGAAAAATGTTTATTTGGGAGATTTTGGTGCAAAGCCAAATAAAGTAATCCACTTTGCACCTGGACAAATCATGCTGCAATTCAAGTGTGGGGACAGGGGATACATTGGGGTCGATTCAATTCAGCAACTTATGAATAGCGCCGGGAATTAGCTCCCGACGCTATTCAATTCAGCTGCTAGTTACCCGCAATTGTCGGGAATTCTTCTCTCATCCCCGGGGGGTGAGAGAAGAAAACCGACAAAAGTGCTGCCGCGCGCCCGGCGCGAGGCTGATTCTGTCGGGAATCAGCATCGCCGCGGGTAGTTAAGTCGGAGAATGCCCGTTCTCCCGACAAAACTACCTGTTAAGTCGGCGAGAACGGGCATTCGCCGACTTAACTTTAGCTGAATTGAATAGCGTCGGGAGCTAATTCCCGGCGCTATTCATAAATTGCCGAATTGAATCAACCCCATTGATTTTGCATGCAGGGTAAATACCGGCTGCTTCTGCGTGTAGCTCACACATGCTGGCCAGCTTTATTCTAGCACTATAGTTTAGATGTGAGCTAGGACACGCCCCCTCCCAACCCTAAACCTCTCTGCACGTTAAGGGTTATTCAGTAAGGATTGCAGATTCTGCTTTTTTTAGGACTTGAATTATCACTGGCATATCTCTAAATTAAAGGGTTAAAACTGGACATTTCCCATTCAAATTCCACAAGATAGTGAATATTACGGTTTAGGGATGAAAACCGCGTGAGACCTGTGGGGTGTTTTAAAACCAGAATTTGAAACATTTCCCCCCATTCTATACAAATAAAAGCAGTACGTCTACCTCCCAGCAATGTAATGGTCTGTTCTAGTAACTGTTATTGGGTACCAACAAATACCACATACCACAGTGGGTGGTATTAAGGAGAGCTGCTGGGCTACCTTCTGATTGGTCAGAGTGAGAGAAAGCGTTAGTAGCGCTGAGACCCCATGGGAGAGTACCCTAAATGCTGCCACTGTGTTGGCTTCTGCCACTTGCACTCTCTGCCCACACCCGCTAACCTTATGTGAGGCCCAGTCAGCAGAGGTATATGTCTATAAATCCTGATTAATTGCATCGTTCCTGGATCTCCCTTTCAGGTACGAAAGGTGGTTGCTTACCCTGAATGCACCGGTACGCTCAGTCCCGGGATCTATTAAAGGGGCTTCCACCCTCCCGAGTGTTACCCTTCTCTAATGTTTCTCACTCTAGTTCCTCCTGTTGAACTGCTGATGCCAAATTCCACCCCCCCCCCCCCCCTCTCTCTCTCTCTCTCTCTTTCTCTTCTAGGTTCCCCACCACTGCCAGTGGATTCGTAAACCCATAATACTGTACAAACCCTTCACTGAGCAGCAGAATTGCCACCTTAGCCACCCACTCTAACACCATTGGCCTGCCCTCTCTACCTAGTGTTCTGTTCCCCCTAAACACCTAAAGGCTGGGTGCTGGCCGAGTGATGCCCTTCCCCTCTCTTACACTCAGCATCATTAAATGCCCAGGGGATACTCTTCTCTTCTGAAACTACCCCCCAGAATTAGCCTTTTGATCCTGCTCCCTTTTTCTCCTTTATTTATCTGCTTATTGCATGGTGCCAGGGCCAGTCAACATTTTTGCTGGTGCCCCTTAAATTGCAGCCCATCCCGTGGGCATAGGTGCGGGAGATATGGGGGCACCATGTCTGTTGGGTGCCTCCTCAAGCAATGGTTCCCTGGGCATTGATCTATATTGCATATGCCCAGTTTATCACCATTAATCCAGCCCCTGACCACATGGTTGTAGCTTGGCACGTAGGAGCCTCATAACCCGCGCTGCCACACATATGCATGTTTGTTGTGTGAACGGTCCCTTGCCACACCGCTGAAGACCCCCACATGCAGCCACAGGTTGCCCCAGCTGAATGGCACCAGTGTTGCTTCCTGAACAACTTCGGTTGAAGGATGGGGGGCGGGGGGTGAGTGCACCAGTCACTTATAACTATCTGCCCACCGTGTATGTGCCACTCACCTCCTTCTTCCCTGCGTCTCACTTGGTCACATCCACCTCCCAGTCTTCCCTCCCACGTCTCACTTGGTCACATCCACCTTCCAGTCTTCCCTCCCACGTCTCACTTGGTCACATCCACCTCTCAGTCTTCCCTCCCACGTCTCACTTGGTCACATCCACCTCTCAGTCTTCCCTCCCGCGTCTCACTTGGTTACATCCACCTCCCAGTCTTCCCTCCCACGTCTCACTTGGTCACATCCACCTCCCAGTCTTCCCTCCCAAGTCTCACTTCGTCACGTCCACCTCTCAGTCTTCCCTCCCACGTCTCACTTGGTCACATCCATCTCCCAGTCTTCCCTCCCAAGTCTCACTTGGTCACGTCCACCTCTCAGTCTTATTATATGTGCTTTGCCTGGCCTAATACATAACCCATACAACCCCCATATTATACTCTAATAGCATAGCAGGCCCAGTGGCGGTGGGTCCCATCTGCGCTCATAGCCCTCCTGGCTGTCTCCTCGGGGGTTGTGTCCTCTTAGCTCTGCGCAGATCTGTCACCCGAGCTACAGTGCCTGGTCTATGCAGACAGTAACCGCTAGCTGATGTGATACCTGTTTGCGGCAGGAATGAGGCTGTCACATTAGATAGTGAAATATCCTGGAATCCAGATAGATGGTGCACAGCTGCTGGAACCTGGCGCTCGCTATATCAGCATGTATCAGGCAGCAGTTATTGCAGCATGGAGCACAGGACTCTTTTATGGGGGTAATTCAGACTTGATCGCAGCAGCAAATTTGTTAGCAGACGGGTAAAACCATGGGGGTCATTCCGAGTTGTTCGCTCGCAAGCGGATTTTAGCAGATTTGCTCATGCTAAGCCGCCGCCTACTGGGAGTGAATCTTAGCAGCTTAAAATTGCGAACGATGTATTCGCAATATTGCAATTACACACCTCGTAGCAGTTTCTGAGTAGCTTCAGACTTACTCGGCATCTGCGATCATTTCACTGCTTGTCGTTCCTGGTTTGACGTCACAAACACACCCAGCGTTCGCCCAGACACTCCCCCGTTTCTCCGGCCACTCCTGCGTTTTTTCCGGAAACGGTAGCGTTTTTTCCCACACGCCCATAAAACGGCCTGTTTCCGCCCAGTAACACCCATTTCCTGTCAATCACATTACGATCGCCAGAACGATGAAAAAGCCGTGAGTAAAAATCCTAACTGCATAGCAAATTTACTTGGCGCAGTCGCAGTGCGGACATTGCGCATGCGCATTAAGCGGAAAATCGCTGCGATGCGAAGATTTTTACCGAGCGACCAACTCGGAATGAGGGCCCATGTGCACTGCAGGTGGGGCAGATGTAACATGTGCAGAGAGAGTTAGATTTGGGTGGGGTGTCTTTCAACTGAAATGTTAATTGCAGTGTATAAATAAAGCAGCCAGTATTTACCCTGCACAGAAACAATATAACCCACCCAAATCTAACTCTCTCTGCACGTTACATCTGCCCCACCTGCAGTGCACATGGGGGGGTCATTCCGAGTTGATCGCTCGCTAGCTAGTTTTAGCAGCCGTGCAAACGCTATGCCACCGCCCACTGGGGAGTGTATTTTAGCTTAGCAGAAGTGTGAACGCCTGTGCAGTCGAGCTCTGCAAAAACAGTTTGAGTAGCTCTGAACCTGCTCAGCGCTTGCGATCACTTCAGCCTATTCGTGTCCGGATTTGACGTCATACACCCGCCCAGCGAACGCCCAGCCACGCCTGTGTTTTTTTCAGACACGCCTGCGTTTTTGCAAACCCTCCCTGAAACTGGTCAGCTGACACCCAGAAACGCCCCCTTCCTGTCAAACTTCTTGCGGCCGACAGTGCGAAGAAAAACTTCGCTAGAACCTGTGCACAACCACAACGGGCTTTGTACCCGTACGACACGTGCGCATTGCAGCCCATACGCATGCGCATAAATGCTGCTTTTTCACCTGATCGCTGCGCTGCGAAAATCGGCAGCGAGCGATCAACTCGGAGTGACCCCCATAGTTTTGCCCATCTGCTAACAAATTTGCTGTTACGATCAACTCTGAATTACCCCCTATGTGGTTCTGACTTGCTTCTAAGTATAAGCTATTTTTTTTTACCTACTTCTTTATTATGATTCGGATGTCATCTAAATTTTCCCTAAATATAACTGATTGTTGCTAATTATTTCAGGTGCAGTATTTCTATTTACCGGTATACTTTCTGCCCTAAATGAATAGAGTGCAGAACTGTCTGCATCACTTCGCCGGTGTAGTTGTATGTGAAAGGCCCAGCACTCCTGCTATATAGTTATCCATCACAGAAATGGCGGGGATCAGCTCTGCCCTGGTGTTGTGTATTGTGCGGCAGGGGACAATGGGAAGTAGGGGGTCACACTTTCTTATTTTTAAATAAATTCTTTGTGTTGCTGAGTAATCAAATCATAAAAGTTCTATAAAGGGGTAATAGATCCCGTCGCTGTATATCTGCATATAATGAGTCATAGCTCATTATAATGTGTTTGTAAATGTGTGGGCTCTGTGGTGTAATCATCATTAGCCAATCGCACTGTAGCTTGTACTCCGGATTTGCATACTGTAACTGTGTTTTGTTACACATGGCTCGCTCGCTAAATTAAGTCCTGCTCCCATTAAACAGGAGATGAATGTGCTCCTAAGCGCCTCTCCGGTCCTGGCGTCTATGCTACGTGCAATGGATTCCATTGAATAAAAATCACAATCCCTCTATTAAAACGTAATGTCCCCCTCTCTCCCTCTCTGCAGCTTGGCAGAGGAGAGCCGCAGTCTGACGGCGGCTGATTGCAACACAATTACGCTGCTTCATTTGTGCCATCCACGGGACATTAACACAACTTCAGCGGACACTAGAGAGCAGCGGGTCTGAAATAACATTTTGTATGTAAACATTGATTAAGCAACTTACAAGATAATGGCGAGTTAGTGGCGTGACAGTAACGGGCAGATCTCTCGGTGCGTCTGTGCGGCGGAGAGATCATTTGCTTGTCGTAGTGTTAGTGCCTTGTGCTGGCGTTCTGCATGGAGGAAAGGACGGTTACACTGACATCTCCGTGGGTATTATATGTGTGATTCATTGTGACTTAAGATGTAAGGAACCAGTTGATATCCAAGTCCAAGGTTATAACCTGTGCTGCATGAAACGAGGACTGCAGGCTGTATCCTTACTCAGGTAATGCAGTGGCTGTAACAGGTGGATGTAATTGGGTTCAGCGAAAAAGATAATGGTCTATGGGGGTCTGGGTAATATGACCACCAGCTAATAGCCACCGAGTACAGCAGGGATCTCATGCTCGTTGCCAAGGGTTTAGCGTTGAGCCCAGGGTTTGTGCCTTCGCACACACACATCTTGGCCCAGCTGTTCAGTTCCGCTGGTCATTCTGAGTAAACTGAGATATATACTGTATATATATATATGTGTGAGCCTTCCTGCCCACCATTTGTCAAGGTGACCTCATCGGACAGGTACCTAACATTATATTGGTTCTGCTCTGGGGCGCCAGGCACCCTGTGGGGTGCTTTGGCTGGGGTGGTGTGGGGGTGTCCAGCATCCCAGAGGGATACCCCTATAATTTTAGGGACCTGTCCGATGAGGTCACCTTGACAATTGGTGGGCTGGCTCATATATTGGCCAATTTATGCCAAGAACCTCAGATATGCTGTAAAACAACATTTATTATAAGTATAATGGTTGTATGGTGCACCTGCTCTCTTGTTCCTGTGGTGTGGTACTAATTTAAGTAGCTAGGGTTTGGGGCCCCTCACCCCCACCCCCCTCCGCAATATGCTACATATACACACTGTCAGCCTATAGTGTATACTGTTTATAATGACATTCCCTCCTTTATAATGTCACTGTCAATTACAACCATTTATTGTCTTGGTGCAAAGTACATTAAAATGGTTTATTCCCTGTATGTGTCGCCTTGCTGTGATGGCAGTATAAAGACACTACCTGCTAATGCCTGTGGACGGTGGTACTGAAGTATACAGGCACTCCGCTCATGATAGTAAATATGGGAGAGACAGTAACGCAGTGCGGGAGTTGCATAAGTGCAGTGCGTATACTGTATGCCCATTGCTGGACATTGGCAGTCAGATATTATAATATACTTCATAAATACAGAAATATGCTGTAACCCCTGTTCCCTCTGTCCACATTTCCATTTTATGAAGTAATAACTGGAACCATTGGAATAAAATCTGAGATACATTTCTCTTCCAGTAAGTAGTCAGACGCAGAACATTAACATCTGAATGGATCCTGACCTGAGCAGCGTTACCTGTAGATCCCGCTATTGCTGCTCATCCACTGACGCCTTATGTGCAGGTAGCGTCCTGTATACTGCCCCGAGCCAGCCAGCTGCAATCAGCTTACGTACTAAGGGAACATTTTCTGCCACGTTTATGTGGGCCACATACAGTACTAACAGTTACGCTGCTCTTATCAAAATGCAGACAGGCGGGATCCCGGTGGTTGAAATGCTGACGCCGGAATCCCAAATGGCGGCATGATACCGGCATCACAAACCTGATGCAGCTCTGGATCCCGGCATCAAAATACAGATGCCTGGAATCCTGAACGTTCTGTTAGCGGGACGCGCTCACGTCCTGCCGTGGGGGGTGGGAGGTTAGGTTGAGGCATTAGAAGAGGGTTAAGGTACAGGGACGGGGAGGGGATGGTTAGGTACCGGGGAGGAGGGGTTAGGATTAGGCATTTACAAGGGCAGGTTACGATGAGGCACAAAGCGGGGAGAGGGTTAGGTTTTGGCAGCGGGGAGGGTTAGGGTTAGGCACCACCGGCGAGGGTTAGGGATAGGCACCACTGGGGATGGTTAGGGTTAGGCACCACCGGTGAGGGTTAGGGTTAGACACCGGCGGGGACGGTTCGGGATAGGCACCACTGGGGATGGTTAGGGTTAGGCACCACCCGGGAGGGTTAGGGACCACCGGGGAGGGTTAGGGTTAGGCACCACCGGGGAGGGTTAGGGTTAGGCACCACCAGGGAGGGTTAGGCACCACCGGTTAGGGTTAGGCACCACTGGGGAGGGTTAGGGTTAAGCACCACCGGGGAGGGTTAGGGTTAGGCACCACCGGGGAGGGTTAGGGTTAGGCACCACCAGGGAGGGTTAGGTTTAGGCACCGCTGGGAAGGGTTAGGCACCATCGGGGAGGGTTAGGTTTAGGCACCACCGGGAAGGATTAGGCACCATCGGGGGGGGTTAGGGTTAGGCATCACCAGGGAGGGTTAGGCACCACTGGCGAGGGTTAGGGTTAGGCACCGCCGGGGACGGTTAGGGATAGGCACCACTGGGGAGGGTTAGGGACCACCCGGGAGGGTTAGGGACCACCGGGGAGGGTTAGGGTTAGGCACCACCGGGGAGGGTTAGGGTTAGGCACCACCGGGGAGGGTTAGGGTTAGGCACCACCGGGGAGGGTTAGGTTTAGGCACCACCGGGAAGGGTTAGGCACCATTGGGGAGGGTTAGGGTTAGGCATCACCAGGGAGGGTTAGGCACCATTGGGGAGGGTTAGGGTTAGGCACCACCGGGGAGGGTTAGGGTTAGGCACCATTGGGAAGGGTTAAGGTTAGGCACCACCGCGGAGGGTTAGGGTTAGGCACCATCGGGGAGGGTTAGGGTTAGGCACCACCTGGGAGGGTTAGGGTTAGGCACCGCCGGGGAGGGTTAGAGTTAGGCACCGTCGGGGAGGGTTAGGGTTAAGCACCACCGGGGAGGGTTAGGTTTAGGCACCACCGGGGAGGGTTAGGGTTAGGCACCCACAATGAAGGGTTAGGGTAGGGGACAGGGGAGGGTAAGGGTACTTTCTGGGGGGCTGTCAGGATATTGAATATCGGGAAGCAGCTGTCGGTAGTGCCTGGTGTGCAGCCGATCACTGCTGATCAAGCAGCCCCGCAGCACCCCACACCCGGCAGCTGCAGAGAAATGTAAATGAAACGGCCCCCAGCCTCCCGCTGTATACCTGGCAGCTATAGAGAGAAGCCACGCGGTCGCAGTGTTCAGATCACCCATCGTCCGATATATTGGTCAGTGATGGTTTTGCAAATCTATATTTGAAAAATGTTTAAAAGATATATTTTTAAAATAAAATCATGTTGCATAAATCTTAAATAAATGGTCTTAACTTAGGGCCTAATTTAGACCTGATCGCCATTCTGCGAATTCGCACAGCGACCGATTATTGAACGACTGCGCATGCGTACGGATTGTAAGGCGCAGGCGTGAGGCCAAACTGCAAAAAAAAATCCTGCGTTTTTTATCGCTAGGCAAATGCAGTCTGATTGACAGGAAACGGACGTTTGGGGGTGGTAACTGACCGTTTTCTGGGAGTGTCAGGAAAAACGCAGGCGTGCCCACCATTTTTTTTCAGGGCGGGGGTGTGACGTCAGCTCCGGCCCCAATCAGCCTGTTTGTATCGCACTGTAGGAGTAAGGGTGGGTACACACTAACAGATATATCTGCAGGTCAATTGATCTGCAGATATATCTATGGACGGATCGGGCAGTGTGTTCAGCATACACACTGCTCGATCCGTCGGGGACTGACGACATGAAGTTCAGCTGTCAATCACCGCCGGCCGCCGCAGCATGTGTACGGGCGGTCGGCCGACCGCCCCGTACACACACAGCGACGCGCCAATATATCGGTAGATATATTGGCCGTCGGCTGTGCTGCGGGGCCGACGCGATACGTCTGTGAACGACGGAGTTCACAGACGTATCGGCCGTACACACTGGCCGACGGTCCCGCGATATATCGGCCGTTCAAGAGAACGGCCGATATATCGACCAGTGTGTACGGGGCTGAAGTCCTGGGCTGCGCACACATGGCACAGACTGGAAAAATCATTCGATGGTGAGTTGCAAACGGATTTGCAGCTGTCCACTGTCTGGATAAGTTTTCGCACGGTGTACGCATGAGCAATTAAGATGTGAGCTTGCTTGGACATGCTCCATTCCAAATATAAATCTCTTCACATTTTTTATCTGCCCCTACCACCCACCCCACCTGCAGAGCAACAATGGGCCTAATTCAGGCCTGTTCGCTCGCTAGGAGTTTTTTGCAGTCCTGCGTTCGCATAGTCGCCGCCCATAGGGGAGTGTATTTTCGCTTTCCAAGTGTGCGAACACGTGTAACAGAGCGGTACAAACAGATTTTGTGCAGTCTCTGCGCAGCCCAGGACTTACTCAGCCGCTGCGAACACTTCAGCCTGTTCCGGAACCGGAAATTGATGCCAGGAACCCTCCCTGCAAACGCTTGGACACGACTGCGTTTTTCCAACCACACCCAGAAAATGGTCAGTTGCCACCCACAAATGCCCTCTTCCTGTCAATCTCCTTGTGAAAGCCCGTGCAAATGGATTCTTTGCACAAACCCATCGCTGAGCGGCGATCCGCTTTGTACCTGTGCGACGAGCCTACGCATTGCGGTGCATACGCATGCGCAGTTCTGACTTGATCACCCGCTGTATGAAAACGCAGCCTAGCGATCACGTCTGAATTAGGCCCAATGTTTTACCAAGGTAGACAGTTACTATGCTGTTACCCTCTCAGAATTCATCAACCAGGCCCAATGCTTCTAGCAGCCAACCTAACATGCTGCAAAAGACCCATGTCCCTTTTTAAAGCCTGCATTGCACGTTCCTGATTATGATTGACTCCTGTGACCTACAACTGTACAGATAGGAAAAGTACCTGTGGTTTTATCTATTGCAACCCCCCTTGTCTTATTTCTGATTGTGCCAGAAGTCAAATGGGTGCACTGCAGTCACTAGTAACACAGTATGGTTTACAATACCCATGGAAAATTAAAGCATTTTTAAAACTAAATATATGTGACCGTTATTACATGTAGAGGCTCGCACGCAAGTGTTTTATAATTTAAAGTAAATGGAAATACATGCTCATCCCTGCACATGAGCAGTTCAAACTTGATTACACACGAGCAGCAGAGATATCATAGTGTAACAGACACTGTATATTGCATAAGATGTCTGCAAAGTGTTCGTTATAAACCCCGTTGTTTAATGAAGAGAAAAAGGTGTTCAGTTTTACTGGACATTTACAAAACAAATTAAATGTGCCCCAGGGTTACACCAGGAGAACGCAGTAGTATATGTGCCTGGGTTACAGCAGGAGAGAGCAGTAGTATATGTGCCTGGGTTACACCAGGAGAGAGCAGTAATATATGTATCTGGGTTACATCGGGAGAGAGCAGTAGTATATGTGCCTGGGTTACACCGGGAGAGAACAGTAGTATATGTGCCTGGGTTACACCAGGAGAGAGCAGTAGTATATGTATAATATATATATATATATATATATATATATATATATAAAGTACCGGCCGGTGGATATACACAGATTAATACAATCCTTAAAAATAAAACAGTTTAAAACAAGTGCATTCCTGTATCTGAGAGGCTACACTCCAAGATATCCTTTGTAATAAACATGTATCAAAATGCTCACAAAAAATATGTATATATATGTATGAATGTCCAACTTCGCAGTTAAAGATACACTTCCCGTCCGCTGGTGGCAGTTCCTTTATGCGCGGACATATCTGGAAGTCCGTGAAGTAATTTTTAGTACAAGGTTGGTTTATGTGATACTCAGGGTGGAATATTTAATTTGCTCAATGACTTGTACTGTGGAGCAGTCTCTTAATTATTGTAACCCAGAATGGGCACGCTATAAGCAGTCTTTGTATCGCTGTACAACAAGAGGGGCACTCTTATCCTTCGTGCAGATATTGGTTAACTGAGTGATGGGAAAACTAGACGGCAAGGATTTTTATTAATGAGAGGTGTATAATCATGTGCTCACCTCGTCCTCCACACTGGTCAGACCGCCGCTTCCAGATTAGGCAACCGGCGTTATTGAAACGCTCGTCTTTCCCACCTCTGTTACACAAACTTCTCCCTCTGTGACGTGACGTTAGACACTGTGCTACATTCGGGCTAACCGGCAGATGTTTACTTCTCGTGCCGCCCGCCTCCACACCGGGTCACCAATGCTGCTGGGACACTCGTCTCTCCTGCAGCCGTCTCCTCGTTAGTCACCTTTTAGCCTGCAATGTCAGGCTCCACGCTGCCGTTTGGCAGTAGTTGTTCTCCGTCTCACTCCTCCTCAGGTATCAACTCAATTGCAGAGCAAATGACCAGTAAATAGCAATACCGGCTTGGGGTACACTCGTCAGAAGGTTTACGCGTTTCTCTGCCTTTCATACACTTCGGCAGCTTCTTCAGAACAGTTACACCAGGAGAGAACAGTAGTATATGTGCCTGGGTTACACCAGGAGAGAACAGTAGTATATGTGCCTGGGTTACACTAGGAGAGAGCAGTAGTATATGTGCCTGGGTTACACCAGGAGAGAGCAGTAGTGTATGTGCCTGGGTTACACCAGGAGAGAACAGTAGTATATGTGCCTGGGTTACACTAGGAGAGAGCAGTAGTATATGTGCCTGGGTTACACCGGGAGCGAACAGTAGTATATGTGCCTGGGTTACACCAGGAGAGAGCAGTAGTATATGTGCCTGGGTTACACTAGGAGAGAGCAGTAGTATATGTGCCTGGGTTACACCGGGAGAGAACAGTAGTATATGTGCCTGGGTTACACCGGGAGAGAGCAGTAGTATATGTGCCTGGGTTACACCAGGAGAGAGCAGTAGTATATGTGCCTGGGTTACACCGGGAGAGAGCAGTAGTATATGTGCCTGGGTTACACCGGGAGAGAACAGTAGTATATGTGCCTGGGTTACACCAGGAGAGAGCAGTAGTATATGTGCCTGGGTTACACCAGGAGAGAGCAGTAGTATATGTGCCTGGGTTACACGAGGGGAAAGCAGTAGTATATGTGCCTGGGTTTACACCAGGAGAGAAGCAGTATATGTGCCTGGGTTTACACCAGGAGAGAGCAGTAGTATATGTGCCTGGGTTACACCGGGAGAGAGCAGTAGTATATGTGCCTGGGTTACATCGGGAGAGAGCAATAGTATATGTGCCTGGGTTACACCAGGAGAGAGCAGTAGTGTATGTGCCTGGGTTACACCAGGAGAGAACAGTAGTATATGTGCCTGGGTTACACTAGGAGAGAGCAGTAGTATATGTGCCTGGGTTACACCAGGAGAGAGCAGTAGTATATGTGCCTGGGTTACACCAGGAGAGAACAGTAGTATATGTGCCTGGGTTACACTAGGAGAGAGCAGTAGTATATGTGCCTGGGTTACACCGGGAGAGAACAGTAGTATATGTGCCTGGGTTACACCAGGAGAGAGCAGTAGTATATGTGCCTGGGTTACACTAGGAGAGAGCAGTAGTATATGTGCCTGGGTTACACCGGGAGAGAACAGTAGTATATGTGCCTGGGTTACACCAGGAGAGAGCAGTAGTATATGTGCCTGGGTTACACCAGGAGAGAGCAGTAGTATATGTGTCTGGGTTACACCGGGAGAGAGCAGTAGTATATGTGCCTGGGTTACACCGGGAGAGAGCAGTAGTATATGTGCCGGGGTTACACCAGGAGAGTGCAGTAGTATATGTGCCTGGGTTACACCGGGAGAGAGCAGTAGTATATGTGCCTGGGTTACACCAGGAGAGAGCAGTAGTATATGTGTCTGGGTTACACCGGGAGAGAGCAGTAGTATATGTGCATGGGTTACACCAGGAGAGAACAGTAGTATATGTGTCTGGGTTACACCAGGAGAGAGCAGTAGTATATGTGCCGGGGTTACACCAGGAGAGAGCAGTAGTATATGTTCCTGGGTTACACCAGGAGAGAACAGTAGTATATGTGCCGGGGTTACACCAGGAGAGAGCAGTAGTATATGTGCCTGGGTTACACCGGGAGAGAACAGTAGTATATGTGCCTGGGTTACACCAGGAGAGAGCAGTAGTATATGTGCCTGGGTTACACCAGGAGAGAGCAGTAGTATATGTGCCTGGGTTACTCGAGGAGAGAGCAGTAGTATATGTGCATGGGTTACACCAGGAGAGAGCAGTAGTATATGTGCCTGGGTTACACCAGGAGAGAGCAGAAGTATATGTGCCGGGGTTATACCAGGAGAGAGCAGTAGTATATGTGCCGGGGTTACACCACTACACAGCCCCCTCTTAATTCTATACACAGCCCCTCCTCATTCTCTCCCCAGTACACAGCTCCCTCTTCATTCTCTATCCCCGATAGATGCCCAGTTCATTTCCTAGCCCGCGGTGATAATATATAATAGATTTAACTTCAGCTGAGGAAGTTGAGTGGTAACTCGCAGTAAGCTCCTGTGTTTCCAAGATGATTTATCTTCGGTGAAGATTCGGTACTCGGACGGCTTCTGGGGGACCCCTGAGCTTTATTGCTGGTCTTCTGCCTGAAGTAGACATAGATAATGATTTTACAGTGTCACTTGTGCAATATAGATGCCGAATATTTCCAATAAATATTCCGCAAAGAATGTTGAGTAACATATTCGGTGCTTGGGAGAGGCATCACTCATAATAACTGATCATCGCTGGCTGTTATGTTTTATTTCAGCCAGTTAATAATGTGGAATTGTTACAATGACATATTCTCCCTCCTGCCTTCTGATGCTGGGAGCCGGGATAGAAATGGTTCAGGGTCTGATTGCAGAGCGAGATACAGACTGAAACACACACAGATCTATTCATTGATTTAGGACAGATGATATTTTATTGTGAGGCAGAGAAAACCAGATACCATTTGTAATAACGCTCCTGCTTAAAATGCACCCGCTGCTGAGCAGAATGCTATAAATCTCAGTGCATCCGGAAAGTATTCACAGCGCTTCACTGTTTCCACATTTTGTTATGTTACAGCCTTATTCCAGAATGGAATAAATTCATTTTTTCCCCTCAAAATGCTTCGTACAGTTGTATAGTATGCAAATGAGAAATGTTACTTCAGTGCTGATTGGTTGCCATGGACAACTTCTGCACTGGCTCACTTCTCCACGCGCTTCACTGCTTCATGAATAGACCCCTTGGTCAGCATACGGGCACAGAAGCTCTTTTCCCTTGGTAGCATTATAATATAGGGGACAGATGGCGCTTCAGCACTTACCACACTGCAACGTAACCACATAAATGGCGTAAGGGATGGTCACAGGACTGCCCAGCCTTACTACTGGTCATATAATCAGGGCTCTACCGTATGTATCGCTATACAGAACATTGATAAGTTACAGTGAATGGTTAGTTATCAGGTTTCTTCCGATCAGTAAGTGAAATCTTTTGCAATAAAAGGTAAGTTATTTCTCACATAAGGTGAAACACTTACCTCATCAAAGAAAATCGTAAAACCAGTGCTTAACGTAAGATGTGACGGCAATAAACTTTAAGCAGCTCACAAGACTGGCGGTAATACAGTATGTCATGAAGGAATGTTGGGTGCAGGAAGCATCCTGCTTTCTCTAACGTCCTAGTGGATGCTGGGAACTCCGTAAGGACCATGGGGAATAGCGGGCTCCGAAGGAGGCTGGGCACTCTAGAAAGATTTATGACTACCTGGTGTGCACTGGCTCCTCCCACTATTACCCTCCTCCAAGCCTCAGTTAGATCTTGTGCCCGGCCGAGGTTGGATGCACACTAGGGGCTCTCCTGAGCCCTTAGAAAGAAAGTATAGATTTAGGTTTTTTATTTTCAGTGAGACCTGCTGGCAACAGGCTGTCACTGACCTGGTTTGGGAGTGTTGTGGACTCGGGGCTTCTTCCGATGACCGGGAAGAGGAACCGCCACTGGGTCGTAGTAGAGATGGCCGGATGTAGGTCTTCCTCATGCAGGACTAAGACGGCAGGCGGGAGGCCCAGAGGAATTCTTGAAGGTCTCCTGTAAGACAAGACTTGTAGAAATACTGAAGGCTGGGGTACTGAGATATTGGAGACACTGTGGTATTGGAGGCACTGAGGTGCTGGGAGTACAGGGAGGCCCTTGGAGGCACGGAGGTGCTTGGAGGCACGAGGTGCTTGGAGACATGGAGGTAACTGGAGGCACGGAGGTGCTTGGAGACACGGAGGTAACTGGAGGCACGGAGGTGCTTGGAGGCACGGAGGTGCTTGGAGGCACGGAGGTGTTTGGAGGCACCGAGGTGTTTGGAGGGATGAGGTGCTTGGAGGCACGAGGTGCTTGGAGACACGGAGGTAACTGGAGGCACGGAGGTGCTTGGAGGCACGAGGTGCTTGGAGGCACGAGGTGCTTGTAGGCACGGAGGTAATTGGAGGCACGGAGATAATTGGAGGCACGGAGATAATTGGAGGCACGGAGATAATTGGAGGCACGGAGGTGCTTGGAGGCTCAGGATGCTTGGAGGCACAGGATGCTTGGAGGCACAGGATGCTTGGAGGCACAGGATGCTTGGAAGCACAGGATGCTTGGAGGCACAGGATGCTTGCAGGGACGAGGGAGCTCTGGAATCACAGCTTCCGCAGGAGAAACGAAGATACTCAGGCACCGGATCTCTGCCTGGTATCTGATTTTAAATTCCCCGCCCTAGCCTGATTGGCGGAGCAAGCAGGTGACGTCAGACCTGCTCCGCCTCCTTGCCCTCGCTTGTGATGGCGGCGTCTTTGCTTCCGGGAAGCCGCCGGAGAGCAGCGCCGACCCGCCGCTGAAGCCCGAGACCGTCAGGGGAAGAGAGGCGCCGGGCAGACCAGGCCACCCGCAGGGACAAGCGCGGTCGCCGCTGCCCGAGGTTCGTGACAGTACCCCCTCCTCCAGGAGTGGCCCCTGGACACTTCCCGGGCTTAGTCGGATGTCTGGAGTGGAAGATCCGAATCAGACGAGGAGCCGTTACTTCAGTAGCCCCAATCCAACTTCTCTCCTCAGGACCATAACCCTTCCAGTCCACCAAGTACTGTAATTTTTTATGAAGATAACGAGAGTCAAGAATAGCTTTGATTTCAAACTCCGCTCCAGCTTCTGCCACTACGGACGTTGGCCTAGGGAGTGCTGAGTGGAACCGATTCAGAATGAGGGGACGGAGTAGAGAAACATGAAAGGCGTTAGGTATTCGAAGATGGGCAGGCAAACCCAGTTTACAGACCACAGGATTTAAGACTTGTAGCACAGGGTAAGGACCGATGAACCTTGGAGCGAATTTCATGGTGGGCACCTTCAACCGGAGATTCCGTGTGGACAGCCATACCCTGTCCCCAACTTTATATTGAGGTGCGGCTTGCCGTTTCTTATCTGCGAAGAACTTGTACCGAACAGAAACCTGCTTAAGATTAGCATGAACCTTTCTCCAAATTTGTCCAAAGTGTCGTAGAGTGGACACTACAGCAGGAACCTCTATTATCGGAAGGCTTGGAAATTCCGGAACACGGGGATGGAACCCGTAGTTGACGAAAAATGGTGATTCCCCAGTGGAAGAATGAAACAAATGGTTATGGGCAAACTCCGCCCAAGGCAACAACTCCACCCAGTTGTCCTGTGAAGGAGAGAGATACAAACGAAGAAAAGTCTCTAGGTCTTGATTGACTCGTTCCGTTTGCCCATTAGTTTGGGGATGATAAGCAGACGAAAACTTAAGTTTAATGTGTAGAGTTGAACAAAGGGCTTTCCAAAACCTGGCGGTGAACTGTACTCCACGGTCAGAAACAATCTCTTGTGGCAACCCATGCAAACGAAAATGTTCTCGGATAAACAATAGAGCCAGTTTCGGTGCTGTCGGGAGACCAGTCAAGGGCACAAAGTGTGCCATCTTCGAAAAAACGGTCAACGATAACCCAAACGGTGTTGCAACCCTTGGAACAGGGCAAGTCAGTGATGAAGTCCATGGAAATGTGAGTCCAGGGTCTCACAGGGATAGGCAGAGGACGAAGTAACACTGCAGGAGGCAGACGAGGAGATTTATGTTGTGTACATTGGGGACACGAATTAACGCAATCTTGTACATCCTTCCTCATGGTGTTCCACCAGTAAGACCTTTGCAGAAACTTGTACATCTTCTGAGCGCCGGGATGACCGGAAAACTTGGAGTTATGGGCCCACAGTAGTATTCCTGGGCGGAATCTAGCTGGCACGGACATTCTTCCAGGAGGAGGAGCTGGAGTAGTTAAAGCAGCAGAGACAGAAACTGGATTCAGAATTAAACCCCGCTCCGGAGGTTCATCCTCGTCTGTGGGAACTTGTGAACGAGAAAGCGCATCTGCTTTAATATTGAGAGTCCCGGCCCGGTACTTGATAATGAACGAGAATCGGGAAAAGAAAAGTGCCCATCTCGCCTGGCGAGGATTCAAGCATTGTGCGGATTTGATGTACAGCAAATTCTTGTGATCCGTGTAGATGGTAAACACATGTTTAGCCCCTTCTAGAAGATATCTCCATTCTTCCAAGGCAGATTTGATTGCCAAGAGTTCCTGGTCTCTAATAGTGTAATTTCGTTCGGCTGGAGAGAATTTACGAGAATGGAAGCCACACGGATGTAATTTTTTATCAGAGGAATACTGGGAGAGAACAGCCCCAACCCCGACTGAAGATGCATCAACTTCTAAGAAGAAGGGTTCCTCGAAATTTGGTTGTTGGAGAACTGGAGCCGTCATGAAAGCTAACTTTAAGCGAGAAAAAGCTACAATGGCTTCCGGAGGCCACAAACTAGGATTAGAACCCTTCCTCGTCAGGGCAGTAATGGGCGCAACAATGGTGGAGAAACCCTTAATGAATTTCCTGTAGTAGTTCGCAAAGCCCAGGAACCTTTGTATTGCTTTCAGGGAAAGAGGCTGAGTCCAGTCACGAATGGCCGACAACTTTTCCGGATCCATGCGAAGCTCCGTCCCCGAGAAGACATAACCGAGGAACAGAATAGATGTTACTTCAAAGGTACATTTGGAAAGCTTGGCGTAGAGATGATTCTCTCGTAAACGGTGTAGCACCTCTTTGACTTGAGTCCTGTGTTCGACAAGATTCTTGGAAAAAATCAGTATGTCGTCCAGATATACCACAACGCTCTGATACAGCATATCACGAAAGATTTCGTTGACGAACCCCTGGAAAACCGCGGGAGCATTACTAAGACCAAACGGCATCACCAAGTATTCGTAATGCCCATCTCGGGTATTAAAGGCAGTCTTCCATTCATCCCCCTCTCGGATGCGTATAAGATTATAAGCTCCTCTCAAGTCGAGTTTTGAAAAAATGCGGGCACCACGAACCCTATCAAATAACTCTGTGATTAGTGGCAAGGGGTATTTATTCTTAATAGTAATGTCGTTTAGGCCGCGGTAGTCGATGCATGGTCTCAACCCCCCGTCCTTTTTCTTCACGAAAAAGAAGCCTGCACCGGCAGGGGAGGAAGAGGGGCGAATGAATCCCTTGAGCATATTGGACTTAATATACTCCGACATGGCTTGAGTCTCGGGAAGAGACAGAGGATATGTGCGACCACGAGGTGGCGTCTTCCCTGGGACAAGGTCAATAGGGCAGTCCCAAGGCCTGTGAGGTGGTAACAGGTCAGCAGCTTGTTCCGAAAATACGTCCTTGTACCCTTGATATGCCTCCGGAATGTGCTCTTCATCCGTTTTGGAGGTAACACGGAGCGGACAAACAGGAGTAAGACAATTAGTGTGACAAAAGGGACTCCAGGACAGAATTTGTGACGACTTCCAGTCGATGTGGGGATTATGACTTTTCAGCCAAGGCATTCCAAGAACCAGATCATGAGGCATTTCTGGGATTACCAAGAGTTCCAAATCTTCCTGATGTAGAGCCCCGACCTGCAGCTTAACTGGCCCCGTGCGCCACATTATAAGACCTTTGGAAATTCTAGTCCCGTTGATAGCCGTCAGTGAAATTGGCCGCTCGATAGGCCGTAACTTTAAACCCAAACTTTGGGCACAGAAAGAAGAAACGAAGTTCCCTGCAGCTCCGGAATCCAATAGGGCTTCACAAGACCTGGAGACTGAATTGGAGACTAGAGTTACTGGAAGCAAGCAGTCCGAAGTTGGAGAAGCTTTTGTCGTAACTCCCAGCTTGACTCCTCCGGAACAAGCTAGGCCTGCCCGTTTCCTGGACGGGCTTTACAAGATTTAAGAAAATGATCTGCGGCTCCACAGTAAAGGCAGAGTTCACCCTCACGACGACGCTGTCGTTCTTCCGGAGACAGTCGGGAGCGGTTAATTTGCATGGGCTCATCTGAGCTGGGTGAGGCCACCGGCCTAGGAGTAGGATTCCGGAACCTGGAACGATCCGAACGGCTACGTTCTCTTCCACGCTCCTGCATCCGAAGATCCACCTTGACGCAAAGGGAAATCAAATCTTCTAATGGATCCGGCAGATCTCTAGTAACCAGCTCATCTTTCAGCCGGTCGGAAAGACCGTTCCAGAAGGCAGCTCTCAGGGCGTCATTATTCCAGCGTAGTTCGGAAGCAATGGTCTGGAAATGAACCACGTACTGGCCCACGGAACGGGCGCCCTGCCGAACACGGAGCAAATCGGAAGAAGCAGTGGTCATTCTGCCGGGCTCGTCGAAAATCCTTCGAAAGGACGAGATGAAGTTGGTGTAGTTGGAAACCATGGGATCAGATCGTTCCCATAATGGAGACACCCAATCCAAAGCAGAACCTTCCAACAGAGAAATAATATATGCTACCTTGGACCGGTCTGTGGGAAAGTTGTGTGCAAGTAGCTCGAAATGTACCTCGCATTGGTTCAAGAAACCACGACAATTTTTGGGATTCCCATTATAGCGGGACGGAGTAGGCAACTGAAGGCGTGGAGTGACACCGGCCGATGGTTGAACATTGCTGGCAACGGCAACTGGTGCGACTACTGGAACAGGTGCCGGAATTACTGAGGCCAGAGACGCCTGAATCTGATCCAGACGCCCGGACAACTGCTGGAGGTACTGCATCACCTGGCCTTGCGCTGCTTCCTGACTTTGCACTCGAGAAGCCAGGTTCTGGATGGCACTCGAGTCCGTGTTCCGATTCCCCGAGTCCATGTGGCCTGAGTATACTGTCACTGACCTGGTTTGGGAGTGTTGTGGACTCGGGGCTTCTTCCGATGACCGGGAAGAGGAACCGCCACTGGGTCGTAGTAGAGATGGCCGGATGTAGGGCTTCCTCATGCAGGACTAAGACGGCAGGCGGGAGGCCCAGAGGAATTCTTGAAGGTCTCCTGTAAGACAAGACTTGTAGAAATACTGAAGGCTGGGGTACTGAGATATTGGAGACACTGTGGTATTGGAGGCACTGAGGTGCTGGGAGTACAGGGAGTGCAGGGAGGCCCTTGGAGGCACGGAGGTGCTTGGAGGCACGAGGTGCTTGGAGACACGGAGGTAACTGGAGGCACGGAGGTGCTTGGAGGCACGGAGGTGCTTGGAGGCACGGAGGTGCTTGGAGGCACGGAGGTGTTTGGAGACACCGAGGTGTTTGGAGGGATGAGGTGCTTGGAGGCACGAGGTGCTTGGAGACACGGAGGTAACTGGAGGCACGGAGGTGCTTGGAGGCACGGAGGTGCTTGGAGGCACAGAGGTGCTTGGAGGCACGAGGTGCTTGGAGGCACGAGGTGCTTGTAGGCACGGAGATAATTGGAGGCACGGAGATAATTGGAGGCACGGAGATAATTGGAGGCACGGAGGTGCTTGGAGGCTCAGGATGCTTGGAGGCACAGGATGCTTGGAGGCACAGGATGCTTGGAAGCACAGGATGCTTGGAGGCACAGGATGCTTGGAAGCACAGGATGCTTGCAGGGACGAGGGAGCTCTGGAATCACAGCTTCCGCAGGAGAAACGAAGATACTCAGGCACCGGATCTCTGCCTGGTATCTGATTTTAAATTCCCCGCCCTAGCCTGATTGGCGGAGCAGGCAGGTGACGTCAGACCTGCTCCGCCTCCTTGCCCTCGCTTGTGATGGCGGCGTCCTTGCTTCCGGGAAGCCGCCGGAGAGCAGCGCCGACCCGCCGCTGAAGCCGGAGACCGTCAGGGGAAGAGAGGCGCCGGGCAGACCAGGCCACCCGCAGGGACAAGCGCGGTCGCCGCTGCCCGAGGTTCGTGACACAGGCTCACTGCAGCGAGGGACTAAGGGGAGAAGAAGCGAACTCGCCTGCTTGCAGCCGGATTGGGCTTCTTAGGCTACTGGACACCATTAGCTCCAGAGGGATCGACCGCAGGCCCAGTCCTTGGTGTTCGGTCCCGGAGCCGCGCCGCCGTCCCCCTTACAGAGCCAGAAGCAAGAAGAGGTCCGGAAAAACGGCGGCAGAAGACATCAGTCTTCACCAAGGTAGCGCACAGCACTGCAGCTGTGCGCCATTGCTCCTCATGCACACCACACACTCCGGTCACTGAGGGTGCAGGGCGCTGGGGGGGGGCGCCCTGAGCAGCAATATAAACACCTTGGCTGGCAAAAATACATCACATATAACCCCCAGGGCTATATGGATGTATATTAACCCCTGCCAGATTCCATAAAAATGCGGGAGAAAGTCCGCGAAAAAGGGGCGGAGCCTATCTCCTCAGCACACTGGCGCCATTTTTCCCTCACAGCTCCGTTGGAGGGAAGCTCCCTGGCTCTCCCCTGCAGTCTACACTAAACAGAACAGGGTTAAAACAGAGAGGGGGGGCACTAAATTTAGGCGCAGTATAAATTATATAAAAGCAGCTATAGGGGACATAACTCAGTTAGTCCCTGCATTATATAGCGCTCTGGTGTGTGCTGGCATACTCTCACTCTGTCCCCCCAAAGGGCTTTTGTGGGTCCTGTCCTCATTGGAGCATTCCTTGTGTGTGTGCGGTGTGTCGGTACGGCTGTGTCGACATGTTTGATGAGGAGACTTATGTGGAGGCGGAGCAGATGCCGATAAATGAGATGTCGCCCCTGTGGGCCGACACCAGAGTGGATGGATAGGTGGAAGGTATTAACCGACAGTGTCAACTCCTTACATAAAAGGCTGGATGACGTAACAGCTATGGGACAGCCGGCTTCTCAGCCCGCGCCTGCCCAGACGTCTCAAAGGCCATCAACGCTCCCTCAGATGGCAGACACAGATGTCGACACGGAGTCTGACTCCAGTGTCGACGAGGTTGAGACATATACACAATCCACTAGGAACATCCGTTACATGATCCCGGCAATATAAAACGTGTTACACATTTCTGACATTAACCCAAGTACCACTAAAAACAAAGGGTTTTATGTGTGGGGAGAAAAAGCAGGCAGTGTTTTGTTCCCCCATCAAATGAGTGAATGAAGTGTGAAAAAGCGTGGGTTTCCCCGATAAGAAACTGGTAATTTCTAACAAGTTACTGATGGCGTACCCTTTCCCGCCAGAGGATAAGTTACGCTGGGAGATATCCCCTAGGGTGGATAAGGCGCTCACACGTTTGTCAAGGTGGCACTGCCGTCTTAGGATACGGCCACTTTGAAGGTACCTGCTGATAAATAGCAGGAGGCTATCCTGAAGTCTGTAATTACAGTAATTAAAGTCTGTACTAGACTGAGACCTGCAGACTGCTGCAGCGTGGTCTGTACCCCTTTCAAACAGGGATACTATTTTGCGAACATAAGACGTCGTCTTATATATGAGGGATGCACAGAGGAATATTTTGCCGGCTGGCATCCTGAATTATTGCAATTGTCAGGAGGGTATTGGAGACCCGACACTGGACAGGTGATGCTGACTTTAAAAGGCACATAGAGCCTTATAAGGGTGAGGAATTGGTTGGGGATGGTCTCTGGGACCTCGTATCCACAGCAACAGCTGGGATGAAAATATTTTACCTCAGGTTTCCTCAGAGCCTAAGAAACGCACTGTATTATCAGGTACAGTCCTTTTGGCTTCAAAAAAGCAGGCGGGTCAAACGAGGGAAGAGGAAAAAAGCTGCACCAGCAGCCACTTCCCAGAATCAAAATTCTTCCCCTGCTTCCTCTGAGTCCACCGCATGACGCGGGGGCTCCACAGGCGTAGCCAGGTACGGTGGGGGGCCGCCTCAAAAATTTCAGCGATCAGTGGGCTCGCTCACAGGTGGATCCCTGGATCCTTCAAGTAGTATCTCAGGGGTACGAGCTGGAAGTCGAGGCGTCTCCCCCCCGCCGTTTACTCAAATCTGCCTTGCCGACAACTCCCTCAGGCAGGGAGGCTGTGCTAGAGGCAATTCACAAGCTGTATTCCCAGCAGGTGATAGTCAAGGTGTCCCTACTTCAACAAGGACGGGGTTACTATTCCACACTGTTTGTGGTACCGAAACCAGCCGGTTCGGTGAGACCCATTTTAAAATGGAAATCCTTGAACACTTACATAACAAAGTTCAAGATGGAATCGCTCAGGGCGGTTTTTGCAAGCCTGGACGAGGGGGATTACATGGTATCCCTGGACATCAAGGATGCTTACCTGCATGTCCCTATTTATCTTCCTCACCAGGAGTACCTCAGATTGTGGTACAGGATTGCCATTAACAATTCCAGACACTACCGTTTGGACTGTCCACGGCACCGAGGGTGTTTACCAAGGTAATGGCAGAAATGATGATACTCCTTCAAAAAAAACAAAAATAAAAGGGAGTTTTTATTTATCCCATACTTGGACGATCTCCTTATAAAGGCAAGGTCCAGGGAGCAGTTACTGGTCGGAGTAGCACTATCTCAGGAGGTGCTACAACAGCATGGCTGGTTTCTGAACATTCCAAAGTCACAGCTGGTTCCTTCCACTCGCTTACTGTTCCTGGGGATGATTTTGGACACAGAACAGAAAAAAGTGTTTCTCCCGCAGGAGAAAGCCAAGGAGCTGTCATCTCTAGTCAGAGACCTCCTAAAACCAAAAAGGGTATCGGTGCATCGTTGCACACGAGTCCTGGGAAAAATGGTGGCTTCATACGAAGCAATTCCATTCGGCAGGTTCCATGCGAGGACCTTCCAGTGAGACCTCTTAGATAAGTGGTCGGGATCGCATCTTCAAATGCATCAAATGATAACCCTGTCTCCAAGGACCAGGGTGTCTCTACTGTGGTGGATGCAGGGTGCTCATCTTCTGGAGGGCCGCAGTTTCGGCATACAGGACTGGGTCCTGGTGACCACGGATGCCAGCCTTCAAGGCTGGGGAGCAGTCACACAGGGAAGAAACTTCCAGGGCCTATGGTCAAGTCAGGAGACTTCCCTACATATAAATTCTGGAACTGAGGGCCATTTACAATGCCCTAAGTCAGGCAAGACCCCTGCTTCAAAACCAGCCGGTACTGATACAGTCAGACAACATCACGGCAGTCGCCCATGTGACCCGACAGGGCGGCACAAGAAGCAGGATGGCAGTGGCAGAAGCCACAAGGATTCTCCGATGGGTGGAAAATCACGTACTAGCACTGTCAGCAGTGTTCATTCCGGGAGTGGACAACTGGGAAGCAGACTTCCTCAGCAGACACGACCTACACCCGGGAGAGTGGGGACTTCATCCAGAAGTCTTCCTGCTGTTGGTAAACCGTTGGGAAAGGCCACAGGTGGACATGATGGCGTCCCGCCTCAACAAAAAGCTAAAGAGATATTGCGCCAGGTCAAGGGACCCTCAGGCGATAGCTGTGGACGCTCTAGTGACACCGTGGGTGTACCAGTCGGTTTATGTGTTCCCTACTCTGCCTCTCATACCAAAGGTACTGAGAATAATAAGATGGCGAGGAGTAAGAACGATACTCGTGGTTCCGGATTGGCCAAGAAGGGCTTGGTACCCGGAACTTCAGGAAATGATATCAGAGGACCCATGGCCTCTGCCGCTCAGACAGGACCTGCTTCAGCAGGGGCCCTGTCTGTTCCAAGACTTACCGCGGCTGCGTTTGACGGCATGGCGATTGAGCGCCGGATCCTGAAGGAAAAGGGTATTCCGGAAGAAGTCATTCCTGCGCTTATTAAAGCCAGGAAAGATGTTACGGCAAAGCATTATCACCGCATGTGGCGGAAATATGTTGCATGGTGCGAGGCCAAAAAGGCCCCAACAGAGGAATTTCCACTAGGTCGATTTCTACATTTCCTGCAAGCAGGAGTGAATATGGGCCTAAGTCTAGGCTCCGTTAAAGTACAGATCTCGGCTCTGTCGATTTTCTTTCAAAAAGAATTAGCTTCAGTACCTGAAGTTCAGACATTGTGAAAGGAGTGCTGCATATTCAGCCCCCGTTTGTGCCCCCTGTGGCACCTTGGGATCTCAACGTGGTGTTGAGTTTTCTTAAAATCACATTGGTTTGAGCCACTAAAAACCGTTGATCTAAAATATCTCACGTGGAAAGTGGTCATGTTATTGGCCTTGGCTTCAGCCAGGCGAGTGTCAGAATTGGCGGCTTTATCATGTAAAAGCCCTTATCTGATTTTCCATATGGATAGGGCAGAATTGAGGACTCGTCCCCAATTTCTTCCTAAGGTGGTGTCAGCGTTTCACCTGAACCAGCCTATTGTGGTGCCGGCGGCTACTAGTGAATTGGAGGACTCCAAGTTGCTAGACGTTGTCAGGGCCCTGAAAATATATGTTTCCAGGACGGCTGGAGTCAGAAACTCTGACTCGCTGTTTATCCTGTATGCACCCAACAAGCTGGGTGCTCCTGCTTCTAAGCAGTCTATTGCTCGCTGGATTTGTAGTACAATTCAGCTTGCACATTCTGTGGCAGGCATACCACAGCCAAAATCTGTAAATGCCCATTCCACAAGGAAGGTGGGCTCTTCTTGGGCGGCTGCCCGAGGGGTCTCGGCTTTACAACTTTGCCGAGCAGCTACTTGGTCAGGGGCAAACACGTTTGCAAAATTCTACAAATTTGATACCCTGGCTGAGGAGGACCTGGAGTTCTCTCATTCGGTGCTACAGAGTCATCCGCACTCTCCCGCCCGTTTGGGAGCTTTGGTATAATCCCCATGGTCCTTACGGAGTTCCCAGCATCCACTAGGACGTTAGAGAAAATAAGAATTTACTCACCGGTAATTCTATTTCTCGTAGTCCGTAGTGGATGCTGGGCGCCCATCCCAAGTGCGGATTGTCTGCAATACTTGTAAATAGTTATTGTTAACTAAAGGGTTATTGTTGAGCCATCTGTTGAGAGGCTCAGTTGTTTTCATACTGTCAAACTGGATATAGTATCACGAGTTGTACGGTGTGATTGGTGTGGCTGGTAAGAGTCTTACCCGGGATTCTAAATCCTTCCTTATTATGTCTGCTCGTCCGTGCACAGTGTCCTAACTGAGGCTTGGAGGAGGTTCATAGTGGGAGGAGCCAGTGCACACCAGGTAGTCATAAATCTTTCTAGAGTGCCCAGCCTCCTTCGGAGCCCGCTATTCCCCATGGTCCTTACGGAGTTCCCAGCATCCACTACGGACTACGAGAAATAGAATTACCGGTGAGTAAATACTTATTATTTCTCTTACATCCTAGAGGATGCTGGGGTCCAGATTAGTACCATGGGGTATAGACGGGTTCACCAGGAGCCATTGGCACTTTAAGAGTTTAACAGTGTGGGCTGGCTCCTCCCTCTATGCCCCTCCTACCAGACTCAGTTTAGAAAATGTGCCCAGAGGAGCTGGTCACAGCTAGGGGAGCTCTACACGCAATGGCCCTCATTCCCAGTTGATCGCTCGCTAGCTACTTTTAGCAGCCGTGCAAACGCATAGTCGCCGCCCACGGGGAGAGTGTATTTTCGCTTTGCATGTGTGCGAACGTCTTTGCAGCGGAGCTCTGCAAAAACATTTTGTGCAGTTTCAGAGTAGGTCTGGACTTATTCAGCCGCTGCGATTACTTCAGTCTTTTTGTTCCCGGAATTGACGTCAGACACCCGCCCTGCAAACGCCTGCGTTTTGCCAAACACTCTCAGAAAACGGTCAATTGACACCCACAAACGATCTCTTCCTGTCAATCTCCTTGTGACCGGCTGTGCGAACGGAATCGTCGTAGAAGCCATCGCTGGGTAACGAACCACTGTGTACTCGTACGATGTACCTGCGCATTGTGGTGCATACACATGCGCAGATTAGCCTCGTTTTGCCATGATCGCTGCGCTGCGAAAATCCGTAGCGAGCGATTAACTCGGAATGACCCCCAATACCCCATAATGACAATGTGAAAAAGTTTTTTTAAATTTTTTGCTAGTTTATTAAAAATAATAAAACTAAAATCACATGTACATAAGTATTCACATCCTTTGCTTAGTACTTTGTTGACGCACCTTTGACAGCAATTACAGCCCCAAGTCTTTTTGTATATGATGCCACGAGCTTGGCACACCTATTTTTGGTCAGTTTTGCCCATTCCTCTGCAGCACCTCTCAAAATCCATCAGGTTGGATGGGAAGCGTCGGTGCACAGCCATTTTCAGATCTCTCCAGGGATGTTCAATCAGATTCAAGTCTGGGCTCTGGCTGGGGCACTCAAGGGCATTCACAGAGTTGTCCTGAAGCCACTCCTTTGATATCTTGGCTGTGTGCTTAGGGTCGTTGTCCTGCTGAAAGATGAACCGTCGCCCCAGTCTGAAGTCAAGAGCGCTCTGGAGCAGGTTTCATTCAGGATGTCTCTGAATATTGCTGCATTCATCTTTCCCTCTATCCTGACTAGTCTCCCAGTTCCTGCCGCTGAAAAACATCCCCACAGTATGATGCTGCCACCACCATGCTTCACTGTAGGGATGGTATTGGCCTAGTGATGAGCGGTGCCTGGTTTCCTCCAAACATGACACCTGGCATTCATGCCAGAGTTCAATTTTGATTCTCATGATCTGAGAGTCCTTCAGGTGCATTTTGGTAAACTCCAGACAGGCTGCCATGTGCTTTTTACTAAGGAGTGGCTTCCGTCTGGCCACACTACCATACAGGCCTGATTGGTGGATTGCTGCAGAGATGGTTGTCCTTCTAGAACAGGGCTGGCCAAACCAGTCCTCGAGATCTACCAACAGTACACATTTTCCAGACCACCTAGCTGGTGCACAGGTGTAGTCATTACTAATTAAGATGTGCTGCATTCATTCCTAACTGACAATTCTACAGATCTCCAGGAGGCCTGGAAAACATGAACTGTTGGTAGATCTCGAGGACCGGTTTGGCCAGCCCTGTTCTAGAAGGTTCTCCTCTCTCAACAGAGAAATGCTCTAGCTCTGACAGAGTGACCATCGGGTTCTTGGTCACCCCCCTGACTAGGGCCCTTCTCCCCCGATCGCTCAGTTTAGACGGCCGGCCAGTTTTAGGAAGTGTCCTGGTGGTTCTGAACTTCTTGCATTTTCGGATGATGGAGGCCACTGTGCTCATTGCGACCTTCAAAGCAGCAGATATTTTTCTGTACCCTTCCCCAGATTTGTGCCTTGAGACAATCCTGTCTTAGAGGTCTACAGACAATTCCTTTGACTTCATGCTTGGTTTGTGCTCAGACATGCACTGTCAAATGTGGGACCTTATATAGACAGGTGTGTGCCTTTCCAAATTATGTCCAATCAACTGAATTTACCACAGGTGGACTCCAATTAAGCTAAATTTTGAGCATCATGGCAAAGGCTGTGAATACTTATGTACATGTGATTTCTTAGTTTTTTTATAAATTAGCAAAAATCACAAAAACACTTTTCTCTGACGTCCTAGTGGATGCTGGGAACTCCGTAGGGACCATGGGGAATAGCGGCTCCGCAGGAGACTGGGCACAAAAGTAAAGCTTTAGGACTACCTGGTGTGCACTGGCTCCTCCCCCTATGACCCTCCTCCAAGCCTCAGTTAGATTTTTGTGCCCGGCCGAGAAGGGTGCACACTAGGGGCTCTCCTGAGCTTCTTAGTGAAAGTTTAGTTTTAGGTTTTTTATTTTCAGTGAGACCTGCTGGCAACAGGCTCACTGCACCGAGGGACTAAGGGGAGAAGAAGCGAACCTACCTAAGTGGTGGTAGCTTGGGCTTCTTAGGCTACTGGACACCATTAGCTCCAGAGGGACCGAACACAGGCCCAGCCTCGGAGCTCGGTCCCAGAGCCGCGCCGCCGGCCCCCTTACAGAGCCAGAAGCAAGAAGAGGTCCGGAAAAATCGGCGGCAGAAGACATCAGTCTTCAACAAGGTAGCGCACAGCACTGCAGCTGTGCGCCATTGTTACTCAGGCACACTTCACACTTCGGTCACTGAGGGTGCAGGGCGCTAGGGGGGGCGCCCTGAGCAGCAATGTAAACACCTTGGCTGGCATAAATACACCACATATAACCCCCAGGGCTATATGGATGTATTTTAACCCCTGCCAGAACTCACCAAAAAGCGGGAGAAAAGGCCGCCGAGAAGGGGGCGGAGCCTATCTCCTCAGCACACGGGCGCCATTTTCCATCACAGCTCCGCTGGAAGGACGTCTCCCTGACTCTCCCCTGCAGTCCTGCACTACAGAAAAGGGTAAAAAAGAGAGGGGGGCACTAATTTGGCGCAGTTTTAATACTAACAGCAGCTATAAAGGGAAAAGCACATTTTATAGTGGTATTCCTGTCTATATATAGCGCTCTGGTGTGTGCTGGCATACTCTCCCTCTGTCTCCCCAAAGGGCTAGTGGGGTCTTGTCCTCTATCAGAGCATTCCCTGTGTGTGTGCGGTGTGTCGGTACGATTGTGTCGACATGTTTGAGGAGGAAAATGAGATGGAGGCGGAGCAATTGCCTATTATAGAGTTGTCACCCCCTAGGGAGTCGACACCTGAGTGGATGAGCTTATGGAAGGAATTGCGTGACAGTGTCAGCTCTTTACGACAGACAGTTGACGACATGAGACAGCCGGCTACTCAGCTTGTGCCTGTCCAGGGGTCTCAAACGCCATCAGGGGCTTTAAAACGCCCGTTACCTCAAATGGCAGACACAGACACGGATACTGACTCCAGTGTCGATGATGAGGAGACAAACGTGACTTCCACTAGGGCCACACGTTACATGATTGAAGCAATGAAAAATGTATTGCATATCTCTAATAATACAAGTACCACTAAAAAGGGTATTATGTTTGGTGAGAAAAAACTGCCTGTAGTTTTTCCTGTATCCGAGGAATTAAATGAAGTGTGTGATGAGGCGTGGGTTTCCCCCGATAAAAAACTGATAATTCCTAAAAGGTTATTGGCATCGTACCCTTTCCCGCCAGAGGATAGGGCACGTTGGGAAACACCCCCTAGGGTGGATAAAGCGCTCACACGCTTGTCTAAACAGGTAGCACTACCCTCTCCTGATACGGCCGCCCTAAAGGAACCTGCCGATAGAAAGCAGGAGAATATCCTAAAATGTATATACACTCACACGGGTGTTATACTGCGACCAGCAATCGCCTCAGCCTGGATGTGCGGGCGTGGCGTGGTCGGATTCCCTGACTGAAAATATTGATACCCTAGATAGGGACAGTATATTACTAACTATAGAGCATTTGAAAGATGCATTTTTATATATGCGTGATGCACAGAGGGATATTTGCCGACTGGCATCAAGAGTTAGCGCGCTGTCCATTTCTGCAAGAAGAGGTTTATGGACGCGGCAGTGGTCAGGTGATGCGGATTCTAAAAGGCACATGGAAGTATTGCCTTATAAGGGGGAGGAGTTATTTGGGGTAGGTCTATCAGACCTGGTAGCCACGGCAACTGCTGGAAAATCCACATTTTTACCCCAGGTAGCTTCTCAACCTAAGAAGACGCTGTATTATCAGGCACAGTCCTTTCGGCCCCATAAGGGCAAGCGGGCAAAAGGCGCCTCATTTCTGCCCCGTGGCAGAGGGAGAGGAAAAAGGCTGCAGCAAACAGCCAGTTCCCAGGAACAAAAGCCCTCTCCCGCCTCCGCAAAGTCCTCAGCATGACGCTGGGGCTTTACAAGCGGACTCAGGCACGGTGGGGGCCCGTCTCAAGAAATTTGAGACGTCTCCCCCTCGCCGTTTCATAAAGTCTGCTTTACCGACGTCTCCCTCAGACAGGGAGGCAGTATTGCAAGCCATTCACAGGCTGTATTCCCAGCAGGTGATAATCAAGGTACCCCTCCTGCAACAGGGAAAGGGGTACTATTCCACACTATTTGTGGTACCGAAGCCGGACGGCTCGGTGAGACCAATTTTAAATCTAAAATCCTTGAACACTTACATACAAAGGTTCAAATTCAAGATGGAGTCACTCAGAGCAGTGATTGCAAACCTGGAAGAAGGGGACTATATGGTCTCTCTGGACATCAAAGATGCTTACCTACATGTCCCAATTTACCCTTCTCCAAGGGTACCTCAGGTTTGTGGTACAGACGCTGCCGTTTGGATTGTCCACGGCACCCCGGGTCTTTACCAAGGTAATGGCCGAAATGATGATACTCCTTCGAAAGAAGGGAGTTTTAGTTATCCCTTACTTGGACGATCTCCTGATAAGGGCAAGATCCAGGGAACAGTTGGAAGTCGGGGTAGCACTATCTCAGATAGTGCTGCGGCAGCACGGTTGGATTCTCAATATTCCGAAATCGCAGCTGATCCCGACGACACGCCTTCTATTCCTAGGGATGATCCTGGACACAGTCCAGAAAAAGGTGTTTTCTCCCGGAGGAGAAAGCCAGGGAGTTATCCGAACTAGTCAGAAACCTCCTAAAACCAGGCCAAGTGTCAGTGCATCAGTGCACAAGGGTCCTGGGAAAAATGGTGGCTTCCTACGAAGCAATTCCATTCGGCAGATTCCACGCAAGAACTTTCCAGTGGGACCTGCTGGACAAATGGTCCGGATCGCATCTTCAGATGCATCAGCGGATAACCCTGTCACCAAAGACAAGGGTGTCTCTCCTGTGGTGGTTGCAGAGTGCTCATCTTCTAGAGGGCCGCAGATTCGGCATTCAGGACTGGGTCCTGGTGACCACGGATGCCAGCCTGCGAGGCTGGGGAGCAGTCACACAGGGAAGAAATTTCCAGGGCTTGTGGTCAAGCCTGGAGACATCACTTCACATAAATATTTTGGAGCTAAGGGCCATTTACGATGCCCTAAGCCAAGCAAGACCTCTGCTTCAAGGTCAGCCGGTGCTGATCCAGTCGGACAACATCACGGCAGTCGCCCACGTAAACAGACAGGGCGGCACAAGAAGCAGGAGGGCAATGGCAGAAGCTGCAAGGATTTTTCGCTGGGCGGAAAATCATGTGATAGCATTGTCAGCAGTGTTCATTCCGGGAGTGGACAACTGGGAAGCAGACTTCCTCAGCAGGCACGACCTCCACCCGGGAGAGTGGGGACTTCACCCAGAAGTCTTCCACATGATTGTAAACCATTGGGAAAAACCAAAGGTGGACATGATGGCGTCCCGCCTAAACAAAAAATTGGACAGGTATTGCGCCAGGTCAAGGGACCCTCAGGCAATAGCTGTGGACGCTCTGGTAACACCGTGGGTGTACCAGTCAGTGTATGTGTTCCCTCCTCTTCCTCTCATACCAAAAGTACTGAGAATTATAAGACGGAGGGGAGTAAGAACTATACTCGTGGCTCCGGATTGGCCAAGAAGGACTTGGTACCCGGAACTTCAAGAGATGCTCACGGAGGACCCGTGGCCTCTACCTCTAAGAAGGGACCTGCTCCAGCAAGGACCCTGTCTATTCCAAGACTTACCGCGGCTGCGTTTGACGGCAGGGCGGTTGAACGCCGGATCCTGAAGGAAAAAGGCATTCCGGATGAAGTCATCCCTACCCTGATCAAGCCAGGAAGGATATAACCGCAAAGCATTATCACCGCATTTGGCGAAAATATGTTGCGTGGTGCGAGGCCAGTAAGGCCCCGATGGAGGAATTTCAACTAGGTCGATTCCTGCATTTCCTGTAAACAGGAGTGTCTATGGGCCTAAAATTGGGGTCCATTAAGGTTCAAATTTCGGCCCTGTCAATTTTCTTCCAGAAAGAACTAGCTTCACTACCTGAAGTTCAGACGTTTGTAAAAGGGGTACTGCATATACAGCCTCCTTTTATGCCTCCAGTGGCACCTTGGGATCTCAATGTAGTTTTGGGGTTCCTAAAGTCACATTGGTTTGAACCACTTGAATCTGTGGAGTTAAAATATCTCACATGGAAAGTGGTCATGTTGTTGGCCCTGGCCTCGGCCAGGCGCGTGTCAGAATTGGCAGGCTTTATCCTGTAAAAGCCCTTATCTGATCTTCCATTCAGACAGGGCGGAATTGAGGACTCGTCCTCATTTTCTCCCTAAGGTGGTTTCAGTGTTTCATCTGAACCATCCTATTGTGGTACCTGCGGTTACTAGTGACTTGGAGGACTCCAAGTTGTTGGACGTAGTCAGGGCCTTGAAAATATATGTTTCCAGGACGGCTGGAGTCAGGAAATCTGACTCGCTGTTTATCCTGTATGCACCCAACAAGCTGGGTGCTCCTGCTTCTAAGCAGACTATTGCTCGTTGGATTTGTAGTACAATTCAGCTTGCACATTCTCTGGCAGGCCTGCCACAGCCAAAATCTGTAAAAACCCATTCCACAAGGAAGGTGGGCTCATCTTGGGCGGCTGCCCGAAGGGTCTCGGCGTTACAACTTTGCCGAGCAGCTACTTGGTCAGGGGCAAACACGTTTGCTAAATTCTACAAATTTGATACCCTGGCTGAGGACCTGGAGTTCTCTCATTCGGTGCTGCAGAGTCATCCGCACTCTCCCGTCCGTTTGGGAGCTTTGGTATAATCCCCATGGTCCTTACGGAGTTCCCAGCATCCACTAGGACGTCAGAGAAAATAAGAATTTACTTACCGATAATTCTATTTCTCGTAGTCCGTAGTGGATGCTGGGCGCCTATCCCAAGTGCGGATTGTCTGCAATACTTGTACATAGTTATTGTTACAAAAATCGGGTTATTATTTTTGTGAGCCATCTTTCCAGAGGCTCCTCTGTTATCATGCTGTTAACTGGGTTCAGATCACAGGTTATACGGTGTGATTGGTGTGGCTGGTATGAGTCTTACCCGGGATTCAAAATCCTTCCTTATTGTGTACGCTCGTCCGGGCACAGTATCCTAACTGAGGCTTGGAGGAGGGTCATAGGGGGAGGAGCCAGTGCACACCAGGTAGTCCTAAAGCTTTACTTTTGTGCCCAGTCTCCTGCGGAGCCGCTATTCCCCATGGTCCTTACGGAGTTCCCAGCATCCACTACGGACTACGAGAAATAGAATTATCGGTAAGTAAATTCTTATTTTTACACGATCATTATGGGGTATTGTGTGTAGAATTTGGAGGGAAAAAATAATTTCCATTTTGGAATAAGGCTGTAACATAACAAAATGTGGAAAAAGTGAAGCGCCGTGAATACTTTCTGGATGCACCGTAGTCTTGGAATCTATAGCATAGGTTCTCAAACTCGGTCCTCAGAACCCCCATGTTTTCCAGGTCTCCTTACAGAATCGCAAGTGAAATAATTAGCTCCACCTGTGGATCTTTTAAAATGTGTCAGTGAGTAATGAGAACACCGGTGCACCTGCTGGGTGACCTGGAAAATGTGAGCGGAGGACTGAGTTTGAGAACCACTGTTCTATAGTATGGTTGTTGTCTAAACGATATCCGTTCAGAATGTCGATATGAGAATGGTAACATGGTCTGGATGTCAACATGACATGTCGATATTGTAACCATCAACAGGCAATTTTTTGGGGGGGCGATTTTAGGCTGTGGTTGGGGTAAGGCGTACTCGCCTCGATACCACAATCCGCATGGTTGACTGTTGACATTTTACATTCTGGACGTCATAATTTTTTACCACACCCGTATAAACTGGGCAGAACAATTCCATCAGCCAATCAACTGCATTCTGTGTAAGGATCCCATTCTTTTTCCAGGTCAGCCAATGGGGATCATCCCCTGTCCCTTTTTCCACACCTGCAAGATAATAATAACCAATCAGTGCAATGAAAGCCGGTTGTATTCCTCTGGTTTAGAACGCGGTCTGGCACTGCACAGCGATCCTCCGATATGGCCTGATTTGCCAAACTTATCTACCCGTGAGCAACATTCGCTGTTCAACGCAACAGGCGCCTTCATCTAATTAGTATATTACATGGGATTATTTCTGAAGATTAGATAATAATTATTTTATTTATATAGAACTCTTTCTCCAAAAAGGACTCAAGGCTCTTAACAGACAGAATGAACATAATACAGTACATAAACAGTGGACACAATAAAGAGGTTTAGCTTTACATGAAATACAGAGAGCATAGAGATACTACGAAGGGTGAGACAGCCATTTTGTGTCATCAGTTAGAGGATTGTTCATCCTACCTATGCAGGGTCCACGTGAGGCTGCCATTTTGGATAATCAGTTGCAGGATTGTTCATTCTACCTATGCAGGGTCCACGTTTGGCAGCCATTTTGGGCCATCAGTTGCAGGATTGTTTATCCTACCCATGTAGGGTCCAGGTGAGGCAGCCATTTTGGGCGCACTATGGAGAATTACACTGGGCAGGATAGGGAATGACTTGAACTGTTAAAATACTCGTCAGGATCCTTGTATGTACATCAGAACCATGCATTTTTCATTCTACACAGAGTACCAAGCAAGGCAGCCATGTTGGCCTCACATAATTGGTTTCAATGAGTGAATAAGCATTGCACGGAAAATAGGACATGCACAGAGAGAATGATTAGTTAATTAGCGGGATACCCCCTGCATGACTTATTCCATGGGTCGCTGTAACACCCCTTTTCCTGGGTCTTCTGGGTAATGGCATGTGTTTAAAGCTCTTCCCCTTGTAATGCTTTTCACCCTGCGGTTCTCTTGGAAACAGTGCCTCCACCCGAATCTTGACACAACGTGCTCTTCGGGGGTGTTTTCAGCGTCTGGAACACCAGGGGGTTATTCAGGCGGACCCCGTGCCGAGCATATGCT
Source organism: Pseudophryne corroboree (assembly GCF_028390025.1). Lineage (NCBI taxonomy): Eukaryota > Metazoa > Chordata > Amphibia > Anura > Myobatrachidae > Pseudophryne > Pseudophryne corroboree. Next base: position 18,092,876 of record NC_086451.1, on the reverse strand, counting down.
CAGACCACAAACACCACAGGAATGTATCACACAAATATGAATCATATTGCTAAAGTTTTGATGCATACAGAAAATGAACCACTAATGTCATCTATAACATTCTGTATTTTACCTGTTAAAAATAATAAATAAAACACTTTATTATAATTATTGTATCAATAATAGTTTTGCAGTGTTTGCAGGTTACCCGGCTTTATGCAGCGTAAAGCCCCTTTATTTCTCCCTTTCTGATCAGGAACGACGTTATCCCGCGGGCAGAAGGGTAAATGTTTCCTTAATAGCCTCAGAAATGGACGTTATAATCAGTAGGCAGAAATAAGATCAAGGTCTACTTTTTGCAGCCATTTATGTTTAATGGCTAAAATAAGTTTCCCTTGGGATCATAATCCTTGATGTATTTTTAAGAATAAGTGGTTCGTTCCGGGGGATGTCTTGCCACTTGGGGGTCTATTCATGAAGCAGTGAAAAGAGTGGAGAAGTGGAGCTCTGGAGAAGTTGCCCATGGCAACCAATCAGCTGCTTCGTACAGTCGTATAGTATGCAAATGAGAAATGTTACTTCAATGCTGATTGGTTGCCATGGACAACTTCTCCACAGGCTCACTTCTCCACACTTTTCACTGCTTCATGAATAGAACCCTTGGTCAGCATATGGGGCACAGAAGCTCTTTTCCCTTGGTAGCATTATAATATAGGGGACAGATGGAGCTTCAGCACTTACCACACTGCAACGTAACCACATAAATGGCGTAAGGGATGGTCACAGGACTGCCCAGCCTTACTACTGGTCATATAATCAGGGCTCTACCGTATGTATCGCTATACAGAACATTGATAAGTTACAGTGAATGGTTAGTTATCAGGTTTCTTCCGATCAGTAAGTGAAATCTTTTGCAATAAAAGGTAAGTTATTTCTCACATAAGGTGAAACACTTACCTCATCAAAGAAAAGCGTAAAACCAGTGCTTAACGTAAGATGTGACGGCAATAAACTTTAAGCTGCTCACAAGACTGGCGGTCATACAGTATCCTGCTATTTTATATAGCCCAGCTCATTGAGGTATCTTTAAAAGATGGTGAAAAGTCATTACAAGACCAAAGGGTCCTTTTCGTGAAATTGAATGGATGTGCTACATGTGTAGAAACCTTTAGTTTCCGCATGTTGTCTGTAGCAGGTCCATTCACCATTGCAGTCCTGATGTCGCCGTCCATCATTATTTGGTTGCAGGAACTGATGCCATCTTCAGATAGTGTTAGCATTGCAAAGCCAAGCACAGTGCGTCCAGGGATCTTTCTGCCTCCCCCAGCTCGCTGTTTGTATAAGTGTGGCTCTTAAGGATTGTTGGAAAGCTGCTTTTCGCAGCTGCTGTGTCGGAACTGGAGCAATACCGAATTGCTCTGGTGGATTTGTGTCTGCAGACTCAGCTGTTGCCATGTTGGAAGACAAGTGTCATGGATACAAGATCACAACTAACACGCACAAACCGCTAGTGATATGAACGTTCGTTGCCTTGAGCAAAGTATCTCAAACCCGCTCATTGCTGGAGGTCTATGCCAGGGTCCTGCCATGCTAAGCGTAACTAAGAACTTTCAGCATCTTTTCTCCTATTTTCAGGTGTTCCAGGAATGTGCCTTCAGGCGTTCATTGAGGCTTTCTTCCACTTGGCCCAAAGACGATTCAAAGGTTTCCCCCTTCACGAGCAAGTGCAGACCCTGGTTGACTTCTGCGAGAGCCACTTGGACTCTGGCGACGAAAAGAGACTGCTGTGCAGCAGAGGAGCGACGGAGAAGAGAACCGCGCTGAGCAGCTTGCACAAGGCCGATGTGTATGTGACCTCGTATACGCCGCTCTTACACCGTTCACACCCGTCCTGCAACCTCACAGATTACAAACTGCAGCATTCATGAGTAAAGCCTCTAACTCACCTGGCCGACAGTACAGCAGCTCTAAGGCCTGATTGGTCACTTACCTGCACAGTTACATAATGCTTCCGTAAGACGTCTCAAAGAGAGCGCAAGATGTTTACTCGGATTCTGCGTTATAGTCATTTCTCTGGACACGGAGAAGCGTCCTTTCTAAGCCACAGGCAGGATGTAAAGGGAATGTATCACTTTGGTATCCCTAGTAGAGGGATTTCCCTGTGGCTGATAAGTACTAAGGCTCAAATAGGCAAACGTTTCTCTGTATTTTGTATTTCATGGAATGCACTACTTGCAGCTAGCCTGTTGGCGTCACTGTTACTACTGAAGCCTATGGATATTCACTTGGTGGCTAAACTTCTTAAATGGCAAATGGAGCCACTGTGTAATAGGAATTTTCTGATTAGTATTAATGAAAGGATGAATATGCATTATATGTCTGGAGTGGGATATATCCACATGCTGTTTGACATTCTGCCTTGTTAGGAGGGGGTGCTTCTCTGTCTTACCCAGATAGCTAGGAAGACTTGTTCTGCAGGAAAGCACTGTGTTTGTTGGAGCAGGGCCGGTGATTTCTGTAGAATCAGCTCTGTCAGATTCCATCAGAAAATGTGAGAGAGCTTCAGCTGTCTGTGTTGGATGGGGAGGTAATACTTTACGTGATAACCGTGCAGCAATGGACGTGGTAACCCTGAACAGTGGATTTTATCTTTATGGTTCATAGCAGAAAATGTACATTTTGAGCTCCAGTGGTTCTTTACGGCACAAATGCAGTAAAATAATCCACTGGGCACTGTGTTATGAAATCACAGAGAGGAGCAGCGAGGAGTATTGGAGAAGCCACAAAACTACTGTAATGAGCAATGAAGATGGTAGGAGAAGCAGTATAATCCCTGAGATGAGCAGTGCAGAGGATTGGAGAAGCAGTACAATCACAGTGAGGAGTAGTGAGGATGGTAGGAGAGGCAGTAAAATCACTGACTGGAGCAGTGCAGAGGATTGGAGAAGCAGTGTGAGGAGCAGTGAGGATGGTAGGAGAAGCAATATAATCCCCTAGGGGACCAATGAGGAGTATTGGGGAAAAAGTAAAATCACTGACAGGAGCAGTGCAGAGAATTGGAATGCAATAAAATCACTGATAGGAGCAGTGCAGAGAATTGGAAAGCAATAAAATCACTGATAGGAGCAGTGCAGAGAATTGGAAAGCAATAAAATCACTGATAGGAGCAGTGCAGAGAATTGGAGAAGCAGTGTGAGGAGCAGTGAGGATGGTAGGAGAAGCAATATAATCCCCTAGGGGACCAATGAGGAGTATTGGGGAAAAAGTAAAATTACTGACAGGAGCAGTGCAGAGAATTGGAAAGCAATAAAATCACTGACAGGAGCAGTGCAGAGAATTGGAAAGCAATAAAATCACTGACAGGAGCAGTGAGGAATGTTGGAGAAGCAGTAAAATCAGTGATGGGAACAGTGAGGAGTGACAGGAGCAGTGTAAAGGATTGGAGAAGCAGTGAAATCACTGAGAGGAGCAGTGATGGTAGGAGAGGCAGTATAATCACTGAGGAGCAGTGCGGAGGCAGTGAAATCACTGACAGGAGCAGTGAGGATGGTAGGAGTGGCAGTAAAATCACTGACAGGAGCAGTGCGGCGATTGGGCAAGCAGTAGAATCACTGACAGGATCAGTGCGGCAGATTGGGCAAGCAGTAGAATCACTGACAGGATCAGTGCGGCGGATTGGGAAAGCAGTAGAATCACTGACGGGTGCAGTGAGTTGGAGAAGCAGTAAAACTACTGACAGGAGCAGTGCAGAGGTTCAAGGAACTAGTAGGATTGGTGAAGCAGTAGAATCACTTACAGGAGCAGTGAGCATGGTAGAAGCAGTATAATCCCTGAGAGGAGCAGTGCAGAGGCTTTGGGAAGCAGTAGAATTGCAGTGAGGAGCAGTGCAGAGGATTGGGAAAGCAGTACAGTCGTAGTGAGGATGGTAGGAGAATCACAGTGAGGAGCAGGGCAGAGGATTGGGGATGCAGTAGAATCACAGTGAGTATGGTAGGAGAGGCAGTAAAATCACAGTGAGTAGCAGTGCAGAGGATTGGGGAAGCAGTAGAATCACAGGGAGCATGGTAGGAGAATTACAGTGAGGGGCAGTGCACATGATTGGGGAAGCAGTAGAATCACAGTGAGTATAGTAGGCGAGGCAGTAAAATCACAGTGAGGAGCACTGCAGAGGATTGGGGATGAGGTAGAATCGGAGTGAGGATGGTAGGAGAAGGCAGTAAAATCACAGTGAGGAGCAGTGCAGAGGATTGGGGAATCAGTAGAATCACAGTGAGGATGGTAGGAGAATCACAGTGAGGAGCAGTGCAGAGGATTGGGGAAGCAGTAGAATCGCAGTGAGGATGGTAGGAGAGGCTGTAAAATCACAGTGAGGATGGTAGGAGAGGCAGTAAAGTCAGTGAGGAGTGACAGGAGCAGTGCAGAGGATTGGGGAAGCAGTAAAATCACAGTGAGGATGGTAGGAGAGGCACTAAAATCACAGTGAGGAGCAGTGCAGGGGATTGGGGAAGCAGTAGAATCGCAGTGAGGATAGTAGGAGAGACAGTACAATGACAGTGAGGAGCAGTTCAGAGGATTGGGGATGAGGTAGCATCGCAGTGAGGATAGTAGGGGAGGCAGTACAATCACAGTAAGGAGCAGTGCAGAGGATTGGGGAAGCAGTAGAATCGCAGTGAGGATGGTAGGAAAGGCAGTAAAATCACAGTGAGGAGCAGTACAGAGGATTGGGGAAGCAATAGAATCGCAGTGAGGATGGTAGGAGAATCACAGTGAGGAGCAGTACAGAGGATTGGGGAAGCAATAGAATCGCAGTGAGGATGGTAGGAGAATCACAGTGAGGAGCAGTGCAGAGGATTGGGGATGCAGTAGAATCGCAGTGACGATGGTAGGAGAATCACAGTGAGGAGCAGTGCAGAGTATTGGGGATGCGTTGGGGAAGCAGTAGAATCGCAGTGAGGATGGTAGGAGAATCACAGTGAGGAGCAGTGCGGAGGATTGGAGAATCAGTAGATTTGCAGTGAGGATGGTAGGAGAGGCAGTAAAATCACAGTGAGGATGGTGGGAGAAGCAGTAAAATCACAGTGAGGAGCAGTGAGGAGTGACAGGAGCAGTGCAGAGGATTGGGGAAGCAGTAGAATCGCAGTGAGGATGGTAGGAGAGGCAGTAAAATCACAGTGAGGATGGTAGGAGAGGCAGTAAAGTCAGTGAGGAGTGACAGGAGCAGTGCAGAGGATTGGGGAAGCAGTAAAATCACAGTGAGGATGGTAGGAGAGGCACTAAAATCACAGTGAGGAGCAGTGCAGGGGATTGGGGAAGCAGTAGAATCGCAGTGAGGATAGTAGGAGAGGCAGTACAATGACAGTGAGGAGCAGTGCAGAGGATTGGGGATGAGGTAGCATCGCAGTGAGGATAGTAGGGGAGGCAGTACAATCACAGTAAGGAGCAGTGCAGAGGATTGGGGAAGCAGTAGAATCGCAGTGAGGATGGTAGGAAAGGCAGTAAAATCACAGTGAGGAGCAGTGCAGAGGATTGGGGATGCAGTAGAATCGCAGTGAGGAGCAGTGCAGAGGATTGGGGATGCAGTAGAATCGCAGTGAGGATGGTAGGAGAGGCAGTAGAATCACAGTGAGGAGCAGTGCAGAGGATTGGGGATGCAGTAGAATCACAGTGAGGAGCAGTGCAGAGGATTGGGGATGCAGTAGAATCACAGTGAGGAGCAGTGCAGAGGATTGGGGATGCAGTAGAATCTCAGTGAGGATGGTAGGAGAGGCAGTAAAATCACAGTGAGGAGCAGTGCAGAGGATTGGGGATGCAGTAGAATCGCAGTGAGGATGGTAGGAGAGGCAGTAAAATCACAGTGAGGAGAAGTGCAGAGGATTGGGGATGCAGTAGAATCGCAGTGAGGATGGTAGGAGAGGCAGTAGAATCACAGTGAGGAGCAGTGCAGAGGATTGGGGATGCAGTAAAATTACAGTGAGGAGCAGTGCAGAGGATTGGGGATGCAGTAGAATCACAGTGAGGAGCAGTGCAGAGGATTGGGGATGCAGTAGAATCGCAGTGAGGATGGTATGAGAGGCAGTAAAATCACAGTGAGGAGCAGTGCAGAGGATTGGGGATGCAGTAGAATCACAGTGAGGAGCAGTGCAGAGGATTGGGGATGCAGTAGAATCACAGTGAGGAGCAGTGCAGAGGATTGGGGAAGCAGTAGAATCGCAGTGAGGATGGTAGGAGAGGCAGTAAATTATAATGATCAGTGAGGAGGGTTAGGTATGTAATAAAATGACCATGAGGAGCAATACGGATAAAGTAAGTGACACGTTAGGAGAGAGAGACAGCTAAGTTACACAGTGAGATGGATGGAAACATTATATAATAGCTAGAGACCTCTCTTCGTCTTCCAAGGGCTGAGAAATTGCGGAGGCAGATCAGACCTCTGTGTATACAGTATATAGACACTGACTCTAGGAATGATGGAGATAATTCAGTCACTTTAAAAATAATCTGGAACTGTGCTCCAGGGAACATCTGTGTGTAAATAACATTTTCCTAGCCAAGCTCTGTACACTTCTTTCTGTTTTATTATTTATGTTATGGAAATGTCAGCTTGTTCTTACATGGTAAAATACTGATGATATTTCTTACATGAAAGAGGAAACGCTGCAGCCAGCATCTTCTCCGCTGTAATTTGCCCCTCGGTGCGGATAGCTTGGTGGACTCCATCTTTGTGTCAGACAACCTGCGCCATGTGTAACAGAACCAATTGCTGGCTGTGATTATCCGTGAGATGAGCGGTAAGTCTGACGGTATATACAGGCAGTACGATATGCGCAGGCCATCATTCCATGTAAATCACACACAGACGACGCGTTTCATCAGCAATATACTGTTGTATAATTCTGTAAGAGATCTGCCGTCTGTTTACACACAGAATTATTATCTGTATGATTATAACGTGGTCATTGATAGCAGAATGTTTAGTATTGTATGTATTTGGTTTTTATAATTACTAGTAGAGGTAAAATTGTTTAAAAATGAAACCACTTTTGCCTCAATTCCCAACGGTGCAATCTGCCCCTGAAGAAAATCAGGAATTGTTTTGCAACAATCAAAGCACTTTTACAGAATGGATGCAGTATCATGTATTGCTTGTACTGTATGTGTCATTGTATTAATAATATGTATATATTTATAACATTTCTCACAGTATAAAACACTTGTGCAAAGTTTGGCAGCGAGTTACCCTTTTTCCATCGCCGATTTCTCTCCTTTTAGGGGTAAATTTACTAAAGATCAATTTTGATTGATCCTAAAACCAGTTTCAATTGATTAATATTGATGTTAACATAGGACCTAATCCAGAGTTGATCGCAGCAGAAAATTTGTTAGCAGTTGGGCAAAACCATGTACACTGCAGGGGGGGCAGATGTAAAATGTGCAGAGATTTGGGTGGGGTGTGTTCAAACTGAAATCTAAACTGCAGTGTAAAAATAAAGCAGCCAGTATTATTTACCCTGCACAGAAACAAAATAACCCACCCAAATCTAACTCTCTCTGCAAATGTTATATCTGCCCCACCTGCAGTGCACATGGGGGGGTCATTCAGACCCGATCGCACACTGCATTTTTTCGCAGTCGTGCGATCAGTTCTGAACTGCGCATGCGTGTGACCCGCAATGCGCAGGCACGTTGGCCGCCAGCGACGGATCCTACGAGGTCGATCGCAAGAAGATTGACAGACAGAAGGCGTTCGTGGGCAGCAACTCACCGTTTTCTGGAAGTGTCCGGAAAAACGCAGACGGGCCCGGCCGTTTCCAGGGAGGGTTCCTGACGTCAGCAACGTCCCGGCTCGTCGCAGCGGCTGAGTAAATCCTGGGCTGTGCAGAAACTGCACAAACTTTTGTTTGTGCAGCTCTCTGCACAGCCAATCGCATCCCTGCATAGTGTTTACCCCCTTCCCTGTAGGCGGCGATTACCTGGTCGCAGCAGTGCAAAAAAAAGCGTGCGTGCGACCAGGTCTGAATTAGGCCTCTGGTTTTGCCCAACTGCTACCATATTTGCTGCTGCGATCAACTCTGAATTACCCCCATTGTTTTACTATGTAAAAAAAAGTCAGTTACTAAACGTGATTTAGACCATAAACATAGTATGTTGATTGATTAAATAGATTTACAAATTGAATATTAATAAATTTACTCCTTAATGTTATTTCATCTTGTTTCCCTTAAGGGTGTTGGTTAAATTAACCAGGAATTGGAAAGTGGAAAACTGTACGGTGGTAAAGTACCAACCAATCAGCTCCTAACTGCCATGTTACAGGCTGTGTTTGAAAAATGACAGTTAGGAGATGATTGGTTGGTGGTTTATCACCATGCAATGTATCACTCTCCAAGGCTTGATAAATCCAGGCAAAAATATGTTTTCAAGGTTAAAAATCGGCATACATAAACTTTTAATTAATTCTATTAAATATCAATTTATTTGCAATTTAGGACATTTTGGCTGGTTTTACACTGATCAGCAAAATCACATTTTCCAGTACGCATTCCAATAGGCAATGCATTTCAGTGGGAGCAGGGCACCCATTCACAAAACACCTCCCATATAAATGAATGGCAAAAGCTCCACCAATCACAAGCAGTGTTTACGTGCCGGCCACTTGTGATTAGTTGAAACCTCCAAAGTGGGGCTAGCAGCAAGGCAATGTTGCTGGAAAATTGGTCTGCTCTGGCTGCCTGTGCTTGCTGGAACTTGTAGTTTCACAAGTCCCAGCAATATAAAAGCATTGGAAGTCTCATTCATCTTACTGTTGTTCTGGCAATTAGGACAGCCTTCTGTTGCCTTTTTCCCATACTCTACACTGCACAAGGCAGAAACCAGTCATTACTAAATATATGGCCATTTCAGTTTGGAGAGTTACATGGCTGTCTGCAACGTGATAACAGTATTTCAATATATCATTTGTAGCTTACACTGAAATGTTTCAACAAATGATGTGCCAAAAAAACAACTTAAATGACATTTATACTGTGACTTGCAAAATAATAATAATAAGTAACCCCTTAAAATGCCAACAGACGCGTCTATATTACTTATATATGTGCCAGACTCTATCTTATTGGGTTCTGCTATGAATGGCCGACCACTATTTGTCAACATGTACTAATAGTCGACACATGGAAATTGTCGACACGGGACAGGTTGACACGTGGAAATGTCGACATTAATTTTTTTAACTGTTTTTGGTGTCATTTTTTCCGTAACATGACCAGGAACCCCAATTAGTGCACTGTGTCCCCTTGCATGTCTCTCACCCAGCTACCGCTGCACTTGGCACAGGTTACCGTTCCCAATCGTAGTCCACGTGGATGGTAAAGTATGAAAAAGCTAAAAATCTCATTCTTTTATAAAAAGCCATGTCAAACTTTTCATGTGTCGACCAGTTCTGTGTTGACCTTTTTCACGTGTCGACCATTTGTCCATGTCGATCAATAGTGGTCGACCTAATGACTGTCAACCTTAACACGGTCGACCATCCAAACGAGTACCATCTTTTGTGCGCCAGGCGGCTGCTACAGTAAATTTTCACTCTCATAATTCATTATTTCCCAAATAAATAAAAACGTGTTGCTCCTCAGACATATACGGAGCGCTCTGCAGCCAGAGGACTGATTGCGGCTAATTGAAAAACAATATGGTCCCCTATTGATGATGGTCCGGGTCTGCCAACTAGGATACATTAACATGTTACATGATCTCAATCAATTACGGAGCATCAGGTCCTCCTGGATTGGTATCCGGACTCCAGGTCGACAACAAAAAATGTTGACACACCTTAGGTCGACGCCAATTGGTCGACACACCTTATGTCGACGTGGACAGAAGGTCGACATGGAAAAAAGTCGACATGAGTTTTTCACAATTTTTTTCTTTTTTGGAACTTTTTCATACTTGACGATCCATGTGGACTACGATTGGAACGGTAATCTGTGCCGAGCGAAGCGGAGCGGAGCGAAGGCACCATGCCCGAAGCATGGCGAGCAAAGCGAGCCATGCGAGGGGACGCGGTGCACTAATTGGGGTTCCCGGTCACTCTACGAAGAAAACGACGCCAAAAACCCATAAAAAACCCATGTCGACCTTTTTCCATGTCGACCTTGTTCCTGTCGACCTTTTGTCCATGTCGACCTTTTGTCCATGTCGACCTAAGGTGTGTCGACCAATTGTCGTCGACCTAAGGTGTGTCGACCTTTTTGTTGTCGACCTGGAGTCCCAGACCCTCCTGGATTAGCTGCTCTGAAACCTCCTCCTAAAAGGCTTAGGCCAGGGGCGGCCAGACTTTTGGAGTCGGTGATCTACTGTGAAAGCTAAAAAGCTTTTGTGATCTACCTAGGAGGAATAATAGCGTGCGCCGCAGAAAAGGGGGCGTGTCATAACAAAATGGGGCGTGGTATAACAAAAAGTGGGCGTGGTATAACTAAAAAAAGGGACGTAGCCTTGCTGCACAGAGTGTAATGACTGCCTCACACGAAATAACACATTGGCCCCCACAGGTAAAAACCTCAAACACATATGCCCCCACAGTGCCAGATACACATGCCCCCACAGTGCCATGTGCCCACAGTGCCAGATATGCCCCCACAGTGCCAGATACAGATATGCCCCCACAGTGCCAAATATGCCCCCACAGTGCCAGATTACAGATATGCCCCCACAGTGCCAGATATGCCCCCACAGTGCCAGATATGCCCCCACAGTGCCATGTGCCCACAGTGCCAGATATGCCCTCACAGTGCCATGTGCCCACAGTGCCAGATATGCCCCCACAGTGCCAGATATGCCCCCACAATGCCAGATAGATATGCCCCCACAATGCCAGATAGATATGCCCCCACAGTGCCAGATATGCCCTCACAGTGCTATGTGCCCACAGTGCCAGATATGCCCCCACAGCGCCAGATTACAGATATGCCCCCACAGTGCCATGTGCCCACAGTGCCAGATATGCCCCCACAGTGCCAGATACAGATATGCCCCCACAGTGCCATGTGCCCACAGTGCCAGATATGCCCCCACAGCGCCAGATTACAGATATGCCCCCACAGTGCCAGATATGCCCCCACAGTGCCAGATATGCCCCCACAGTGCCATGTGCCCGCAGAGCCAGATATGCCCCCAGTGCCACATATGACCCCACAGTGCCAGATATGCCCCACATTGCCAGATGTGCCCCCACTGAGCCATGTGCCCACAATGCCAGATATGCCCCCATAGAAGAGCTCACCGTTGCTGTGTGGAGAGCGCAGCGCGCACTTCTCCTGCCTGCCGCCCTGCTTCTCAGTCTAATCTCCGGCGGTGACGGCAGCGTGTATAGCTCAAATCAAGAGCCGGTCCGCGAGCTCTCATTGGCTAACGAACCGGCACCTGATTTGAGCTATACACTCGGCCGTCACTGCCGCAGACCAGACTGAGGAGGCAGAGCGGCAGGCAGGAGAGGCGCGGTTTCGGGTGGCTGGGCGGCGGATCGCGATCGACTGTTTGGCCACCCCTGGCTTAGGCCATGATCAAGAACCCTCAGTAGTGGGGCCCTCATTTCCTCCTGGCCGTTCCTGCACCAGCCAGCCCCCACCTGACTTCCACCCCGCAGCCTCACCTACCACCTATACAACGGAGAATTGTGAGGCATCGCTGGCTAGGTATCTGGACTCTTGGTCGACAGTGGATAGGTCGACACGGCCATTAGGTCGACTTGAACAAGGTGGGCATGCAAAAAGGTCGACATGAGTTTTTCAATTTTTGGGGGGACTTTTTCATACTTTACGATCCACGTGGACTACCATTGGGAACGGTAACCTGTGCCGAGCACAGCTGTAGCGGAGTGAGGCACCTTGCCCGCAGCATGTCGAGCGAAGCGAGCCATGCAAGGGGACCCGGTGCACTAATTGGGGTTCCCGGTCACTTGACGTGGAAAACGACACAAAAAACTAAATTAAAAACTCATGTCGACCTTTTTTCAAGTCAACCTTTTTTCATGTCGCCCTATTTCTAGTGTCGACCTAGCCACTGTCGACCAATGGGTGTCAACCCTGAGTCCCATACCCGCTGTCTATATGATTTAGAGCAGGGGTTCTCAATCTCGGTCCTCAGGACCCCACACAGTGCATGTTTTGCAGGTAACCCAGCAGATGCACAGGTGTATTACTCACTGACACATTTTAAAAGGTCCACAGGTGGTGCTAATTATTTCACCTGTGATTCTGTGAGCAGACCTGCAAAACATGCACCGTGTGGGGTCCTGAGGACCGAGTTTGAGAACCTGTGATTTAGAGCATAGTCTGTAATATTAGCCTTGCTATTTAGCGTGTTCATGTTAGAACACTTGTCTTTGTGACCGCAGACGGCGCTTTCCCCATTATCTCTCTACCTCCTTCTCTTCTGTACCTAGGGTTATCACGTCATCCCTTTAATTCTGGACACATATTCATTACACAGGTTCCGTGGCTGGCTGACTTCAAGACTCCATTTCACCTGGGTTTAATCAGCCACAGAACCTGTGTAATTAATGTGTGTCCAGAATTAAAGGGATGAGGTGGTAACGCTATCTGTACCCCTCTCCCCATTATTTGTCTGCAAAATGTGTACAATCCGTGGACAAAACAAAATCACGCTAAGCTAATGTTTTTCCTCCGTTCTTTATGACCTCAGTCCTCTATTATATTTCGGTTCCTCCTTCTGGGTTTACAATCCGTGTTTCATTTTAGTGTCTGGTGATGGCTTCCAGTTATTTCCAGTCCTTTATGACTGTACTGTAATTGCATAGAGTCTGGGGTCAGTATCGCAGCAACACAATGACAGCGACACATAAAGTGATATTTTGCAAACTTGCAGCTGCAGTGTTGGAACGGTTTGTGTTAGAGATCTTTGCTTGTATTATATAGTTTTGAGCATCTTAATTTTTCACTTGCAGCGGGTGATAAAACCCAAGTAGCCCGGCAGCAGCCACTTCCTCTGGGCAGTATGTTTGTCAGATATGAAACAGTAAAAAGTGTCATTACTAATGTTTGTAGTTCTTGATTCATTGTGATGTCCTGGGGGGGATCAGCAGGAAACCGTGAAATTACAATCTGCACTGTTTATAAACTATACATATGTGATTTTAGAGTCTGAATAACGGTGGAAACTTTGGGGCAAAAGTGGAATATTCCTGTCGTTAATCTTCTCTTACCGCGGCAACTTTTCTTGAATTTTTTTTTTTAAATTCTGGAGATTAATCTTCACTATGGGGGTCATTCCGAGTTGTTCGGTCGCTAGCAGTTTTTAGCAGCCGTGCAAACGCTATGCCGCCTCCCACTGGGAGTGTATTTTAGCTTCGCAGAAGTGCGAACGAAAGGATCGCAGAGCGGCGGCAAACTTTTTTTGTGCAGTTTTAGAGTAGCTCAAAACCTACTCAGCGCTTGCGATCACTTCAGACTGTTCAGTTCCTCTTTTGACGTCACGAACACGCCCTGCGTTCGCCCAGCCACGCCTGCGTTTTTCCAAACACTCCCTGAAAACGGTCAGTTGACACCCAGAAACACCCTCTTCCTGTCAATCACTCTGTGGCCAGCAGTGCGACTGAAAAGCTTTGCTAGACCTTGTGTGAAACTACATCGTTCATTGCAATTTTACGACGCGTGTGCACATTGCAGAAGTGCAGTTTTTTTGCCTAATCTCTGCACAGCGAACGAAAGCAGCTAGCGATCAACTCGGAATGACCCCCTATATTCGCAACCACGGAAGTGACAAAGGGCCTGCATGCATGAAATAACACCATGGTCTGGCCGCAAATATCTCCAGCACTTCAGCTGCTGTCGAACTACACATACCAGCATGTCCTGCCACAATTTTAGCATATGCAGACAGCAAATCTGTGGCAGGGCATGCTGGGATGTACAGGTCTACAGTAGCTGGTGTGCCGCATGCTACCCGGGTGTGGTGTTGAAGGTTGACCACACTATTGATCGACAGGGTCTCTAGGTCGACATGGTCTAGGTTTTAAATCTTTTTTGGTGTCGTTTACACCGTACAGTGACCAGGAACCCCAATTAGTGCACCGTGTCCCCTTGCATGGCTCGCGAACGAAGCGCTCGGCACAGGTTACCGTTCCTAATCGTATTCCATGTGGATCGTAAAGTATCAAAAAGTTTAAAAAAAAATGTGAAAAGCTCATGTTGACCTTTTGACCTGTCGACCTAGAACAAGTCGACCTAGAGACCCTGTCAACCTAGTTATTGTCGACCAATAGTGGTCGACCTAAGTCTTGTCGACCTAGTGACCGGATACCATGCTACCCCTGGTCTGTGATGTAACTTTACAACGCCTACATGGGCCAAGTGGTTCTTACCTGCCGGCAAATTCTATGTTTCTACGTCGCAGAGTGAGGGAGCTGAGAAAATGACCCATGTCTCAATGGGGGTCATTCTGACCCGTTTGCTCGCTGCATTTTATCGCAGCCGAGCGAACGGGTACCAAAAGCCGTAGCGGGAGTGCGATCACCTCTGCCTGACTGACAGGCGGTGGGCGGGAGGGGCGGAACAGCGGCATTTGCCCGCCGTTTCGTGGGCGTGGTCCAGCCAATGCAGACGTGACCGGACCGTGCGGGGAGCGGCCAGCAGCGGCTGCGTGGCATCACACGCAGCTGCTGCCGGCCGGGGAGCGATGAGATGCTCCCAGCCAGTATGTTAAAGCTGCGCTGGTCGGGAGCTACTCTAGAAGTGCAAAGGCATCGCCGCTGTGCGATGCCTTTGCACTTCTTGCGGGGCGTGGCCGGCACTGACATGCGGGGCGGACTAGCCCTGTGCTGGGCGTCCCCCCTGCATGTCAGTGTGACTGATCGTAGCTGTGCTAAATTTAGCACAGCTACGATCATCTCTTCAAGATTTTGGGCCTAAATCAGACCTGATCGCGGTTTTGTGAAATCGCAAGGCGGACGATTATTGAACGACTGCGCATGCGAGATCGTGACGCGCAGGCTCGAGGCCAAACTGAAAGAATCCTGCTGTTTTTTTTATCGCTAGGTGAACGCAGGTTGATGGACAGGAAGAGGACATTTGGGGGGTGGTAACTGGCCATTTTCTAGGAGTGTCAGGAAAAACGCAGGCGTGCCCAAGCGTTTTCAGGGCGTTTTCACAGCAGCGATCAGATCTGAATTAGGCCCTTTGTAAACTGAATGGAGAAAAAACAGACCTGATCACTTAAATTCATTATGATCTAAGCAATTAAAATGTATATTATTGTATAATAACCTGGACAGTCAGTGTTATCCTGCACCTTGTATGTGGGTCTCCAGGTGAGTGGAATGCAGTGTACGTGACTCTGACAGTGGACAGATAATTCTGTACAGAGGATGTCACTTTTCCGGCCGGGTGTCCTGTCCTGTACAGGTGCAATCCCTGACTTACCCTGCACTGCAGGTTTCATACGCCCGGAAGGCATTGTAGTTATCATGCACTGATCATTGGGATCACACCGCTCCTCTGACTTTCTGCAAATGCACCAATACTGCAGGCACAGTATTTTTTATGCCAATGACCAGGACATCTGGTTCTTGAACGGCCAATTCTGGGTTTCAGCATAGCCTCTGCACAGTGAGGCACTGGCTTAGTTAACGACCACCTGCATGGTTTCCATGCAGTTTCAGTTTGAACACACCCCACCCAAATCTAAAGGGCCCTACACACTGGCCGACATGACTGCACAATGGGGGTCATTCCGAGTTGTTTGCTCGTTATTTTTTTCCGCAACGGAGCGATTAGTCGCTAATGCGCATGCGCAATGTCCGCAGTGCGACTGCACCAAGTAAATTTGCTATGCAGTTAGGTATTTTACTCACGGCATTACGAGGTTTTTTCTTCGTTCTGGTGATCGTAATGTGATTGACAGGAAGTGGGTGTTTCTGGGCGGAAACTGGCCGTTTTATGGGTGTGTGTGAAAAAACGCTACCGTTTCTGGGAAAAAAGCGGGAGTGGCTGGAGAAACGGAGGAGTGTCTGGGCGAACGCTGGGTGTGTTTGTGACGTCAAACCAGGAACGACAAGCACTGAACTGATCGCAGATGCCGAGTAAGTCTGGAGCTACTCAGAAACTGCTAAGAAGTGTCTATTCGCAATTCTGCTAATCTTTCGTTTGCAATTTTGATAAGCTAAGATTCACTCCCAGTAGGCGGCGGCTTAGCGTGTGCAATGCTGCTAAAAGCAGCTTGCGAGCGAACAACTCGGAATGACCCCCAATATGAACGATCGCCTTCATTAATGAACGAGATAACGTTCATATTGTGCAGTGTGGAGGCTCCAGCGATGAACGATGCGCATCCCCGCGCTTGTTCATCGCTGGTCCCCCGTCGGCTGTGCATGCAGGCCAATATGGACGATCTCGTCCATATTTGCCTGCACTTCAATGCAGCCGGGTGACGGAGGGAGTGAAGAAACTTCACTCCCCCCGTCACTGCCCCCCAGCCGCCGGGTCGCCCGTTGTCCGTATCCGCCGTCGGGCAGCTCGGCGGCGGATCGGCCAATGTGTAGGGCCTACTACTCTCTCTGCACATGTTACATCTGCCCCACCTGCAGTGCAGCATGGCTTTGCTCATTAGCTAACAAAGTTTCTGCTGCGATCAGATCTGAATTAGGCCCTTGATCCTATCCTGCAGAATGAGGACTCATAGTTTTCTATTTCTGTTTTCGATTACAATGCAAATAATATCTTTCTGATAAAAATGCAACATATGCAGTTTACGTATGGATCCAAGTCAGTGACGTGGGATGGAGCTTTGCAAAATAAAGAAGTGGGCAGTGAGCAACCTGAATATTCAAGGAAAGGACGCTACAGTTCTCCTACTGCAGTGTATCGATATTATTTTATACGGTATGTCATGTTCTGCGTTTCTCTGTTTTGATACTATTGGGATACATCAAGAATTTCACCTGCATCCTGGCATTCCGTGTCGCCCTGGCAGCCGCTTCTCTCATCTCCGCTTCCGCCGAGAGACGTGTAGGAGATAAATCAGGGAACAGAGTAACATTATACAGACTGTTGAATAGAATAATAACTTGCGCAGCGTATGGATGAGCCCATTGTGAAGCCCTGTCGTGCTGATGTAATCAGCAGGTTATTCTGCCCCTAACCCCCGCCTGCCCTGTTTAGGCTGCAGCACTAAGGACCAAGTATTGGTCCTGTCGGAGTCGATGAAGCCGGAGGGCCCCGTCGCTTTACACTTCCATTGTAACACATTTGAAAAATAGCAAGTTCTCATTGTCTGACGTGTGACATTTGTCTTGTGATTGGCACCGTGTTCCAAGAAAATAGCTCACTCTTCCTTTCATCTTATGATTGATGTCCTACACCGACTTCTGCTGGAATTGGACTTGAAATGTTATGAATTTCAATACTCTTTGCAGCTCTCACAGGCAGTATTACCCGTCGCTAGATATTATCCCATTTACAGTTTCCCTGCATGTCTGAAAGTAGAAATAAACTTTGCCTTCAAGATGTTCTTCCATTTCATAGTGACAGGTAATACAGGCGTCTAATGCCCCATCGTTCTGCTAATCAGCATTGGTTTATTGTCACCTGCACTCATCTGTCTCTGTGGCCTTAAAGCTCCACTACATTATCATGCAGCTGTAAGTAATCTAAAATACGTTGTGTGGTTTAAATAAACGGAGTAGTTGGGGTAAGATTACTAAGAATCGAGACTGAGATCAAACACGGGTGATATTGACTAGACATGGGTGTTTTTTTTTAAACGAAAACACGGGTATTTACCATGTTCCTGTGTTTTAGTTAATCATGTTTTCCCGATAGTGTATGTACTCGTGTTTGGTAGCCAAACACTAAAGAACCAGCACCGGGCTCTTGGACCGGTCCTGGTTCCAAATATACAGGGGGAAAAGACTAAGGGGTCCTCCCCGTATATTTATAACCAGCACTGGGCTCCACTACCTAGGGAGGTAATGCCACAGCTGGGGACACATTTATCTTGGTCCCGGTGGCCATAGCATTACCAAACACACACACCCCCCCCCCTTCCCCCCACACAGCTTCCTTAACTGGTCATCCCACAAGGGCTGTCTTTAGCACCCCTGGGCGGTGGGTGTTAAGTTTGGAGCTTTCATGTGTAAAACTAGAATTAGTATTGTCTTTTACAGGTGGAACTACAAGTCCCAACTAGCCTCCCCCACATGCTGCTACTGGGAGAACCACATGTACTAGCATGTGCATTAAAGTGCCTGCTGGTACCTGTAGTCCCCCTGTGAAATAAATATTACAATAAAATAAAGACAGGTCACACACCGTAGAAAATATGTTTACTAAACAAACACTTGTATTAACACTCACACATACTTACCTACATCTCCTGTAACCCTTCGGTCCTCTTGTCCAGTAGAATCCAGCGTAACCTGTAAAAAAACAACAACAAAAAAACACTCACCTATTCCAGTGTAGGTCTGTCCTCTTCGTTCCAGGGGGGTTGAAAATACAAAACACTATACCTGCAGGAACGAACCACAAATATCCCCTATGTCAAATTCTGGCCTCCACATGACTTCTGTCACTGAGAGAGCCACCAGCCAATTGGAGCACCACGTAGTGCTGCTCTGCTGATTGGTTATGTGCTCCTGTGCTGTCAATCAGGGGCTTTCCCCATATGCTCTATGGTGAGAAAGGTCCCATAGAAGTGTATGGTGGGAACTGTGGCATTATGTGCTTAGCCACAAGGTTAATAGAGGTCAATCTTGTGGTTGACCTCTATTAAGCTTGCGGGTAATAGAGGCCACATTATGCCACACAGTACCCCTTATACACAATGGGGGTCATTCCGAGTTGATCGCTAACTGCCGTTGTTCGCAGCGCAGCGATCAGTGAAAAAAATGGCTAAGCTGCACATGCGTATGCACCGCAATGCGCACACGCGACATATGGGTACAAAGAACATTGTGGTTTTGCACAGGTTCTAGCGAAGCTTTCAGTCACACAGGAAGATTGACATGAAGTGGGCGTTTCTGGGTGTCAACCGACCATTTTCAGGGAGTGCTTAGAAAAAGGCAGGCGTGTCGGGAAAAACACAGGCGTGGCTGGGCGGGTGTGTGACATCAAAAGCCGCCCCTCCGTCGTTAGAATCAACGCACACGAAGAGTAACTACAGGGCTAGTCTTGTTTTGCACAAAAGTATTTTGCAGGCGCTTTGCTGCACAAGCGTTCGCACTTCTGCAAAGCGAAAATACACTCTCCAGTGGGCGGCGACAATGCGTTTACATGGCTGCTAAAAGTAGCTAGCGAGCGATCAACTCGAAATGACCCCCATTATGCCACACTGTAGCACCCCTTATACATGTTACACCACACAGTTGCTTCCCTTATACATGTTACAACACAGTAGTGGCCCTTATACACGTAACACCACTAAGTAGACTGGCCTAATGCTAAGCCACTCATCAGGGGCTCAGTCCTTTGCCTGCCTACCTTAGTGGGTAAGTTACAGGTGGCCAAGGTCGGCTACCAGTCAGACACTGGAAGTAGATGGAGTTATGACACAGCAAGAAGTGATTGGCTTGCAGCGTCTGCTTCTGACTGGCTGCCGATGCGCAAGCCATGACTGATATGCGTCCAGCACCAAGTTCAAATAGCCCCTGCTGTCTTTTGGCTTCTAGTCCATCAGTCACGAATGGCTCACAGTTTTTTGTGCCAAATTTAAACTAGCTCCACGACCACATGCTTGTTGCTCAGCAAAATGAGTTTGAGGCGGCAGCCGGTTCTGCCTGCAGGGCATCATGCTCTCTGTGCTGCGGCACTGGATGCACCAGACTAGTTACAACTCTGGTTAGGGTACTCCCCTCTCCAGTATGCAGGGCAGCTGAGTCAACGTACTCTCCAGTATGCAGGGCAGCTGAGTCAGGGTACTCTCCAGTATGCAGGGCAGCTGAGTCAGCCAAATTGATTCCTCACAAATATTTAAAATGCCCGCTCTAATATATATTATAAATGCCTGCACCTCTTATTACCATATCCCATGAATGTGCGCTATACATCGCAAAACACTGCATCCCATAAGAGAAAACAATACACCCACACATTATCTGAGTTCCAAAGCTCATTGATGTATATATTTATTAAAAGTATATGGATTTAATATATATTACAAAGTACAGTATACCTATAGTTACACTGACACAGTAAGCAGTTAAAACATACAGTTACATACAATTACATGCCAGCATACAATACCATTCCCTCAATGTATCTTATCTCTCTCTCTCTCTCTCTCTCTCTGTAAATAAATACAGGAACTGAACTGGCAGCAAGTCCATCATCCTCTGAGACCAAAAAGCAAGTGAGCTCCTGTGTGATCAATAAGTGTTATCTAGTTTCTGGGGGAGGGATTCACGATGAGTCACCAGTCCCTTTGTATATGGTAATCAGTTTCAAAGTCAGAAAAATATCACTATGCACACTGCCATATTTGCACCTCATACAGGTCCGCGCTGCGCATGCGTGCGCTCTCCCGTGCGTGCGCATACTCGCTGCTGCGGGCACCCGCGGGCGCGCGGTATGTGCATTTACGGTAGAGTTTATGTGTTCGTAGCGTGCGACTCAATCGTTACATATTTTCACCATATAATGTATTTTGTAGATTATGGTCCCTTTGATAGAATCTGAAAGTTTAGTTAATGTAGCATGTTCATGGACAGAGAAATCCCACTTTGTTTGATACGAAGGGTCAGACAGGAGTAATACAGTGGTGTTTAGTATCCATCGGAAGAGTATTTAATTAGCAATATTCCGGTGTTGGTTTGAAGCGAATTAATCGCTCGTGCGAATAGTTATGGACATAAGAAGTTTATGTCCATTTACTATTATTTGCACTTACTTATCCATGCGGCGGGAAACCTAGTTTCCCACCCACCTGAGCAGTTGGAAATCGTCACAGCCCACCTGTATGAATCAACATATGACCTTTTGTTATAATGCGAGGAGGAATTCCTGTGTCCAATGAACAATGAGATTGTAGGGACCATTGAATTGTATTGTGTGTGAGGCATAAATAGACAAGCCGATCACATCCAGCTCTCACTCTTCAACGGTTCTCATTGCTGAAAATCGGGAGCTGTTATTCTGAGCCATATCTCTCCATCTCTCTCTCTCTCTCTCTCTCTCTCTCCTCTTTCTCTCGTATTCTCTTAAACGTAATAGTATTGTATTGTATTTCCTGTGTAGTTATCTGGTTAGTTAGTCTATGTTATATTGTAGTGTATGACTTGTATTGTATTATTCTTTTTGCAAGTAATAACATTCATATAAGGCGTTGGACCCTAAGGTCAGGTATCTGTGTATTTCTTATAGTGTTAAGTATTTTCAGAGCGTCGGTGACGCTCGAACAGCTTTTAAGATAATCAGGCTACACAAGGTTGCATCTACACTCTATCATTACACTAAGGTTCTGCTGCATAATACATTGTTTATGGTTTAGATATAAAGGTTTAACATTGTGAGCGTCTGCGCCGCTGGTGATCTCCTCGTGGTCCCGAGCGTCCGCTACGCTATAGCGAATCATTACGTTAGTCGGCAGCCAATAGCGTGCCTGCCTGTGATCTCTTGGCCGTGAGCGAACGTGACGCTTGAGCGTCTCGACCACGGCTAAGCGATTGTTACGCAACGTGCGTACCCTTACGGTACTCCATACGTAAATAGCGTACAGTGTTCTTAGACCTCATAAAGGGTTTTATATAAGATAAATATTTAGCTTTATCAATTGGCGGCTCGTCCTGTCCTTCACATATCTCTGCTAGGTAATTTCAGCAGACATTATCCATCAGCAAAGGGCGGGAGATCATATTCTTCGCAGTGCTGACGGGATAAGCGTCTGCTTCGCTTAGTAAAGGGTGCTGAAGGAATCCGGAACCGGAGGTAAGAACAACACGCTAGTGTCTTTTAAAACTGTTTATTTCTATCTTGCGTACGCACACACGCATATCTGCATTTCTTTTTCGTGTATTTTCATATATCACTCTCCTGTTTGCCATTTTATAATTGATAAAACGTGCTAAGAGAGATTTGTCGCTATTTCATAGTTAAAGTGTAAAAGTAATGCGTTAAGGGATAAAGTGTAAAGCACACACACAGCTCTACCTAAAGAGACAAGGAGAGATTGGTGTGGGGTTCAGTAGAGGATCGAGGATCATCTACATTGATAAACGTGTTAGTTGTGTTACGGTGGACATTGGTTTTGTGTACATGTGTCTCTAACAAAGGGCTGAGACTCGCGTACGCAAAGGCCGACGCACGCAGCGTAAATTACGCAACGGAGCATCTGGGTACGCCCACGTAACTCAAGTCACACGATAGTGTTGATTTTTAACAGGCGATAAATAGCGCAACAGGCGATAAATAGCGCAACAGGCGATAAATAGCGCAAGTTTATTTTAGTATTCGAAATTTAAATTAACAGATCCTTCTCCAAATTTACAACACATCTGGTCTAAAGAAAATTTCTGCGCAGAAATAGAAATAGAAACAAAAGTGTATATATGGTGAGTGAGTGTTTGTTTTTACAATTTTGGGGATTGAACCACAGAAATCATCGAGTTCTCGTGAAGGTACATACGTGTAAGTGACATGCACGGTGGCTAGGGAGGCATCTCTGGTTAAACATAAAATTTGAGCATTAGAGTGTAGCAGACCAGGAGGTCATACTGTAACAGACCAGGAGGTCAGACCAAGAGGTCGCATAACAGACCAGGAGGTCCAGGTACAGCAGACAAGGAAGTCCGCTATAGAGACAAGGCACAACACCAAGAAGGGTTGGTGCAACACCCATATAGGCCATAAAAGCTCAGGCTGAAGGAATTCGCAGCTGCCGAATGTCGATTCCACTGGTCGCTCCGTACATAAGATTAGTTGCTTATGTGCTGAACGACTGTACCGCACGTAATTGTGTGCATTAGTTAGTAACCTGACCAGTACCATTTGTGTACAAACCCGGTCACAAACGCTATTTGTACATTCTAACGTGATTTGTGTAATTTTTTATTTTTTCAAAAAGGGAAGTTCGCTGGTCACTCTAGAACTATCCGACAACCCCACCTTTACTGGAAAGGGTTAATGCTCTTCGGATCATACCTACATGTTCCAGTAAACTAAGGTTAATAGGGGCCCTGGGTCGAGTACGCCAGCACTATATCAGTGTGTGGGCATATTGGTCGGCGTGGGCGAGTGAGTGAGGTGCTCGGTAAACTTCACCGTCAACCTATCTTTGAATATTTTGGTTTTTTTGTAAGGGTTCGCTGAAGACCCTGATATAAAGGTCAGGGGTAGAGCAAGCAACACCTGCAAATTATGGGGGCCAGTTGTTCAGGAAGGGGGCGATCAACCTCGGTTCGGGTTGATTCTGTAAACCGACCAGTCGGGTCGGCAAGGTATGTAATGTGTGAAAAATACGGAAGACACACAGAAATTTTATGTGATGAATGGGAGAGAATGACTGTACATGACGGGGAGAAATTCCCAAGAGTAGGCAGCTTCAGCCCAGAAGTGTTGCAAAATTTAAGGAGAAGGATATGTCTCATTAAATCAGCAAAGAGACGAATCAAACATTATGATTATTTGCAGCTATGGCAACAGGAGGGTGAAATACAGAGAGGATTGGCTCAGGCGGCGGGATCTGGCCCTATCAGGAAACTGATAGCCACGGCCCCGCCGCCACCATACATATCAGGAGAGAAATTGGTTGCGGAGAATGACGCATCAGGGGGTAACAAACAGGCACTTAGCAACTGTATAAATGTTAAGGATAATGTTAATAAGTTAACCCATGCAAGTATTAACCCGTGCAAGTTGTACCCTGTTTTGAACTTTCCCCAGGAGTGTGATCAAGAGGACGAATCGGCAACAATATCGGCGCTCTCTCTAGCAGCCACCATATCAGAAACAACAGTAGGCACGGCCCAACCCATAAGATTAGTAACAAAGCCCCCTAGCGGAGGGACAGGTGAGGTCGTATCAACGGGTAAGTACGGCACCATACACTATGCTGAAACTATTTCACCACAGACTGTAGAATCTACACAGAATGATGTTGTTAAACTTGCTCCCGTGAGGGTAATAGCAGTTCCAAATGGGAAAACGGACACTACAGGAGTCACTCCTATCAGGAACATTGCCATGTACAGCCCGTTTTCCCGAATGGAATTAAGAACCATAGTGTCTGAATTCCCTGATCCTAGAAAAGATTTAGTTGCTAGCCAAAAATACATCAGAGACCTAGGAAACACTTTAGAGCCCAATAACAAAGATTGGCAGATATTGCTGAGGGCTTGTTTACCCTCCAATGTCGACGCAGCTCAATTTTTAGCTGACTGTGGACTGGATCAGGATGTACCTCTTACAGATGTGTACAACAAAGACAATGTAAAAAAGAATACATTTACAGTTAAAAGAGTATTTTCCAGCTGTGGCCAAATGGAATAGAATTTTTTCCATTAAACAAAAAGAGACAGAAACAGCTGCTGATTATTTTCACCGGGCACTATTAGAAATGGCAAAGTACACTGGCATAGAGGACATTAGGACCAATGCAAACCATCAAGAAGTAGCAGTATCTGTGCTAATGGATGGTTTAAAAGAGGCATTAAAGACCAGAGTACAGACCACACAACCATGTTGGCGAGGTCTGTCGGTGGCTACTTTGAGAGAGGCTGCTATTGATCATGACCGGAATATCACCAGACACAGGGAGTCACAAGGTGATAAGTTAATGTCAGTAAGTATACAGGCCCTGACCACAAAACAGCCTGTGTTTATATCACCAAACCCTGTGGGTAAGTCAAATGTGGTAACATGTTATTTTTGTCATAAACAGGGACACATAGCACGAGACTGTAGAGCGAAAAATTTGCAAAGATCATACCAACCCCCTAGACAACGACACGACACACGACATTGGGATCAGGGTCCACAGAGACGGAGTTATGAGCCACATACAGGGGAAACAAAAAGATACCCCCCGAACAGAGACTGGCACGCCTCTGGCAGTTCCCATTTAACCCCTTCAAAAGTAGTTGCTGCCAGCGGGATTCAGGGAGGTCACCATACCCAATAGGGGTGTGGCCATACCTGTAATCTGCAGCCAGTAAAATTGATTGCAAATCTTGGAAGTGAACCCGAGATTGCAATAAATGTAGCTGGTAAATCATTAAACTTTCTTGTAGATACGGGGGCGGCCAAATCAGTGATAAATTCGACAGTGGGCATGAGAACCACTGGTAAGACAATTCCAGCCATGGGAGTAACAGGAGTAGTCCAGCACTACCCTGTTAGCAAACCAGCCGAGATTACAATAGGGCCTTTACATACCAAGCATTCCTTTTTGCTGGCTGCATCGGCACCGACTAATCTCCTGGGAAGAGATTTATTGTGTAAAATGGGGTGCGTCATTTATTGTACTCCTGAAGGTGTATTCTTGGACATACCTGAGAATCACGCTCAGGAAGTGCGAGACATGTTAGACTCCCCATCAAAATTAATGTCACATACCATTATGACAAATAGGACTCCATCCCAAGTAGAAGAAATGACATCCCAGATACCAGAGTCACTTTGGACTAAAGATGGACAGGACACTGGATTAATGGCAAACGTAGCTCCGGTAGTTGTACAAGTAAAAGATGGTAGGATAGCTCCAAAAATCCCACAATACCCTCTGAAGCCAGAGGTGGAGTTAGGAGTGTATCCCGTAATAGAGCGCTTGCTACAACAGGGCATTCTGGTAAGAACGTCCAGCACTGCCAATAGTCCCATCTTCCCTGTTAAAAAGAGTGGGGGGAGGGGTTACCGGCTAGTGCAGGATCTAAGGGGGATTAACAAAATAGTTGAGAGTCAGGTCCCCGTAGTGCCAAATCCAGCTGTCATCCTTATGCAAATCCCTCCCACTGCGAAATTTTTCACTGTTATTGACCTCTGCTCCGCTTTCTTTTCGGTACCCCTACACCCTGACAGCCAATATTTGTTTGCATTTACATACAGAGGAGTCCAATACACATGGACTCGATTACCACAAGGTTTCATAGACAGTCCAAGTATATTTTCTCAGGCTTTGCATGATTGTTTACAGTCTTTCCAACCAGAGAGTGGATCAGTATTAATACAGTACGTGGATGATCTACTACTGTGTTCTGATTCAGTGGAAGCATCCCTGAAGGATACGAAACAGCTCCTGTTTCATCTTTCAGACACAGGACACAAGGTTTCCAAAGACAAGTTACAATTATGCCAAACTAAGGTAAAATATTTGGGACACTGTTTAACACAAGGACTGAGACACCTGACCGCTGATAGAATTCAAGCAATTAGAGACATGACTCTGCCACAAACCCAGCAACAGATCAGAACATTTTTAGGAATGTGTGGGTATTGCCGTAACTGGATCCCAGGATTTTCCATTCTAGCGTTACCTTTGCAGGAGATGGTCTCCTCAAACAAACCTGATCGGATTTCGCATACAGACGAGTCCGAGATGGCATTTGAGAGACTTAAACAGTGCCTAACGCAGGCACCAGCATTAGGTATGCCAGACTATGGGAAACCCTTTGAGCTGTACGGAACAGAAAGTGCTGGTTGCGCGGCAGGCGTCTTAACCCAAAAGCACGGTGATGCCAGCAGGCCAGTAGCATACTATAGCGCTCAGCTAGATACGGTAGCGCGATCCCTCCCCACATGCTTGCGAAGCGTTGCTGCGATAGCATTGCTAGTAACGAAAAGCGAAGATGTAGTGCTAGGTCACAACCTCACAATTCATACACCACATGCAGTGTCAGCCTTGCTAAATTCTGCCCAAACCAGGCACGTCTCATCAACGCGGTTTACAAGATGGGAATTGGCACTAATGGCCCCCGTAAACATCACCATAAGGAGATGCAGTGCATTAAATCCTGCAACATATCTCCCAGGTGTGCCTGGACAGGCACAAAGGGTGGAGGATGAGAGTGGTGGGGAAGGAGGATTTAATACAAAGGAGGACACACATGATTGTATGGAATATTTGACCCAAAATTTTACCGCAAGGCCTGACATCAGTGACAACCCACTGGAAGATGTAGATCTAACTTTCTACACGGACGGTAGTTGTCACAGACAGTCAGACTCGGGAGACTTGTGTACTGGATACGCAGTCATAGATGACCAAGGCACCATAGAAGCGGAACCGCTAGGCCCACCTCACTCAGCCCAGGTTGCTGAACTGGTCGCCCTAACCAGAGCATGTGAATTGGCTAAGGGCAAATCAGCCAATAATTACACCGACTCTAGATACGCATTCGGGGTAGTCCATGATTTCGGAGCCCTATGGCGCCTCAGAAATTTCATGACGGCAGCTGGTACACCGGTAGCGCATGCAGCTCACATAAAAAGGCTTCTAACAGCGATACAGGAACCCGACAGAGTGGCTGTTATCAAGTGTAAAGCACACACATATAGCCAAGACCCAGTATCACTTGGTAACAGCCGAGCAGACGAAGCTGCTAAGTTAGCAGCTGGTACCCCCAGACAGACAGACACCACACAACTGATGGTATTTAATACCATCAACACACAGAAGTTGTGTGAGATGCAAAATTTGTGTTCCACACAGGAAAAGGCAGTCTGGAAGGCAAAGGGATATGGCCAGGAGTCCTCAGGACTCTGGACGGATGGACAAGGTAAACCGGTGGCCCCCAGAGCATATCTTCCATGTTTAGCCGAGGCAGCTCACGGGCTGACTCATCTGGGCAAGGAAGGAATGTGCAAGTTGGTAAGAGCATATTGGTGCGCCCCAGGATTTTCATCTCATGCGAGTAAGAGAGCAATGTCATGCCTTACCTGTTTGAGAAAGAACATCGGAAAGGCAATACCAACAGAACCATCTCATATCCCACCTACAGGCGGTCCTTTCCAGGTAATACAGATTGACTTCATTCAATTACCCCCTTGTCGAAATTTGAAATATGTACTTGTTTGTATAGATGTGTTCTCAAATTGGGTCGAAGCATTTCCGGCGGCCACAAATACCGCTATGTTTACTGCTAAGAAAATTGTGCAGGAATTTGTATGTAGATATGGTATCCCTAGAATTATCGAAAGTGATAGGGGTACCCATTTTACAGGTGATGTCTTTCAAGGAATGTGTAAATTGATGGGAATTGATAGCAAGCTGCACACTCCATACCGTCCACAGGCGAGTGCGAAAGTGGAAAGAGTGAACAGCACTATTAAAAATAAACTGAGTAAAGTTATGGCAGAGACAGGATTGACATGGCCAGAAGCTTTACCCATTGTACTGTACAGCATCAGAACCACTCCCAGGTCCCCTCTTAATCTGTCTCCCTTTGAAATCTTGTTTGGTCGACAACCGCATGTTATGATTAACCCTCAGGATGATTTGAAGTGTAATAATGAAGTGACTGTAAAATACCTGGTTAACATGAGTAAACAGCTAAGGAATCAAAATGATAATTTGAAGTTGGTGATTCCTGATTTACCAGATAGTAATTGTCATGACATTGAACCTGGGGATTATGTAATGATACGGAATTTTCTACGCCCAGGTTGCCTTATTGACAGATGGGAAGGACCATACCAAGTCTTATTGACTAGCACTACAGCATTGAAAGTTGCCGAGAGAGAGACTTGGGTTCATTCGTCCCATTGTAAGAAGGTTGCTGATCCAGAGAGGTCCCGTGATAAGGAACAGACGGTAGAGGAAGTTGTATCACTGGAGTGTCTGTTCCAAGAGGACTGAGGCGGCACCTGAGCATTGAAAATCACAAGATCAAAAGCAGTTGTCGATCCCCCGTTTCCCTTTTATTGTTTTTCTCCACTTCCCATCCCCTCTCCCTCAAATTATTTTTTCCCCTTCTCATTCTTCTTCGTTTCCTCCTATAAGATGGACTTGCCCCAAGAGACTGTGATCCGGATTTTTCCTGTTTGACCATGATGTTGACCAGAGCAGTCTGTTTCGGTGAGAGTACCAGTGAGGTCGAGAAAGGATCCAGAAAGGTTCCGATGACTGAGACGGAGGTGTAAATTTCCAATAGCAACACAATCACCAAGCAAAGGCGAGTACCGGAAACGATCTAGCAGCCATGTTATTTGTAAACATTGTGAAGGATTGTTAGCTGAAGAAAACTGTATCTGTAGGCTCTGTGACAATGTGGTTGAGGATGGGTGCATCAAGAAATGCCAATCCAGTTTTAATATCCACATTGACCGGCATCCATTGAGTGACTATCACTCCTTAGTGGGTAGTGTGTTAAATAAGACAGATTGTTGGGTATGCTCTCAAGTACCTCAAGGTCATAGCAAATCAGGACTAGTACCATTTCCTTTAACGATAGGTGAGGTGCTTGAGCTAAGTGGTGGGAGGCCGGTGGACAGGAGGTTTTATATCTCCAGTCCTCCTAGTTTGAAGCTCCACCAATATCATGTGGATAGATCCCTAATATGTTTTAACATTTCCAATCCCCGAAAGCCGGGAAATTGGGAAGTGTCATGGAGTAACCAAACCATGACCTTTTCATATAGAGCAGATAGAATGCCTACAGATACAGAGCTTATACGCCACATAGCCAGTAGTGGAAAATATTTCCAATATAGGTATACCCTAGGAAGTAGGATTACGAGAGTTGGAGAGGTATCACCAGGATACTGTGCACATATCGTACAAATTGGTATGTGTACTAGACAGATGGGAGAATTAGGGTTAGGAGATTTCACATGGAAGATGTGTAATATGGTTATGTCCTACTCCGTCCCATATGTTCTCCCCGATGATGCATATTTCATATGCGGGAGGAAGGCGTATAAGTGGCTTGCCCCAAACTCTGAAGGATTGTGGTATATTGGAAAAGTACTGCCTGAAGTAATGACTGTATCACATGCCAAAATGAAAGATATACACCGTGTTGCCCAAGCTCCTTATACTCATACCCATTACGAGCACGTAGTTAAACGGCACCTGATAGAAAGAACAGAGCATCCGGCCTCTGACATGATCCATGAATCCACCGGGATTCAGTTTCTAATCGCGTTAGATTTCACTCGCACCGCCAGAGGAGTGTTGAATTATAAATACATATCTGCGCTTGCAAATTTGTTAGACAATATCACAGAAATGTATGATGACACTTTTAGGTATACTGGAAGAGAGCTTCAAGCTTATAAAACAGAACTGGTTCAGCATAGAATGGTTCTCAATTATCTCACGGCGGTGACAGGTGGATATTGTGTCACACTGGCAACGCAGTACGGCGTGAAATGTTGCACATATATAACGAATAGTACCGAGGACCCGGTCGAGGTCATAGACCAAAAGATGGACGATATTCTCCAATTGAAGTGGGAATTTCGCAGGAGACACAATCTCACCCTTGCTGCTGTGGGTAATGAACTGACTGGTTGGGTGTCATGGTTGAACCCGCGAAATTGGTTCTCTGGTTTAGGAGAATGGGCTCAAGGAGTCATAATGGATGTAGGGAAGTTTCTCCTATGTATCTTAGGTGTTGTCATAACGATTGGCTTGATATTTAGATGCGGTCAGGCTTTAATGAAGTGCAAACGTAGTACTAGGGTAATGAGTTTAAGGAGTGAGGAAATTGTAATTCCAATGGATTTGAATTATGACCCAAATGTAGAAACAATGATGTGAGGAAAATGCGATTTCTACGGTCCGTTTCTTTCACCTGTTTTTCCGTTTTCTCCAAGGTAAAAAGATCCACTTGGACGAGGAATTTGATGATCCTGTATACAGACAACTGATGGATTAAAGAAGAAGTTTTGACAACCTTATACACAGATATTTGATGAACTTTGCCATAGACCCCCAGTTTCCCTAGAAATTTTAAAATTACGCTAGCCCAACACTTTTGTAAGTCTATGGACATTGACAAAGCTTTTTGCCCACACGCCTTTTGGCAAAAGCACAAAGAAGACTGCATTCAACAGACACCGAACAAGACTTCAACCGACAAATGTTCATTTACCTGACATAGAATACCACTGCATTTACCGTAATTATGTCTTTTCTTCATCTCTACAACCTCCAGGTAATTACACACATAGTCGATAGGGAATACAGGCACAGATATCAGCAATCACATATTCCCCCATTCATGTATCATCAACTAAAATGTGCTCCCCATTTTGTTACAACCAAAATCCGAAAAGAGCTCGGTAAAGTTTGACAGCCCATCCACAGACCCGTACCACGGGATAAGAAGG
This sequence comes from Pseudophryne corroboree, assembly GCF_028390025.1. Lineage (NCBI taxonomy): Eukaryota > Metazoa > Chordata > Amphibia > Anura > Myobatrachidae > Pseudophryne > Pseudophryne corroboree. The sequence goes on along the minus strand of NC_086451.1, from coordinate 18,061,626 downwards.
AATTCAAATGTATACTTCGCAATACCTCGAAGCTTGATTTAAAACACGTACGGCACGATGATACATGACCCCCAAACACGGATTCATACACACATACTTCTGCTATCTCACTAGGTCATACCCTTTTCCTACCTTCTCCTCTCCTCCCCTACCCAACCATGTAAATGTATTAACCCCTGACATATATTTTTCTCTTTTTGAAATGTTTTAGGAAGTGGCAGTTATTGTTGACTGCCAAAGGGTGGACTGTCAAAGTCAGAAAAATATCACTATGCACACTGCCATATTTGCACCTCATACAGGTCCGCGCTGCGCATGCGTGCGCTCTCCCGTGCGTGCGCATACTTGCTGCTGCGGGCACCCGCGGGCGCGCGGTATGTGCATTTACGGTAGAGTTTATGTGTTCGTAGCGTGCGACTCAATCGTTACATATTTTCACCATATAATGTATTTTGTAGATTATGGTCCCTTTGATAGAATCTGAAAGTTTAGTTAATGTAGCATGTTCATGGACAGAGAAATCCCACTTTGTTTGATACGAAGGGTCAGACAGGAGTAATACAGTGGTGTTTAGTATCCATCGGAAGAGTATTTAATTAGCAATATTCCGGTGTTGGTTTGAAGCGAATTAATCGCTCGTGCGAATAGTTATGGACATAAGAAGTTTATGTCCATTTACTATTATTTGCACTTACTTATCCATGCGGCGGGAAACCTAGTTTCCCACCCACCTGAGCAGTTGGAAATCGTCACAGCCCACCTGTATGAATCAACCTATGACCTTTTGTTATAATGCGAGGAGGAATTCCTGTGTCCAATGAACAATGAGATTGTAGGGACCATTGAATTGTATTGTGTGTGAGGCATAAATAGACAAGCCGATCACATCCAGCTCTCACTCTTCAACGGTTCTCATTGCTGAAAATCGGGAGCTGGATGTCCAGAGGCGCATGCGATCGTTCCCCTTTGTGCGTAAGTTTTTCTCCGCAATCATATTGTCTTCCTTGTTATTCTGAGCCATATCTCTCCATATCTCTCTCTCTCCTCTTTCTCTCGTATTCTCTTAAACGTAATAGTATTGTATTGTATTTCCTGTGTAGTTATCTGGTTAGTTAGTCTATGTTATATTGTAGTGTATGACTTGTATTGTATTATTCTTTTTGCAAGTAATAACATTCATATAAGGCGTTGGACCCTAAGGTCAGGTATCTGTGTATTTCTTATAGTGTTAAGTATTTTCAGAGCGTCGGTGACGCTCGAACAGCTTTTAAGATAATCAGGCTACACAAGGTTGCATCTACACTCTATCATTACACTAAGGTTCTGCTGCATAATACATTGTTTATGGTTTAGATATAAAGGTTTAACATTGTGAGCGTCTGCGCCGCTGGTGATCTCCTCGTGGTCCCGAGCGTCCGCTACGCTATAGCGAATCATTACGTTAGTCGGCAGCCAATAGCGTGCCTGCCTGTGATCTCTTGGCCGTGAGCGAACGTGACGCTTGAGCGTCTCGACCACGGCTAAGCGATTGTTACGCAACGTGCGTACCCTTACGGTACTCCATACGTAAATAGCGTACAGTGTTCTTAGACCTCATAAAGGGTTTTATATAAGATAAATATTTAGCTTTATCATCAGGTTCAGCCTTGAAGACATCCAAAGGGCTGGCCTGAGTTTCCTGTCCACTGTCCTAATAAGAGTGATTTTAGCTTTTATACATTTAATCATAATTATCCGCTGCAATGTCCCATAACTTCACAACAAGCATCAAATGAATCTACACATCAATCTGGTTGCTTCAATAGTAAACATGACCGGTCTATCTTGTTTTGTTCAAATAATACACATTCATGACATTAATTCATTAGATAATTTTAAATCATCATGATGTCTGGCGCTTGATATTATTATAATTATGTACTGTATGAAATAAGTGTCGAATCCATCTCTGTGGCATGTCCGTGTAAATGCGTGTGTTACCATATATTTCTGTGCTCGCTGCGCATATTTGCAAGTACAGGTTGAGTATCCCTTATCCAAAATGCGTGGGACCAGAGGTATTTTGGATATCGGATTTTTCCGTATTTTGGAATAATTGCATACCATAATGAGATATCATGGTGATGGGACCTAAATCTAAGCACAGAATGCATTTATGTTTCATATACACCTTATACACACAGCCTGAAGGTCATTTTAGCCAATATTTTTTCTAACTTTGTACATTAAACAAAGTGTGTGTACATTCACACAATTAATTTATGTTTCATATACACCTTATACACACAGCCTGAAGGTCATTTAATACAATATTTTTAATAACTTTGTGTATTAAACAAAGTTTGTGTACATTGAGTCATCAAAAAACAAAGGTTTCACTATCTCACTCTCACTCAAAAAAGTCTGTATTTCGGAATATTCCGTATTTCGGAATATTTGGATATGGGATACTCAACCTGTATAGCAACTTATATGTGTGTAGTTTGTTTGTTCTTTTTATGTAATATTTTTTACTTCGACAGGGTACTTGCAGGGCAGCTGAGTCAGGGTACTCTCCAGTATGCAGGGCAGTGGAGTCAGGGTACTCCCATCTCCAGTATGCAGGGCAGCTGAGTTGGGGTTCTCTCCAGTATGCAGGGTAGCTGAGTCAACGTACACCCATCTCCAGTATGCAGGGCAGTTGAGCTGAGTGCTTCCCTCTCCAGTATGTAGGGCAACTGAGTCAACGTACTACCATCTCCAGTATGCAGGGCAGTTGAGCTGAGTGCTCCTCTCTCCAGTATGCAGGGCAACTGAGTCAGGGTACTCTCCAGTATGCAGGGCAACTGAGTCAACGTACTACCATCTCCAGTATGCAGGGCAGTTGAGCTCGAGTGCTCCCCTCTCCAGTATGTAGGGCCGCTGAGTCAGGGTACTCTCCAGTATGCAGGGCAGCTGAGTCATTGTACTCTTATCTCCAGTATGCAAAACTAGCTCCACACCCACATGCTTGCTGCTCAGCAAAATGAGTTTGAGGCGGCAGCCGGTTCTGCCTGCAGGGCATCATGCTCTCTGTGCTGCGGCACTGGATGCACCAGACTAGTTACAACTCTGGTTAGGGTACTCCCCTCTCCAGTATGCAGGGCAGCTGAGTCAACGTACTCTCCAGTATGCAGGGCAGCTGAGTCAGGGTACTCTCCAGTATGTAGGGCAGCTGAGTCAGGGTACTCTCCAGTATGCAGGGCAGCTGAGTCAGGGTACTCTCCAGTATGCAGGGCAGCTGAGTCAGGGTACTCTCCAGTATGCAGGGCAGCTGAGTCAGGGTACTCTCCAGTATGCAGGGCAGTTGAGTCAGGGTACTCTCCAGTATGTAGGGCAGCTGAGTCAGGGTACTCTCCAGTATGCAGGGCAGCTGAGTCAGGGTACTCTCCAGTATGTAGGGCAGCTGAGTCAGGGTACTCTCCAGTATGCAGGGCAGCTGAGTCAGGGTACTCTCCAGGGTACTCTCCAGTATGCAGGGCAGCTGAGTCAGGGTACTCTCCAGTATGTAGGGCAGCTGAGTCAGGGTACTCTCCAGTATGCAGGGCAGCTGAGTCAGGGTATTCTCCAGTATGTAGGGCAGCTGAGTCAGGGTACTCTCCAGTATGTAGGGCAGCTGAGTCAGGGTACTCTCCAGTATGCAGGGCAGCTAAGTCAGGGTACTCTCCAGTATGCAGGGCAGCTGAGTCAGGGTACTCTCCAGTATGTAGGGCAGCTGAGTCAGGGTACTCTCCAGTATGCAGGGCAGCTGAGTCAGGGTACTCTCCAGTATGCAGGGCAGCTGAGTCAGGGTACTCTCCAGTATGCAGGGCAGCTGAGCCAGGGTACTCTCCAGTATGCAGGGCAGCTGAGTCAGGGTACTCTCCAGTATGTAGTGCAGCTGAGTCAGGGTACTCTCCAGTATGCAGGGCAGCTGAGTCAGGGTACTCTCCAGTATGCAGGGCAGCTGAGTCAGGGTACTCTCCAGTATGCAGGGCAGCTGAGTCAGGGTACTCTCCAGTATGTAGGGCAGCTGAGTCAGGGTACTCTCCAGTATGCAGGGCAGCTGAGTCAGGGTACTCTCCAGTATGCAGGGCAGCTGAGTCAGGGTACTCTCCAGTATGTAGGGCAGCTGAGTCAGGGTACTCTCCAGTATGTAGGGCAGCTGAGTCAGGGTACTCTCCAGTATGCAGGGCAGCTGAGTCAGGGTACTCTCCAGTATGCAGGGCAGCTGAGTCAGGGTACTCTCCAGTATGCAGGGCAGCTGAGTCAGGGTACTCTCCAGTATGTAGGGCAGCTGAGTCAGGGTACTCTCCAGGGTACTCTCCAGTATGCAGGGCAGCTGAGTCAGGGTACTCTCCAGTATGTAGGGCAGCTGAGTCAGGGTACTCTCCAGTATGCAGGGCAGCTGAGTCAGGGTACTCTCCAGTATGCAGGGCAGCTGAGTCAGGGTACTCTCCAGTATGTAGGGCAGCTGAGTCAGGGTACTCTCCAGTATGCAGGGCAGCTGAGTCAGGGTACTCTCCAGTATGCAGGGCAGCTGAGTTAGGGTACTCTCCAATATGCAGGGCAGCTGAGTCAGGGTACTCTCCAGTATGTAGGGCAGCTGAGTCAGGGTACTCTCCAGTATGCAGGGCAGCTGAGTCAGGGTACTCTCCAGTATGTAGGGCAGCTGAGTAAGGGTACTCTCCAGTATGCAGGGCAGCTGAGTCAGGGTACTCTCCAGTATGCAGGGCAGCTGAGTCAGGGTACTCTCCAGTATGTAGGGCAGCTGAGTCAGGGTACTCTCCAGTATGCAGGGCAGCTGAGTCAGGGTACTCTCCAGTATGCAGGGCAGCTGAGTCAGGGTACTCTCCAGTATGTAGGGCAGCTGAGTCAGGGTACTCTCCTTACGAGTATGTAGAGCAGCAGATGCAATCACTGATTTACTCTGTTTTGTAGGTATTATATGCCTTGGAGGCTTGTAGTTATCACTGACATGGTGCATTCTGATCCTGCATCTTTGTGACTGTGCTCCCATGATTTGACCCCTGACTTTCTGACAGTCTACTCTTCTGTTTCGTGACCGCTGGCTCCCTGACCCCAGAGGAAAGCCCCCCAGAGGAAAGCCAGACTGATCTCTAATATCAAGTAGTAAATTTGCAAATTACAGTCATATCATTTTTCAGGATAAATCTCACTCCGGTATTTGCAGTCTATAATTTCCCTATAAGCGCATTTCCCTGATCCTGTATTCCACCTTATACATACAGTAGCTGGGGAGGGACGGGAGACTTGGTCTTGGTGGGACGCGAGTAAGAGAGAAACATACTGTGCGCAGTTTGTATTCTTTATATACCTACATTTCCCCCGAACACTTTTTTTTTTTATATTCGAATTTGAAAGAACACCAAACAATATGTATTACTCTCATCTCTCTAAAGCAGAGGTCCCCAAACTATTTTGCTCTGGGACCCCGTGAGATAATAAAATTAAATTACAGGACCCCAGCAGGTTACTGCAAAATGGCCGCCACATACGTGTGGTCAGCAGACCGCTCATGCACAGTAACATTGTGGAGGCACAAAACAAAAGTGCCCTGCATATGTTTTTTTGATATATTAATTTGAATGTTATAATTATACCGGCTGTGAAGGTTTTGAGGGTTGCAGGGAGACAGTGGGTGGCAGGGGACGTAATGGGTGACAGGGAGAGGCAGTGGGTGACGGGGAGGAAAAGGTTGGCAGGGAGAGGTAGCGGGAGAGTGGGGAGGCAGTGGATGTCAGGGAGAGGCAGAGGGTGGCAGTGGGAGAGAGGTTGAGGCTGTGGCTGGCAGGGAGATGCAGAGGGTGACTAGGGAGAGCCAGCGGGTGACATGGGGATGACATAGTATGGCAGGGGGTGACTAGGGAGAGGTAGAGAGTGACTATGGAGAGTCAGAGTAGACAGGGGTGGTAGAGGGTGACCGGAGTCATGATAGAGGGAGGCAAAGAGTGGCATGGGGAGGCTGTAGGTAATGAGGATGGTAGTGGGGGAAAGGAGAATGGCAAAGGGTGACAGGGGGATGTCGGTGGATTGCACAGGTTAACAGGGAGAGGCAGGGAGTGATAGGAGGAGGCAGATGGTGACTAGGGAGAGGCAGAGGGTGACTAGGGAAAGGCAGAGGGTGATTCGGGAAAGGCAGGGGGGGACAGGGATGGCAAAAGGTGACTAGGGAGAGCCAGTGGGGGACAGGGGGATGTCAAAGGGTGACAGGGGTGCTGGCTGAGAGAGGCAGTGGGTGGCAGTAGCAGAGGGAGTCAGGCTGATGAGGCAGAGAGTGGCATGGGTAGACAGTGGGTGATGAGGATGGCAGTGGGAGACATGGGGATGGCAGTGGATGACTAGGCAGAGGGTGACTAGAGAGAGGCGGAGGGTGACGGGGAGGCATATGTTGGCAGGGGAGGCAGTTGACGCAGTTCACATCTCTGCTGCGTCTTTGGATGCTGCAGCAATGTGAAAATATGTGAATGCCGCAGGAGGCGTCTGAGGGAAACAAACTCCTCCTGACAGCATTGCGCATCCAAGTTCTACTTCCTAAGATGCAGCATCAGATCATCTGCAAGACCATCAATCATCAGAGTAACCCTGAGGTTTTTAATTGGCCCTTGCAGCTCCGCAGCCAAGGCCAAGAGGTCTGCATCGGAAGACGCACTCCCAGCATACGGGGATGACACGACCACATGTTGCGGAATTAGGGGCGGCACCGCCCCACCCCTAAATGCCCGTAGCCTGTCAGGCTGCAGCTCTGGTGGCACTGTGTGTGCTGACGCAGGACCTGTTCTGCACATTGGAGATGTACGTCAGATTTGCATACATCACTGACTAGGCCCACAGATGAGATACAGTACATTGGTTAGAATGAAATGAAAAAGTCTGTGACGATAAGGACGGAGAATGTTCTATGCACAGGCTTTTTCGTTATCATTTCCTTCATCAGTACATTTTAATTTAAAAGTAATTTGTAAATCCTAGTATTATAAGCCTTTGCGTAGCCTTCCTAGGAGGAAACGTTCAGCATTACACCCATCTGTAACCTGATTCTTGCAGTAGATCTGTCCATACGGCTGCCTGTAGGAGACCCCACACCCTCAACTGATATAATTACTCCGATGACAAACTGCGCTTTTTACTGAAGTCGATGCCAACACAACACGGGCCCAGCCTGGGTACCGGGGGGAGATGCACTCATGGAGGGCCTGAGAGAGATTAACGCAGCAGAGGTAATATTTTAGCAGCCGTGGGAGACGTATGATTCAACATTATTGATGGAACTGCAGCTGTAACCCAATTTCATTGATATGTGGTGACTGACTCGGGATCTTGATTTTGGCTACCAGTGAGAGCTGCGATGTAATCCAGGAGCTTTCTAATGAAACGTGCAGCACATTCCTGCCGTGACACAAGTCAGAGTATGAGCTGGCTAATGCTGTCATTATCCGATGCTGACTGCAGCCGATCCCGGGCTAATAATCCATAGCAGACAAGATTTGCTGCTTACTCACAGATACAACAGGGAGCGTGTTACTGCCCTGCAACACGGTGTCATTTTTATATATCACAAACAGACTCTACAGCGCTGTACAATAAAGGTAATATATAGAGTATACCATGATAACAGGAACATACAGTGATACACAAGGTGAGAGGACCCCGCTCACTACAGATTACTCTATATCACCATCATATACTGCAGCGCTGTACAAAAAGGAGACATATAGACTATACCATGATAACAGGAACATACAGTGATACAGAAGGTGAGAGGATCCCGCTCACTACAGATTACTCTATATCACCATCATATACTGCAGCACTGTACAATAAGAGGACATATAGACTATACCATGATAACTGGAACATACAGTGATACAGAAGGTGAGAGGACCCCGCTCACTACAGATTACACTATATCACCATCATATACTGCAGCGCTGTACAATAAGAGTGATATATAGACTATACCATGATAACTGGAACATACAGTGATACAGAAGGTGAGAGGACCCCGCTCACTACTGATTACACTATATCACCATCATATACTGCAGCGCTGTACAATAAGGAGACATATAGACTATACCATGATAACAGGAACATACAGTGATACAGAAGGTGAGAGGACCCCGCTCACTACAGATTACACTATATCACCATCATACACTGCAGCGCTGTACAATAAGGAGACATATAGACTATACCATGATAACAGGAACATACAGTGATACAGAAGGTGAGAGGACCCTGCTCACTACAGATTACACTATATCACCATCATATACTGCAGCGCTGTACAATAAGGGGACATATAGACTATACCATGATAACAGGAACATACAGTGACACAGAAGGTGAGAGGACCCCGCTCACTACAGATTACACTATATCACCATCATATACTGCAGCGCTGTACAATAAGGAGATATATAGACTATACCATGATAACAGGAACATACAGTGATACAGAAGGTGAGAGGACTCCGCTCACTACAGATTACACTATATCACCATCATACACTGCAGCGCTGTACAATAAGAGTGATATATAGACTATACCATGATAACAGGAACATACAGTGATACAGAAGGTGAGAGGACCCCGCTCACTACAGATTACTCTATATCACCATCATATACTGCAGCGCTGTACAATAAGAGTGATATATAGACTATACCATGATAACAGGAACATACAGTGATACAGAAGGTGAGAGGACCCCGCTCACTACAGATTACACTATATCACCATCATATACTGCAGCGCTGTACAATAAGAGTGATATATAGACTATAGCATGATAACAGGAACATACAGTGATACAGAAGGTGAGAGGACCCCGCTCACTACAGATTACTCTATATCACCATCATATACTGCAGCGCTGTACAATAAGAGTGATATATAGACTATACCATGATAACAGGAACATACAGTGATACAGAAGGTGAGAGGACCCCGCTCACTACAGATTACACTATATCACCATCATATACTGCAGCGCTGTACAATAAGAGTGATATATAGACTATACCATGATAACAGGAACATACAGTGATACAGAAGGTGAGAGGACTCCGCTCACTACAGATTACACTATATCACCATCATATACTGCAGCGCTGTACAATAAAGGTAATATATAGACTATACCATGATAACAGGAACATACAGTGATACAGAAGGTGAGAGGACCCCGCTCACTACAGATTACACTATATCACCATCATATACTGCAGTGCTGTACAATAAAGGTAATATATAGACTATACCATGATAACAGGAACATACAGTGATACAGAAGTTGAGAGGACTCCGCTCACTACAGATTACACTATATCACCATCATACACTGCAGCGCTGTACAATAAAGGTAATATATAGACTATACCATGATAACAGGAACATACAGTGATACAGAAGGTGAGAGGACCCCGCTCACTACAGATTACACTATATCACCATCATACACTGCAGCGCTGTACAATAAAGGTAATATATAGACTATACCATGATAACAGGAACATACAGTGATACAGAAGGTGAGAGGACTCCGCTCACTACAGATTACACTATATCACCATCATACACTGCAGCGCTGTACAATAAAGGTAATATATAGACTATACCATGATAACAGGAACATACAGTGATACAGAAGGTGAGAGGACCCCACTCACTACAGATTACTCTATATCACCATCATATACTGCAGCGCTGTACAATAAGAGACATATAGACTATACCATGATAACAGGAACATACAGTGATACAGAAGGTGAGAGGACCCCGCTCACTACAGATTACACTATATCACCATCATACACTGCAGTGCTGTACAATAAGGAGACATATAGACTATACCATGATAACAGGAACATACAGTGATACAGAAGGTGAGAGGACTCCGCTCACTACAGATTACACTATATCACCATCATATACTGCAGCGCTGTACAATAAAGGTAATATATAGACTATACCATGATAACAGGAACATACAGTGATACAGAAGGTGAGAGGACTCCGCTCACTACAGATTACACTATATCACCATCATACACTGCAGCGCTGTACAATAAAGGTAATATATAGACTATACCATGATAACAGGAACATACAGTGATACAGAAGGTGAGAGGACTCCGCTCACTACAGATTACACTATATCACCATCATATACTGCAGCGCTGTACAATAAGGGGACATATAGACTATACCATGATAACAGGAACATACAGTGATACAGAAGGTGAGAGGACCCCGCTCACTACAGATTACACTATATCACCATCATACACTGCAGCGCTGTACAATAAGGAGACATATAGACTATACCATGATAACAGGAACATACAGTGATACAGAAGGTGAGAGGACCCCGCTCACTACAGATTACACTATATCACCATCATATACTGCAGCGCTGTACAATAAGGGGACATATAGACTATACCATGATAACAGGAACATACAGTGATACAGAAGGTGAGAGGACCCCGCTCACTACAGATTACACTATATCACCATCATATACTGCAGCGCTGTACAATAAGAGACATATAGACTATACCATGATAACAGGAACATACAGTGATACAGAAGGTGAGAGAACCCCGCTCACTACAGATTACACTATATCACCATCATACACTGCAGTGCTGTACAATAAGGAGACATATAGACTATACCATGATAACAGGAACATACAGTGATACAGAAGGTGAGAGGACCCCGCTCACTACAGATTACACTATATCACCATCATATACTGCAGCGCTGTACAATAAAGGTAATATATAGAGTATACCATGATAACAGGAACATACAGTGATACAGAAGGTGAGAGGACCCCGCTCACTACAGATTACACTATATCACCATCATATACTGCAGCGCTGTACAATAAGAGGACATATAGACTATACCATGATAACAGGAACATACAGTGATACAGAAGGTGAGAGGACCCCGCTCACTACAGATTACACTATATCACCATCATATACTGCAGCGCTGTACAATAAGGGACATATAGACTATACCATGATAACAGGAACATACAGTGATACAGAAGGTGAGAGGACTCCGCTCACTACAGATTACACTATATCACCATCATACACTGCAGCGCTGTACAATAAAGGTAATATATAGACTATACCATGATAACAGGAACATACAGTGATACAGAAGGTGAGAGGACTCCGCTCACTACAGATTACACTATATCACCATCATATACTGCAGCGCTGTACAATAAGGGGACATATAGACTATACCATGATAACAGGAACATACAGTGATACAGAAGGTGAGAGGACCCCGCTCACTACAGATTACACTATATCACCATCATACACTGCAGCGCTGTACAATAAGGAGACATATAGACTATACCATGATAACAGGAACATACAGTGATACAGAAGGTGAGAGGACCCCGCTCACTACAGATTACACTATATCACCATCATATACTGCAGCGCTGTACAATAAGGGGACATATAGACTATACCATGATAACAGGAACATACAGTGATACAGAAGGTGAGAGGACTCCGCTCACTACAGATTACACTATATCACCATCATATACTGCAGCGCTGTACAATAAGAGGACATATAGACTATACCATGATAACAGGAATATACAGTGATACAGAAGGTGAGAGGACCCCGCTCACTACAGATTACACTATATCACCATCATACACTGCAGCGCTGTACAATAAGGGGACATATAGACTATACCATGATAACAGGAACATACAGTGATACAGAAGGTGAGAGGACCCCGCTCACTACAGATTACACTATATCACCATCATATACTGCAGCGCTGTACAATAAGAGACATATAGACTATACCATGATAACAGGAACATACAGTGATACAGAAGGTGAGAGGACCCCGCTCACTACAGATTACACTATATCACCATCATATACTGCAGCGCTGTACAATAAGAGTGATATATAGACTATACCATGATAACAGGAACATACAGTGATACAGAAGGTGAGAGGACCCCGCTCACTACAGATTACACTATATCACCATCATATACTGCAGCGCTGTACAATAAGAGACATATAGACTATACCATGATAACAGGAACATACAGTGATACAGAAGGTGAGAGGACCCCGCTCACTACAGATTACACTATATCACCATCATACACTGCAGCGCTGTACAATAAGAGACATATAGACTATACCATGATAACAGGAACATACAGTGATACAGAAGGTGAGAGAACCCCGCTCACTACAGATTACACTATATCACCATCATATACTGCAGCGCTGTACAATAAGAGACATATAGACTATACCATGGTAACAGGAACATACAGTGATACAGAAGGTGAGAGGACCCCGCTCACTACAGATTACACTATATCACCATCATATACTGCAGCGCTGTACAATAAAGGTAATATATAGAGTATACCATGATAACAGGAACATACAGTGATACAGAAGGTGAGAGGACCCCGCTCACTACAGATTACACTATATCACTATCATATACTGCAGCGCTGTACAATAAGAGGACATATAGACTATACCATGATAACAGGAACATACAGTGATACAGAAGGTGAGAGGACCCCGCTCACTACAGATTACACTATATCACCATCATATACTGCAGCGCTGTACAATAAGAGTGATATATAGACTATACCATGATAACAGGAACATACAGTGATACAGAAGGTGAGAGGACCCCGCTCACTACAGATTACACTATATCACCATCATACACTGCAGCGCTGTACAATAAGAGTGATATATAGACTATACCATGATAACAGGAACATACAGTGATACAGAAGGTGAGAGGACCCCGCTCACTACAGATTACACTATATCACTATCATATACTGCAGCGCTGTACAATAAGGAGACATATAGACTATACCATGATAACAGGAACATACAGTGATACAGAAGGTGAGAGGACCCCACTCACTACAGATTACACTATATCACCGTCATACACTGCAGCACTGTACAATAAGAGTGATATATAGACTATACCATGATAACAGGAACATACAGTGATACAGAAGGTGAGAGGACTCCGCTCACTACAGATTACACTATATCACCATCATATACTGAAGCGCTGTACAATAAGGGGACATATAGACTATACCATGATAATAGGAACATACAGTGATACAGAAGGTGAGAGGACCCCGCTCACTACAGATTACACTATATCACCATTATACACTGCAGCACTGTACAATAAAGGTAATATATAGACTATACCATGATAACAGGAACATACAGTGATACAGAAGGTGAGAGGACCCCGCTCACTACAGATTACACTATATCACCATCATATACTGCAGCGCTGTACAATAAAGGTAATATATAGACTATACCATGATAACAGGAACATACAGTGATACAGAAGGTGAGAGGACCCCGCTCACTACAGATTACACTATATCACTATCATATACTGCAGCGCTGTACAATAAGAGTGATATATAAACTATACCATGATAACAGGAACATACAGTGATACAGAAGGTGAGAGGACCCCGCTCACTACAGATTACACTATATCACTATCATATACTGCAGCGCTGTACAATAAGAGTGATATATAAACTATACCATGATAACAGGAACATACAGTGATACAGAAGGTGAGAGGACCCCGCTCACTACAGATTACACTATATCACTATCATATACTGCAGCGCTGTACAATAAGGAGACATATAGACTATACCATGATAACAGGAACATACAGTGATACAGAAGGTGAGAGGACCCCGCACACTACAGATTACACTATATCACCATCATATACTGCAGCGCTGTACAATAAAGGTGATATATAGACTATACCATGGTAACAGGAACATACAGTGATACAGAAGGTGAGAGGACCCTGCTCACTACAGATTACACTATATCACCATCATATACTGCAGCACTGTACAATAAGGAGACATATAGACTATACCATGATAACAGGAACATACAGTGATACAGAAGGTGAGAGGACCCCGCTCACTACAGATTACACTATATCACCATCATACACTGCAGCGCTGTACAATAAGGAGACATATAGACTATACCATGATAACAGGAACATACAGTGATACAGAAGGTGAGAGGACCCCGCTCACTACAGATTACACTATATCACCATCATATACTGCAGCGCTGTACAATAAGAGTGATATATAAACTATACCATGATAACAGGAACATACAGTGATACAGAAGGTGAGAGGACCCCGCTCACTACAGATTACACTATATCACTATCATATACTGCAGCGCTGTACAATAAAGGTGATATATAGATTATACCATGATAACAGGAACATACAGTGATACAGAAGGTGAGAGGACCCCGCTCACTACAGATTACACTATATCACCATCATACACTGCAGTGCTGTACAATAAAGGTGATATATAGACTATACCATGATAACAGGAACATACAGTGATACAGAAGGTGAGAGAACCCCGCTCACTACAGATTACACTATATCACCATCATATACTGCAGCGCTGTACAATAAGAGGACATATAGACTATACCATGATAACAGGAACATACAGTGATACAGAAGGTGAGAGAACCCCGCTCACTACAGATTACACTATATCACCATCATATACTGCAGCGCTGTACAATAAGGGACATATAGACTATACCATGATAACAGGAACATACAGTGATACAGAAGGTGAGAGAACCCCGCTCACTACAGATTACACTATATCACCATCATATACTGCAGCGCTGTACAATAAGAGTGATATATAGACTATACCATGATAACAGGAACATACAGTGATACAGAAGGTGAGAGGACCCCGCTCACTACAGATTACACTATATCACTATCATATACTGCAGCGCTGTTCAATAAAGGTGATATATAGACTATACCATGATAACAGGAACATACAGTGATACAGAAGGTGAGAGAACCCCGCTCACTACAGATTACACTATATCACCATCATATACTGCAGCGCTGTACAATAAAGGTAATATATAGACTATACCATGATAACAGGAACATACAGTGATACAGAAGGTGAGAGGACCCCGCTCACTACAGATTACCCTATATCACCATCATACACTGCAGCGCTGTACAATAAAGGTAATATATAGACTATACCATGATAACAGGAACATACAGTGATACAGAAGGTGAGAGGACTCCGCTCACTACAGATTACACTATATCACCATCATACACTGCAGTGCTGTACAATAAGAGTGATATATAGACTATACCATGATAACAGGAACATACAGTGATACAGAAGGTGAGAGAACCCCGCTCACTACAGATTACACTATATCACCATCATACACTGCAGCACTGTACAATAAGGAGACATATAGACTATACCATGATAACAGGAACATACAGTGATACAGAAGGTGAGAGGACCCCGCTCACTACAGATTACACTATATCACTATCATATACTGCAGCGCTGTACAATAAGAGGACATATAGACTATACCATGATAACAGGAACATACAGTGATACAGAAGGTGAGAGGAACCCGCTCACTACAGATTACACTATATCACCATCATACACTGCAGCGCTGTACAATAAGAGTGATATATAGACTATACCATGATAACAGGAACATACAGTGATACAGAAGGTGAGAGGACCCTGCTCACTACAGATTACACTATATCACCATCATATACTGCAGCACTGTACAATAAGGAGACATATAGACTATACCATGATAACAGGAACATACAGTGATACAGAAGGTGAGAGGACCCCGCTCACTACAGATTACACTATATCACCATCATACACTGCAGCGCTGTACAATAAGGAGACATATAGACTATACCATGATAACAGGAACATACAGTGATACAGAAGGTGAGAGGACCCCGCTCACTACAGATTACACTATATCACCATCATACACTGCAGCGCTGTACAATAAGGAGACATATAGACTATACCATGATAACAGGAACATACAGTGATACAGAAGGTGAGAGGACCCCGCTCACTACAGATTACACTATATCACTATCATATACTGCAGCGCTGTACAATAAAGGTGATATATAGACTATACCATGATAACAGGAACATACAGTGATACAGAAGGTGAGAGGACCCCGCTCACTACAGATTACACTATATCACTATCATATACTGCAGCGCTGTACAATAAAGGTGATATATAGAGTATACCATGATAACAGGAGCATACAGTGATACAGAAGGTGAGAGAACCCCGCTCACTACAGATTACACTATATAACTATCATATACTGCAGCGCTGTACAATAAGAGTGATATATAGACTATACCATGATAACAGGAACATACAGTGATACAGAAGGTGAGAGGACACCGCTCACTACAGATTACACTATATCACCATCATACACTGCAGCGCTGTTCAATAAGAGGACATATAGACTATACCATGATAACAGGAACATACAGTGATACAGAAGGTGAGAGAACCCCGCTCACTACAGATTACACTATATCACCATCATATACTGCAGCGCTGTACAATAAGAGTAATATATAGACTATACCATGATAACAGGAACATACAGTGATACAGAAGGTGAGAGGACTCCGCTCACTACAGATTACACTATATCACCATCATATACTGCAGCGCTGTACAATAAGAGTGATATATAGACTATACCATGATAACAGGAACATACAGTGATACAGAAGGTGAGAGAACCCCACTCACTACAGATTACACTATATCACTATCATATACTGCAGCGCTGTACAATAAGAGTGATATATAGACTATACCATGATAACAGGAACATACAGTGATACAGAAGGTGAGAGGACCAGGCTCACTACAGATTACACTATATCACCAT
The DNA here is from genome assembly GCF_028390025.1 of Pseudophryne corroboree. Lineage (NCBI taxonomy): Eukaryota > Metazoa > Chordata > Amphibia > Anura > Myobatrachidae > Pseudophryne > Pseudophryne corroboree. The sequence continues at coordinate 18,044,691 of NC_086451.1, read as the reverse complement.
CATATACTGCAGCGCTGTACAATAAAGGTGATATATAGACTATACCATGATAACAGGAACATACAGTGATACAGAAGGTGAGAGGACCCCGCTCACTACAGATTACACTATATCACCATCATATACTGCAGCGCTGTACAATAAGAGTGATATATAGACTATACCATGATAACAGGAACATACAGTGATACAGAAGGTGAGACAACCCCGCTCACTACAGATTACACTATATCACCATCATATACTGCAGAGCTGTACAATAAGGAGACATATAGACTATACCATGATAACAGGAACATACAGTGATATAGAAGGTGAGAGGACCCCGCTCACTACAGATTACACTATATCACTATCATATACTGCAGCGCTGTACAATAAAGGTAATATATAGACTATACCATGATAACAGGAACATACAGTGATACAGAAGGTGAGAGGACTCCGCTCACTACAGATTACACTATATCACCATCATATACTGCAGCGCTGTACAATAAGAGGACATATAGACTATACCATGATAACAGGAACATACAGTGATACAGAAGGTGAGAGGACCCCGATCACTACAGATTACACTATATCACCATCATACACTGCAGCGCTGTACAATAAAGGTAATATATAGACTATACCATGATAACAGGAACATACAGTGATACAGAAGGTGAGAGAACCCTGCTCACTACAGATTACACTATATCACCATCATACACTGCAGCGCTGTACAATAAGAGTGATATATAGACTATACCATGATAACAGGAACATACAGTGATACAGAAGGTGAGAGGACCCCGCTCACTACAGATTACACTATATCACCATCATACACTGCAGCGCTGTACAATAAAGGTAATATATAGACTATACCATGATAACAGGAACATACAGTGATACAGAAGGTGAGAGGACCCCGCTCACTACAGATTACACTATATCACCATCATACACTGCAGCGCTGTACAATAAAGGTAATATATAGACTGTACCATGATAACAGGAACATACAGTGATACAGAAGGTGAGAGGACTCCGCTCACTACAGATTACACTATATCACCATCATACACTGCAGCGCTGTACAATAAAGGTAATATATAGACTGTACCATGATAACAGGAACATACAGTGATACAGAAGGTGAGAGGACCCCGCTCACTACAGTGATAAAGCTAAAAATTTATCTTATTTAAAACCCTTTAAGAGGTCTAAGAACACTGTACGCTATTGACGTATGGAGTACCGTAAGGGTACGCACTTTGCGTAGCAATCGCTTAGCCGTAGTCGAGACGCTCAAGCGTCACGTTCGCTCACGGCCAAGAGATCACAGGCAGGCACGCTATTGGCTGCCGACTAACATAATGGTTCGCTATAGCGTAGCGGACACTCGGGACCACGAGGAGATCACCAGCGGCGCTGACGCTCACAATGTTAAACCTTTATATGTAAACCATGAACAATGTATTATACTGGAAAACCTTAGTGTAGTGATAGAGTGTAGATGCAACACAGTGTAACCTTATTAACTTAAAAGCTGTTCGAGCGTCACCGACGCTCTGAGAATACTTAACACTATAAGAAATACACAAATACCGGGCTTAGGGTCTAACGCCTTATATGAATGTTATACTTGAAAAAGAATAATACAATACAAGTCATACACTACAATATAACATAGACTAACTAACCAGATAACTACACAGGAAATACAATACAATACAATTACGTTTAAGGGAAAATGAGAGAGAAAGAGGAGGAGAGAGAGAGAGAGAGAGAGAGAGATGGCTCACAATAACGACAATATGATTGCGGAGAAAACTTACGCACAAGGGGAACGATCGCATGCGCCTTTCTGAATATCCAGCTCCCGATTATCAGTGATGAGAACCGTTGAAGAGAGTGTACTGGATACGATCGGCTTGTCTATTTATGCCCCACACACAATACAATTCAATGGTCCCTACAATCTCATTGTTCATTGGACACAGGAATTCGTCTTCGCATTATAACAAAAGGTCATAGGTTGATTCATACAGGTGGGCTGTGACTATTTCCAACTGCTCAGGTGGGAGGGAAACTAGGTTTCCCGCCGCATGGATAAGTAAGTGCAAATAATAGTAAAAGTACATAAACTTCTTATGTCCATAACTATTCGCACGAGCGATTAATCCGCTTCAAACCAACACCGGAATATTGCTAATTAAATACTCTTCCGATGGATACTAAACACCACTGTATGACCCATGTCTGACCCTTCGTATCAAACAAAGAGGGATCTCTTTGTCCATGAACATGCTATATTAACTAAACTTTCAGAATCTATCAAGGGGACCATGATCTACAAAATACATTATATAGTTAAAATATGTAACGATTGAGTCGCACGCTGGGCACACAGAAACTCTACCGTAAATGCGCATACCATGCGCCTGCGGGTGCACGTAACAGCGGGTATGTGCACGCACGGGAGAGCGCACGCATGCGCAGCGCGGACCTGTATGAGGTGCAAATATGGTAGTGTGCATCGTGATATTTTTCTGACTTTGACAGTCCACCCTTTGGCAGTCAACAATAACTGCCACTTCCTAAAACATTTCAAAACGAGAAAAATATATGTCAGGTGTAAATACATTTCCATGGTTGGGTAAGGGAGGAGAGAAGAAGGTGTGAAAAGGGTATGACCTAGTGAGATAGCAGTAGCATGTGTGTATGAATCCATGTTTGGGGGGTCATGTATCATCGTGCCGTACGTGTTTTAAATCAAGCTTCGAGGTATTGCGAAGTATACATTTGAATTCCTTCTTATCCCGCGGTACGGGTCTGTGGATGGGCTGTCAAACTTTACCGAGCTTTTTTTTTCGGATTTTGGTTGCAACAAAATGGGGGAGCACATTTTAGTTGATGATACATGAATGAGGGGATATGTGATTGCTGATATCTGTGCCTGTGTTCCCTATCGACTATGTGTGTCATTACCTGAAGGTTGTAGAAATGAAGATAAAGAACAATTATGGTAAATGCAGTGGTATTCTATGTCAGGTTAATGAACATTTGCCGATTGAAGTCTTGTTCGGTGTCTGTTGAATGCCGTCTTCTTTGGGCTTTTGCCAAAAAGTGTGGGCAAAAGCGTTGTCAATGTCCATAGACTTACAAAAGTGTTGGGCTAGCGTAAATTTAAAATTTCTAGGGAAACTGGGGGTCTATGGCATAGTTCATCAAATATCTGTGTATAAGGTTGTCAAAACTTCTTCTTTAATCCATCAGTTGTCTGTATACAGGATCATCAAATTCCTTGTCCAAGTGGGTCTTTTTACCTTGGAGAAAACGGAAAAACAGGTGAAAGAAACGGACCGTATAATCGCATTTTCATCACATCATTGTCTCTACCGTTGGGTCATAAATCAAATCCATTGGAATTACAATTTCCTCACTCCTTAGACTCATTACCCTGGTACTACGTTTGCACTTCATTAAAACCTGACCGCATCTAAATATCAAGCCAATCGATATGACAACACCTAAGATGCATAGAAGAAACTTCCCTACATCCATTATGACTCCTTGAGCCCATTCTCCTAAACCAGAGAACCAATTTTGCGGGTTCAACCATGACACCCAACCAGTCAGCTCATTACCCACAGCGGCAAGGGTGAGATTGTGTCTCCTGCGAAATTCCCACTTTAATTGGAGAATGTCGTCCATCTTTTGGTCTATGACCTCGACCGGGTCCTCGGTACTATTCGTAATATATGTGCAGCATTTCACGCCATACTGCGTTGCCAGTGTGACACAATATCCACCTGTTACTGCTGTGAGATAATTAAGAACCATTCTATGCTGAACCAGTTCTGTTTTATAAGCTTGAAGTTCCCTTCCAGTATATCTAAAAGTGTCATCATATATTTCTGTGATATTATCTAACAAATTAGCAAGCGCGGATATGTATTTATAATTCATCACTCCTCTAGCGGTGCGAGTGAAATCTAGCGCAAGTAGAACCTGAATCCCGGTGGATTCATGGATCATGTCAGAGGCCGAATGCTCTGTCCTTTCTGTCAGTTGCCTTTTAACTACGTGCTCGTAGTGGGTGTGAGTATAAGGAGCTTGCGCACCACGGTGTATATCTTTCATTTTGGCATGTGATACAGTCATTACTTCAGGCAGTACTTTTCCAATATAACACAATCCTTCAGAGTTTGGGGCAAGCCACTTATACGCCTTCCTCCCGCATATGAAATATGCATCATCGGGGAGAACATATGGGACGGAGTAGGACATAACCATATTACACATCTTCCATGTGAAATCTCCTAACCCTAATTCTCCCATCTGTCTAGTACACGTATCAGTTTGTACGATGTGTGCACAGTATCCTGGTGATACCTCTCCAACTCTCGTAATCCTACTTCCTAGGGTATACCTATATCGGAAAGATTTTTCTCTACTGGCTATGTGGCGTATAAGCTCTGTATCTGTAGGCATTCTATCTGCTCTATATGAAAAGGTCATGGTTTGGTTACTCCATGACACTTCCCAATTTCCCGGCTTTCGGGGATTGGTAATGTTAAAACATATTAGGGATCTATCCACATGATATTGGTGGAGCTTCAAACTAGGAGGACTGGAGATATTAAACCTCCTGTCCACCGGTCTCCCACCCTTTAGCTCAAGTACCTCTCCTACCGTTAAAGGGAATGGTACTAGTCCTGATTTGCTATGACCTTGAGGTACTTGAGAGCATACCCAACAATCTGTTTGATTTAACACACTACCCACTAAGGAGTGATAGTCACTCAATGGATGCCGGTCCATGTGGATATTAAAACTGGATTGGCATTTCTTGATGCACCCATCCTCAACTACATTGTCACAGAGTCTACAGATACAGTTTTCTTCAGCTAACAATCCTTCACAATTCCTTCTATTGTCAATGCTATCGGATCGTTTTCTGATACTCGCCTTTACTTGTTGGTTAAGTTGTTCTTGGAAAACTACGCCTCCACCTTTGTCATCAGAACCTTTCTGGATCCTTTCTCGACCTCCATGGTACTCTCGCCGGAACAGACTGCTCTGGTCAACATCATGGTCAACAGGAAAATCCATATCACAGTCTCTTGGGGCAAGTCCATCTTACAGGAGGAGAAAAGAAGAAATTTGTAATGGGGGTACAGAAAAACAGTTTGAGGGGGAGAGAAACTTGTTACGATAATTAGTTCTCTAGTCTTGTCGTTCTTCTTGTTCTGCTGTCATCTCAAAGGTGCTGTCTCTCAGTCTTCCAAACGAACATTCCAGTGATGCAATATTCCTTCCAAATCAGCGATCTCTCTGTAAGGAGCAAAAATCTTGCATTACCATTTGTCTAACTGATGGGTGACATACCATCTTTAAAACATAAAAACATGAGTGAGAAGAGAGAAAACAAAAAAAAAAAAAAAAAAAGAGAGAGAACAATTCATAAAAATATATATTACATAAACCAACAATAAACAACAACAGGGAAAAAAACATTTTCTTTCAAACATTTTAAAACATTGTCAGATCATCAGGCTGTCATATCTACATGTCCAATGGTTTCCTTGCGCAGTCCCCCCCCACCAGCACCTCCATACTCCACCCTCTGTATCTGGCCAGGATACATTGATGCGGATAGGTCATGCTGGGGTTTGGTAGACTTCTGCAAAGACCAAGTATATATGCAATGTTTGAGTCCTACCAATAATCGTCAGAGATGGGGAGAGAAAAGAAACATTTCACAGATACATTTACAACGTTTCACCCGGTCATTCCTGTGTCTTCAGGGAATGACCTCCCAATTTATTAACTGTTACCTCAGGCTTACCATCAGTCCTAATGATCACCTTTCCTGATTGCATATCATGGGTGTGGCTCAAAATTCTTCCTATATGATCCCTGATTATAATTTGGTGTGTCATAATTTTGCTCATTTCTCTGTCTAGGGGGTCTGACTTTATGTGTGCTATTACAGTTGCTGGCATAATGCCCTTCTCTTCTACAAAGATAACAAATCCTTGGCTTCCTCCATGTGCTAGGGGCCTGGGGTTTAGGTCGACTTGATGCCTCCTCTAGTGCTTGAATGCTCAGTACCATCAACCGCTCTCCCTGCGCTTCCCTGGTTCTTTGGATATTGCGGTCATGCTCGATAGCGGACTCTCTTAATGCAGCCACCGAGATACCTCTCCAGTGAGGTAGAGATGTTTGTACCCTGACTCTTAGTGTGTCTTTTAAGCCGTCCATTAATATGGACACAGCTACTTCTCTGTGGTGTACATTAGTTTCAATGTCATCTATACCAGTGTACCTAGCCATATCCTGTAGAGCCCGATGAAAATACTCTGGTGTGGATTCACTTTCTTTTTGTCTTATTGTAAAGATTTTATTCCACTTTACTACTGCAGGAAAATATACTCCTAACTGTAGATTTATTCTTTTTACATTATCTTGGTTATACTTGTCCGTTAGTGGTACTTCCTCATCTAGCTTACAATCAGCGATAAATTTCAATGAATCGACATCGGGGGGTAAACATGCCCTCAAAACTGTCCTCCAATCTTTGTTATTTGGCTCTGCAGTATTTCCTAGCTCTCTAATATACTTTTGACAAGCAACTAAGTCTTTCCTGGGATCAGGAAATTCAGACAAAATTGTTCTCAATTCTGTTCGGGAAAAGGGGCAGTACATGGCGATGTTCCTGACAGGAGTGGCTCCTGTAGTGTCAGTTTTCCCATTTGGTACTGCAATTACCCTGACAGGATTAAGTCCAGTAACGTCATTCTGAATTGATTCTACGATATGAGGTACATTTGTTTGTGCGTGATGTATAACACCATACGTACCTGTGGACACGACCTCACCTGACCCTCCGTTAGGGGGTTTGATTACAGTCTTTACCGATTTGGTCGCGTCCACCTGGATGTCTTGTGTGATGGCTGCTGGAAAAGGTGCCGACATCGTGCTGGGCTCACTTTCTTGTTGGTGTTCCTGAGGAAAGTTTAACATGGGGTGCGACTTGCATGGGTTAATAGTTGTACATTTAACACTTTCATTTTTATAAACCTTATTACGTTTGTTACTTTCATTCTTAATACAGTTACTAAGTGCATTTTCATCGTACAACCTCGTGCCTTTCTCCGCAACCATAATCCTCTCCATTGCCATGTCTCTCCTCTCAAGATGAAAGTTAGGTATGTAAGTTAAATTTCTTTGCATTTCACTTTCCTGTTGCCATAACTGCAAACAATCATAATGTTTAACTCGTTGTTTCCAGGATTTTATGAGACAGATCCTTCGCCTTAAATTATGCAATACCTCTGAGTCAAAACTACCTATCCCAGGAAATGGTGCTTCATCCCCCACAGTCATTCGTGTCCATTTGTCACAAAAGGTCTCAGTGTGGGGACCATACCTCCCCCACATTACTAACCGAGCAGACCCTCGGGGTCTGCAAGCCTCTGCAGTCTGAACCCTGACTGTTGAACGTCCCTGTGTTGTGCACTTGGCTGCCATTGTGGACCTCTTTTAACACAGAAAAACTTCCTAAAATGCACCAAACACAGTCTACGGTGGGAGTTTTCCAAGCTCTTCCACCAGCTTCTTCTGCTCCGGGTATCTCCGGTCCGCCTTCTAGCAGACACGTGTAACCGTTACAGGCCCTATCTCTAGAGATTTTCCTGAGACCAGTGAAAATTCCCTTCCTTTTTCTTTACACAAATCACGCTTGCATGTGCTTCCCACAACACGTATGAGGGCAATTTACCTCGTATCACGTTGCGTTATTGGTCACACCTACAACCGTGCGGTCCAATCGTACTACTTATAGACACTTGTTGCCCATAAATGGTAGGATCATTGGAGTCTCCCTACTGTGCTCCAAAACAGCCAGAGCGTAATACAACGAAAACTTTATCACACTCTGTCGCACGTTTTCACTTTAGACCGTGCTCATCGCGTTCCACCAAGATCACCCAGATCACTCAGTTCACCAAGCGGGATTCAATACACTCCACCGTTTTCAACCCACTATCATTCTATAGTTTTCTGATCAGAAAAATAATTTCCCGTAATCTGATAGTTCTCCCCAGAGGCGCTACAGTAAAGTAAGGTATTTAAACTAAGTTTTGGAAAACTGAAATCAATTTGTGCTATTATCGCGTGGCTATATTATACCGCCCCCACTAAAACAATGCTATTGTGCGATTTGAGTTTCGGTGGGCGTACCCAGACGCTCCGTTGCGTAATATACGCTGCGTGCGTCGGCCTTTGTGTTGCGCTCGCGAGTCTCAGCCTTTTGTTAGAGACACGTGTACGCTGGCCACACAAAAATACAATTAGCACGTTTATCAATGTAGATGATCTTTAACTGTAATCATCTACCAAGCACCACACAGGTCTTTCCTTGTATCTCAGGCGAAGCTGTGCGTGTGTTTTACAAATTACCCCTTAATGTATCGTTTTTACTCTTTAACTACCAATAGCAACAAATCTTTCTCAGCACGTTATCAATTGTGAAATGGCAAACAGGAGAGTGATATGAAAATACACGAAAAAGAAATGCAGCTATATGCGTGTGTACGCAAAACAGAAATAAAACAGTTTTAAAAGATACTAGCGTTTTGTTCTTACCTCCGGTTCCCGGATTCCTTCAGCACCCTTTACTAAGCGAAGCAGACGCTTATACAGTCAGCACTGCGAGGAATATGATCTCCCGCCCTTTGCTGATGGATAATGTCTGCTGAAATTACCTAGTGCAGATATGTGAAGGACGGGCGAGCCGCCAATTGATAAAGCTAAAAATGTATCTTATTTAAAACCCTTTAAGAGGTCTAAGAACACTGTACGCTATTGACGTATGGAGTACCGTAAGGGTACGCACTTTGCGTAGCAATCGCTTAGCCGTAGTCGAGACGCTCAAGCGTCACGTTCGCTCACGGCCAAGAGATCACAGGCAGGCACGCTATTGGCTGCCGACTAACGTAATGGTTCGCTATAGCGTAGCGGACGCTCGGGACCACGAGGAGATCACCAGCGGCGCTGACGCTCACAATGTTAAACCTTTATATGTAAACCATGAACAATGTATTATACTGGAAAACCTTAGTGTAGTGATAGAGTGTAGATGCAACACAGTGTAACCTTATTAACTTAAAAGCTGTTCGAGCGTCACCGACGCTCTGAGAATACTTAACACTATAAGAAATACACAAATACCGGGCTTAGGGTCTAACGCCTTATATGAATGTTATACTTGAAAAAGAATAATACAATACAAGTCATACACTACAATATAACATAGACTAACTAACCAGATAACTACACAGGAAATACAATACAATACAATTACGTTTAAGGGAAAATGAGAGAGAAAGAGGAGGAGAGAGAGAGAGAGAGAGAGAGAGAGAGAGATGGCTCACAATAACAATAAAGACAATATGATTGCGGAGAAAACTTACGCACAAGGGGAACGATCGCATGCGCCTTTCTGAATATCCAGCTCCCGATTATCAGTGATGAGAACCGTTGAAGAGAGTGTACTGGATACGATCGGCTTGTCTATTTATGCCCCACACACAATACAAATCAATGGTCCCTACAATCTCATTGTTCATTGGACACAGGAATTCGTCTTCGCATTATAACAAGAGGTCATAGGTTGATTCATACAGGTGGGCTGTGACTATTTCCAACTGCTCAGGTGGGAGGGAAACTAGGTTTCCCGCCGCATGGATAAGTAAGTGCAAATAATAGTAAAAGTACATAAACTTCTTATGTCCATAACTATTCGCACGAGCGATTAATCCGCTTCAAACCAACACCGGAATATTGCTAATTAAATACTCTTCCGATGGATACTAAACACCACTGTATGACCCATGTCTGACCCTTCGTATCAAACAAAGAGGGATCTCTTTGTCCATGAACATGCTATATTAACTAAACTTTCAGAATCTATCAAGGGGACCATGATCTACAAAATACATTATATAGTTAAAATATGTAACGATTGAGTCGCACGCTGGGCACACAGAAACTCTACCGTAAATGCGCATACCATGCGCCTGCGGGTGCACGTAACAGCGGGTATGTGCACGCACGGGAGAGCGCACGCATGCGCAGCGCGGACCTGTATGAGGTGCAAATATGGTAGTGTGCATCGTGATATTTTTCTGACTTTGACAACAGATTACACTATATCACCATCATACACTGCAGCGCTGTACAATAAAGGTGATATATAGACTATACCATGATAACAGGAACATACAGTGATACAGAAGGTGAGAGAACCCCGCTCACTACAGATTACACTATATCACCATCATATACTGCAGCGCTGTACAATAAGAGACATATAGACTATACCATGATAACAGGAACATACAGTGATACAGAAGGTGAGAGGACCCCGCTCACTACAGATTACACTATATCACCATCATATACTGCAGCGCTGTACAATAAGGAGACATATAGACTATACCATGATAACAGGAACATACAGTGATACAGAAGGTGAGAGGACCCCGCTCACTACTGATTACACTATATCACCATCATATACTGCAGCGCTGTACAATAAAGGTAATATATAGACTGTACCATGATAACAGGAACATACAGTGATACAGAAGGTAAGAGGATCCCGCTCACTACAGATTACACTATATCACCATCATATACTGCAGCGCTGTACAATAAAGGTAATATATAGACTATACCATGATAACAGGAACATACAGTGATACAGAAGGTAAGAGGATCCCGCTCACTACAGATTACACTATATCACCATCATACACTGCAGCGCTGTACAATAAGAGTGATATATAGACTATACCATGATAACAGGAACATACAGTGATACAGAAGGTGAGAGGACCCCGCTCACTACAGATTACACTATATCACCATCATATACTGCAGCACTGTACAATAAGAGTGATATATAGACTATACCATGATAACAGGAACATACAGTGATACAGAAGGTGAGAGGACTCCGCTCACTACAGATTACACTATATCACCATCATACACTGCAGCGCTGTACAATAAAGGTGATATATAGACTATACCATGATAACAGGAACATACAGTGATACAGAAGGTGAGAGGACCCCGCTCACTACAGATTACACTATATCACCATCATACACTGCAGCGCTGTACAATAAGAAGACATATAGACTATACCATGATAACAGGAACATACAGTGATACAGAAGGTGAGAGGACCCCGCTCATTACAGATTACACTATATCACCATCATATACTGCAGCGCTGTACAATAAAGGTAATATATAGACTATACCATGATAACAGGAACATACAGTGATACAGAAGGTGAGAGAACCTCGCTCACTACAGATTACACTATATCACCATCATATACTGCAGCGCTGTACAATAAAGGTAATATATAGACTATACCATGATAACAGGAACATACAGTGATACAGAAGGTGAGAGGACCCCGCTCACTACAGATTACACTATATCACCATCATATACTGCAGCGCTGTACAATAAAGGTGATATATAGACTATACCATGATAACAGGAACATACAGTGATACAGAAGGTGAGAGAACCCCGCTCACTACAGATTACACTATATCACCATCATATACTGCAGCGCTGTACAATAAAGGTAATATATAGACTATACCATGATAACAGGAACATACAGTGATACAGAAGGTGAGAGGACCCGCTCACTACAGATTACCCTCTCAGCATCATACAGTGTCGTAACTAGGCATTTTCGCGCTGTGTGCAAGAAACGGCATTGGCGCCCCCCCATGCAAGATAGGGTCAGTGCATGCCGTAGTTGCGCAAAAAATATATAGGGGCGTGGCTTCATGGGGAAGGGGTATGGCCACAAAATAATACCAATTCATACTACGGTGCACAGTAGTCTCCATTATTCAAATTACACCGCACAGTAGCGCCACTACACCAGGTAGAGCCCCTTTTACACATTACGGCAGACAGCGTCCCCTTTTTACACATTACGGCAGACAGCGTCCCCTTTTTACACATTACGGCAGACAGCGTCCCCCTTTTTACACATTACAGCAGACAGCGTCCCCTTTTTACACATTACGGCAGACAGCGTCCCCTTTTTACACATTACGGCAGACAGCATCCCCTTTTTACACATTACAGCAGACAGCGTCCCCTTTTTACACATTACAGCAGACAGCGTCCCCTTTTTACACGTTACAGCAGACAGCGTCCCCCTTTTTATACATTACGGCAGACAGCGTCCCCCTTTTTACACGTTACAGCAGACAGCGTCCCCCTTTTTATACATTACGGCAGACAGCGTCCCCCTTTTTACACATTACGGCAGACAGCGCCCCCCTTTTTACACATTACGGAAGATAGCGTACCCTTTTTACACATTAGGGCAGACAGTGTCCCCCTTTTTACACATTACGGCAGACAGCTTCCCCTTTTTACACATTACGGCAGACAGTTCCCCTTTTTACACATTATGGCAGACAGCGTCCCCCTTTTTACACATTACGGCAGACAGCGTCCCCCTTTTTACACATTACGGCAGACAGCGTACCCTTTTTACACATTAGGGCAGACAGCGTCCCCCTTTTTACACATTACGGCAGACAGCTTCCCCTTTTTACACATTACGGCAGCCAGTTCCCCTTTTTACACATTACGGCAGACAGCGTCCCCTTTTTACACATTGCGGCAGACAGCATCCCCCTTTTTACACATTGCGGCAGACAGAATAGATAGAGAGATAGATAGACAGATAGATAGATACTTACCATCTCTCCCCGCTGGCTCAGGCTCCTCGGCATAGGTTTCATGCAGCAGATCCTGGGCAGGGGAGAAGGAGGAGGAGGGAGGGGATCTGGAGCCACAGCAGCGCAGTGTAATTGGTAGTGGCGCAGCTGCAGCAGTCCCTCTCCTTCCACATTGGCTAGCCGACGCCGCTGTGAATGCTGTGATGAGGGAAGCGCATCCCAGCATTCACAGCAGCGCCGGGCAGCCAATGCGGAAGGACAATAAGGGCTATATATATATATATATATATATATATATAGTATACCATGGTAACAGCTCTGGAACATACAGTGATACAGATATATATTGTATCCTGTAAGTGCAGACTTACAGAAGCGCTTATGAGGTAAAAGGAAACAAGGTGACATGTCTGTGTGTAGTGAGGTTACAGAACTATATCATATAACAGTATTGTGTTGGGGATAGTATGTAATAATGGATTATTATCACTCAGCACCAGTCAGTGCACGATCCCTCCACCTGGAGACTGGGGTGAGAAAAATGCGAGAAGCCTTATTGCCTGGCGTAGACAAATCTGTTTTCATTATTTCCCTGAAGATGATGCTGTAATCATGTGTAGAGCAGAGACTGGGGGCTGCTGATCCGACTATAAGACTGTAATCAGGTTATTTCCTAGCTGACTGAGCAGTGGCGGAAGTATTCTGATTTCCTGCCCTGCGTCTTTACCAAATACATGTCTATTAGATGATCAGCAGTAAGAGATGTGATGGGGGATAGAGCAGCCCCTGGCAGAGTATTCATGACTCTGCATGTTAACTGGAAATTATATACAAAGCGGCCGCTGCCTTGTAACACCCACAAACCGGGGGGAGCCTCCGGAACCGGTTCCTACCAGCAACTGTCACCAATGTACAAAGAGATAAAAGGGGTCTATTTACTAAACTTTGGAGAGAAATAAAGTGGATGGAGATAAAGTACCAGCCAATCAGCTCCTAGCTGCCATGTTACAGGCTGTGTTTGAAAAATGACAGTTATGAGCTGATTGGCTGGTACTTTATAACCATCCAATACATATACATAGACCCCCAAAGTTACAATGATGGGATGAATATGATAGGCTGATGATGTTCTTAAAATGTATCCACAAATGTGTTGAGCTCACTGTAGAGCCCCCAGTTCACATCATGCCGCACAGAAACCTCAGTTCACATTATACTATAGTGCACTCTCTTCCCCGATCATCTATTTATTATTACCAGTTATTTATATAGCGCACACATATTCCACAGCGCTTTACAGAGAAAATTTACCCATTCACATCAGTCCCTGCCCCAGAGGAGCTTACACTCTTATATTCCCTACCACATGTACACACACACTAGGATTAATTTTTGTTGGGATCCAATTAACCTACCAGTATATTTTTGGATTGTGGGAGGAAACCGTAGTACCCGGAGGAAACCCACGCAAGCATGGGGAGAATATACAAACTCCACACAGTCAGGGCCATGGTGGGAATGGAACCCATGACTTCAGTGCTGTGAGTCAGTAATGCTAACCACTACACCATCCGTACTGCACAATGCCGTATCATCAGTTGATCCGGCACTGTGTTCTCTTAAATTACTGCTCTGTTTTGCCCCATTTGAGTCCTAGGTGAATCGCGGCAGTGGGGGGAGATTGAGTCTTTTTTTTTTACGTCTTACTTTTATGTAAAGTTTTAAGTGGATCTAGAAATGAGCTGTCCCCCCATAGTGTAGCTGGAACATGCTATGTACTAAGAGGACAGGAGAAGGAATCTGAAAAGTGACAGAATCCAAGTCCTCTGGCGGGGAGGAAAAAGTTGTGCACCCTCCTGTAAAAACGTCTCTCCCTCTCCACCTTTTTATTTAAAAAAATCCTCTCCCGGTACACCAGCCATCCGACACAAGCCGCCCCGCTAGCCCCACGCAGATATCTGTCCAATCAGAAGCACTGTAACAAGTAGACGCGAGCAATTTCTCAAATACATTACTATGGATTTCTAGGGTCTGTACATGAGCAACACTTTCTAAAAAGACAATACAATGTTTAAACATAGATTTCAAAAAATCTTTTAGCCTTCGCCAACCGTAACGATTAATAAAACCTTTGTTCAAAGGATGGCCCAGATTTATCAAGCCTTGGAGAGTGATAAATTGCGCGGTGATAAAGTTGTTATGTTACAGGCTGTGTTTGAATAATGACGGTCAGGAGCTGATTGGTTGGTACTTTATCACCCGTGCAATTAATCACTCTCCGAGGCTTGATAAATCTAGGCCGCTGTTTTTTTTTTATATTTTTGCAGTGATAGATGTAAAGGCTAGCAGCGAATCTTACCGCCAGTGAGCGTTAGGTGGAGGCAGGGCTTTTCGTGCGCGCACACGGAATGTATAGGACAAGAAATGATAAAGCACAGTAAGGGTTAATATGGGGGCAGATGTATTAAGCTTGGAGACGGCATAAGGAAGTGATAAACCAGTGATATGTGCAAGGTGATAAACGCACCAGCCAATCAGCTTCTAGCTGTTCATTTACATATTGGAGCTGATTGGCTGGTGTGTTTATCACCTTGCACTTATCACTGGTTTATCACTTCCTTATGCCTTCTCCAGGTTAATACATCTGCCCCATGGTGTAATCTGTGTGCGAAACGTCTCCGTATGTAATCTGATTGTTTTCTCTCCTCTGTTTGGTAACACTGCATACAGATAATGCCACAGTAAACATTTTCATGGCCAGTCTATTGCAGACAGCAGGACACCTGCACAGCTACAGGTGTTTATAATCACCCTGCTAATTACCTGCTCACAGGCTCAGAAACTTCGCACAGGAACTGTCTCCTCTGGGGACCTGCAAAGTACAAATCTCCCATCACAGCTCATCCTAGAGGTAAGAATATTCCCAGCTGCTGACACAGTCTCTGCCCCCCAGACCATCTCTGGCAGACAGAGAAAAGTTTTCATACATTGGATATTGTGGTTGTGGCAGAAAATCCAGCCACCAAGGTTCATGGAACCAGTGTGTAATATCACACATTACACACCTCTGATACTTCTGTCTTTATGGCAGCTTTTCTTACATTGCAATCTCTGCAAAATGATCCATCTATGCTAAATATTGTTACTATATAACAACCAGTGTACTGTATTGCGAGGTGACTGCATGGTGATTTACACTGTATATTCTGTGTATGGTTTATGGTTTAGCTTACAACAATTCAGGTTACCGCACAATGTCCTCACAGTGTCACATCGTGTAAAACTTTAAACTGTAGTTACATTTATTTGCACATGTTGCTTGCTCTACTGTCCCTTTAAACCAGGACACTTATGGATTGCACAGGTTCTGTGGCTGGCTGACTTCAGGCTGGCATTTCATTTGGTGTCAATCAGCCACAGAACCTGTGCAATGTTTGAAGGGACAGTATGGCAAACCTACAATGTACTGGTGTGTTATTGGGTGACAGCAGCAACAGCGCCTCCTGCAGGCTAGGAAAGCAGAATAAAGGTTATTTAATTGATGGAACCTCAGACTTTAAAAAAAAAAAAAAAAAAAAAAAATGGAAAAAAATAAATAAATTCTTTTTTATATATAACAAGAGAATGACAGCGGCACTCCGTTGAAATAAATCAGAAAAACGTGTATTTCAAATTCAGAAAAACATCACAGTGGTCACAAAGAGAACCAACGTTTCGGGGTCCTTGGACCCCTTTGTCAAGGCGTGAACAGTTCTCACACCTTGACAAAGGGGTCCAAGGACCCCGAAACGTTGGTTCTCTTTGTGACCACTGTGATGTTTTTCTGAATTTGAAATACACGTTTTTCTGATTTATTTCAACGGAGTGCCGCTGTCATTCTCTTGTTTTGTGGATCATTTACTGCGGAGGGCACCCGGTTTTATCACAGCATATTGGGAGTGCCGGGCATTACAATAATATATATATATATATATATATATATATATATATATATATATATATATATATCTCTATCTATCACTGAGATTAATGCAATTTAATTTGGCGCTACATTGTTAATTGTGCACAGCGGCCGCTCCCTTCTCATTTGCTTTGTACATGTGCAGCCAGTGGGTGGCGCTGGCTCTTGAAGGCAGGTGTATGGGAGGGACATCATTACACCAAGCATTATATATAATGGAGATTAATGTCCTGTGTAATTACTAGGCTCATAGTGACATACCAGTAGTGCTGCAGAGCTTGCACTTTTTCCAGTGCTGTAAGGGGACCATTACCTGGCCTCTCTTTGCAGGGTGCTTGGAGTTCTGCTGCCTAGCACAATGTCTCCTACTGTATACCAGATGTTACTCTGAGTATATGATGTATGTACAGTCTCCTGTCTCTCCTGTATATTAAATGTTTAATAATCTGTTCTATATTGTGTCTACATCATACAGTAGTACCACTTATCTTATTCCGCATACCAGATGTAATTCTCAGTGTGTGTTCTAGTCTGTGTATACTGCACAGTGCCACCTCTCCTGTTCTGTGTACCAGATGTAATTCTCAGTGTGTGTTCTAGTCTGTGTATACAGCACAGTGCCACCTCTCCTGTTCTGTGTACCGGATGTAATTCTCAGTGTGTGTTCTAGTCTGTGTATACAGCACAGTGCCACCTCTCCTGTTCTGTGTACCGGATGTAATTCTCAGTGTGTGTTCTAGTCTGTGTATACAGCACAGTGCCACCTCTCCTGTTCTGTGTACCGGATGTAATTCTCAGTGTGTGTTCTAGTCTGTGTATACAGCACAGTGCCACCTCTCCTGTTCTGTGTACCGGATGTAATTCTCAGTGTGTGTTCTAGTCTGTGTATACAGCACAGTGCCACCTCTCCTGTTCTGTGTACCGGATGTAATTCTCAGTGTGTGTTCTAGTCTGTGTATACAGCACAGTGCCACCTCTCCTGTTCTGTGTACCGGATGTAATTCTCAGTGTGTGTTCTAGTCTGTGTATACAGCACAGTGCCACCTCTCCTGTTCTGTGTACCGGATGTAATTCTCAGTGTGTGTTCTAGTCTATGTATACTGCACAGTGCCACCTCTCCTGTTCTGTGTACCGGATGTAATTCTCAGTGTGTGTTCTACTCTGTGTATACAGCACAGTGCCACCTCTCCTGTTCTGTGTACCAGATGTAATTCTCAGTGTGTGTTCTACTGTGTTTACTGCACAGTGCCACCTCTCCTGTTCTGTGTACCAGATGTAATTCTCAGTATACTGCACAGTGCCACCTCTCCTGTTCTGTGTACCAGATGTAATTATCGGTGTGTGTTCTAGTCTGTATATACTGCACAGTGCCACCTCTCCTGTTCTGTGTACCAGATGTAATTCTCAGTGTGTGTTCTACTGTGTATACTGCACAGTGCCACATCTCCTGTTCTGTGTACCAGATGTAATTCTCGGTGTGTGTTCTAGTCTGTATATACCGCCTCTCCTATTCTGTGTACCGGATGTAATTCTCTGTGTGTGTTCTAGTCTGTGTATACTGCACAGTGCCGCCTCTCCTATTCTGTGTACCAGATGTAATTCTCAGTGTGTGTTCTAGTCTGTGTATACTGCACAGTGCCACCTCTCCTGTTCTGTGTACCAGATGTAATTCTCGGTGTGTGTTCTAGTCTGTATATACTGCACAGTGCCGCCTCTCCTATTCTGTGTACCGGATGTAATTCTGTGTGTGTGTTCTAGTCTGTGTATACTGCACAGTGCCGCCTCTCCTATTCTGTGTACCGGATGTAATTCTCTGTGTGTGTTCTACTGTGTTTACTGCACAGTGCCACCTCTCCTGTTCTGTGTACCAGATGTAATTCTCAGTGTGTGTTCTAGTCTGTGTATACTGCACAGTGCCACATCTCCTGTTCTGTGTACCAGATGTAATTCTCGGTGTGTGTTCTAGTCTGTATATACCGCCTCTCCTATTCTGTGTACCGGATGTAATTCTCTGTGTGTGTTCTAGTCTGTGTATACTGCACAGTGCCGCCTCTCCTATTCTGTGTACCAGATGTAATTCTCAGTGTGTGTTCTAGTCTGTGTATACTGCACAGTGCCACCTCTCCTGTTCTGTGTACCAGATGTAATTCTCGGTGTGTGTTCTAGTCTGTATATACTGCACAGTGCCGCCTCTCCTATTCTGTGTACCGGATGTAATTCTGTGTGTGTGTTCTAGTCTGTGTATACTGCACAGTGCCGCCTCTCCTATTCTGTGTACCGGATGTAATTCTCTGTGTGTGTGTTCTAGTCTGTGTATACTGCACAGTGCCACCTCTCCTGTTCTGTGTACCAGATGTAATTCTCAGTGTGTGTTCTAGTCTGTGTATACTGCACAGTGCCGCCGCTCCTGTTCTGTGTACCAGATGTAATTCTCAGTGTGTGTTCTAGTCTGTGTATACTGCACAGTGCCACCTCTCCTGTTCTGTGTACCAGATGTAATTCTCGGTGTGTGTTCTAGTCTGTATATACTGCACAGTGCCGCCTCTCCTATTCTGTGTACCGGATGTAATTCTGTGTGTGTGTTCTAGTCTGTGTATACTGCACAGTGCCACCTCTCCTGTTCTGTGTACCAGATGTAATTCTCTGTGTGTGTTCTAGTCTGTGTATACTGCACAGTGCCACCTCTCCTGTTCTGTGTACCAGATGTAATTCTCAGTGTGTGTTTGTAGTCTGTGTATACTGCACAGTGCCACCTCTCCTGTTCTGTGTACCGGATGTAATTCTCAGTATACTGCACAGTGGCCCTCATTCCGAGTTGTTCGCTCTGTAAAAATCTTCGCATCGCAGCGATTTTCCGCTTAATGCGCATGCGCAATGTCCGCACTGCGACTGCGCCAAGTAAATTTGCTATGCACTTAGTAATTTTACTCACGGCTTTTTCTTCGCTCCGGCGATCGTAGTGTGATTGACAGGAAATGGGTGTTACTGGGCGGAAACACGGCGTTTTATGGGCGTGTGGATAAAAACGCTACAGTTTCCGGAAAAAACGCGGGAGTGGCTGGAGAAACGGAGGAGTGTCTGGGCGAACGCTGGGTGTGTTTGTGACGTCAAACCAAGAACGACAAGCACTGAACTGATCGCAGATGCCGAGTAAGTCTGAAGCTACTCTGAAACTGCTACGAGGTGTGTAATCGCAATATTGCGAATACATCGTTCGCAATTTTAAGAAGCTAAGATTCACTCCCAGTAGGCGGCGGCTTAGCGTGTGCAATACTGCTAAAATCGCCTTGCGAGCGAACAACTCGGAATGAGGGCCAGTGTCACACCTCCTGTTCTGTGTACCAGATGTAATTCTCTGTGTGTGTTCTAGTCTGTGTATACTGCACAGTGCCACCTCTCCTGTTCTGTGTACCAGATGTAATTCTCAGTATACTGCACAGTGCCACCTCTCCTGTTCTGTGTACCAGATGTAATTATCGGTGTGTGTTCTAGTCTGTATATACTGCACAGTGCCGCCTCTCCTGTTCTGTGTACCAGATGTAATTCTCAGTATACTGCACAGTGCCACCTCTCCTGTTCTGTGTACCAGATGTAATTATCGGTGTGTGTTCTAGTCTGTATATACTGCACAGTGCCGCCTCTCCTGTTCTGTGTACCGGATGTAATTCTCTGTGTGTGTTCTAGTCTGTGTATACTGCACAGTGCCACCTCTCCTGTTCTGTGTACCAGATGTAATTCTCAGTGTGTGTTCTACTGTGTTTACTGCACAGTGCCACCTCTCCTGTTCTGTGTACCAGATGTAATTCTCAGTGTGTGTTCTAGTCTGTGTATACTGCACAGTGCCGCCGCTCCTGTTCTGTGTACCAGATGTAATTCTCAGTGTGTGTTCTAGTCTGTGTATACTGCACAGTGCCACCTCTCCTGTTCTGTGTACCAGATGTAATTCTCGGTGTGTGTTCTAGTCTGTGTATACTGCACAGTGCCGCCTCTCCTATTCTGTGTACCGGATGTAATTCTCTGTGTGTGTTCTAGTCTGTGTATACTGCACGGTGCCACCTCTCCTATTCTGTGTACCGGATGTAATTCTCTGTGTGTTCTAGTCTGTGTATACTGCACAGTGCCACCTCTCCTGTTCTGTGTACCAGATGTAATTCTCTGTGTGTGTTCTAGTCTGTGTATACTGCACAGTGCCGCCGCTCCTGTTCTGTGTACCAGATGTAATTCTCAGTGTGTGTTCTAGTCTGTGTATACTGCACAGTGCCACCTCTCCTGTTCTGTGTACCAGATGTAATTCTCGGTGTGTGTTCTAGTCTGTATATACTGCACAGTGCCGCCTCTCCTATTCTGTGTACCGGATGTAATTCTGTGTGTGTGTTCTAGTCTGTGTATACTGCACAGTGCCACCTCTCCTGTTCTGTGTACCAGATGTAATTCTCAGTGTGTGTTCTAGTCTGTGTATACTGCACAGTGCCACCTCTCCTGTTCTGTGTACCAGATGTAATTCTCGGTGTGTGTTCTAGTCTGTATATACTGCACAGTGCCGCCTCTCCTATTCTGTGTACCGGATGTAATTCTCTGTGTGTGTTCTAGTCTGTGTATACTGCACAGTGCCACCTCTCCTATTCTGTGTACCGGATGTAATTCTCTGTGTGTTCTAGTCTGTGTATACTGCACAGTGCCACCTCTCCTGTTCTGTGTACCAGATGTAATTCTCTGTGTGTGTTCTAGTCTGTGTATACTGCACAGTGCCACCTCTCCTGTTCTGTGTACCAGATGTAATTCTCTGTGTGTGTTCTAGTCTGTGTATACTGCACAGTGCCGCCGCTCCTGTTCTGTGTACCAGATGTAATTCTCAGTGTGTGTTCTAGTCTGTGTATACTGCACAGTGCCACCTCTCCTGTTCTGTGTACCAGATGTAATTCTCGGTGTGTGTTCTAGTCTGTATATACTGCACAGTGCCGCCTCTCCTATTCTGTGTACCGGATGTAATTCTGTGTGTGTGTTCTAGTCTGTGTATACTGCACAGTGCCACCTCTCCTGTTCTGTGTACCAGATGTAATTCTCAGTGTGTGTTCTAGTCTGTGTATACTGCACAGTGCCACCTCTCCTGTTCTGTGTACCGGATGTAATTCTCAGTATACTGCACAGTGGCCCTCATTCCGAGTTGTTCGCTCGGTAAAAATCTTCGCATCGCAGCGATTTTCCGCTTAATGCGCATGCGCAATGTCCGCACTGCGACTGCGCCAAGTAAATTTGCTATGCACTTAGTAATTTTACTCACGGCTTTTTATTCGCTCCGGCGATCGTAGTGTGATTGACAGGAAATGGGTGTTACTGGGCGGAAACACTGCGTTTTATGGGCGTGTGGATAAAAACGCTACCGTTTCCGGAAAAAACGCGGGAGTGGCTGGAGAAACGGAGGAGTGTCTGGGCGAACGCTGGGTGTGTTTGTGACGTCAAACCAGGAACGACAAGCACTGAACTGATCGCAGATGCCGAGTAAGTCTGAAGCTATTCTGAAACTGCTACGAGGTGTGTAATCGCAATATTGCGAATACATCGTTCGCAATTTTAAGAAGCTAAGATTCACTCCCAGTAGGCGGCGGCTTAGCGTGTGCAATACTGCTAAAATCGCCTTGCGAGCGAACAACTCGGAATGAGGGCCAGTGTCACACCTCCTGTTCTGTGTACCAGATGTAATTCTCAGTATACTGCACAGTGCCACCTCTCCTGTTCTGTGTACCAGATGTAATTATCGGTGTGTGTTCTAGTCTGTGTATACTGCACAGTGCCACCTCTCCTGTTCTGTGTACCAGATGTAATTATCGGGGGGGGGGGGTTGTTCTAGTCTGTATATACTGCACAGTGCCGCCTCTCCTGTTCTGTGTACCAGATGTAATTCTCAGTATACTGCACAGTGCCACCTCTCCTGTTCTGTGTACCAGATGTAATTATCGGGGGGGGTGGGGGGTGGGGGGGTTCTAGTCTGTATATACTGCACAGTGCCGCCTCTCCTGTTCTGTGTACCAGATGTAATTCTCAGTATACTGCACAGTGCCACCTCTCCTGTTCTGTGTACCAGATGTAATTATCGGGGGGGGGGGGGGGGGGGGGGTTCTAGTCTGTATATACTGCACAGTGCCGCCTCTCCTGTTCTGTGTACCGGATGTAATTCTCAGTGCATGTTCTACTCTGTGTATACAGCACAGTGCCACCTCTCCTGTTCTGTGTACCAGATGTAATTCTCAGTGTGTGTTCTAGTCTGTGTATACTGCACAGTGCCACCTCTCCTGTTCTGTGTACCAGATGTAATTCTCAGTGTGTGTTCTAGTCTGTGTATACTGCACAGTGCCACCTCTCCTGTTCTGTGTACCAGATGTAATTCTCAGTATACTGCACAGTGCCACCTCTCCTGTTCTGTGTACCAGATGTAATTCTCGGTGTGTGTTCTAGTCTGTATATACTGCACAGTGCCGCCTGTTCTGTGTACCGGATGTAATTCTCTGTGTGTGTTCTAGTCTGTGTATACTGCACAGTGCCACCTCTCCTGTTCTGTGTACCAGATGTAATTCTCGGTGTGTGTTCTAGTCTGTGTATACTGCACAGTGCCGCCTCTCCTGTTCTGTGTACCGGATGTAATTCTCCGTATACTGCACAGTGCCACCTCTCCTGTTCTGTGTACCGGATGAAATTCTCAGTATACTGCACAGTGCCACCTCTCCTGTTCTGTGTACCAGATGTAATTCTCGGTGTGTGTTCTAGTCTGTGTATACTGCACAGTGCCACCTCTCCTGTTCTGTGTACCAGATGTAATTCTCGGTGTGTGTTCTAGTCTATATATAATCTACAGCAGGGTTTCTCAACTCCAGACCTCAAGTACCACCAGCAGGTCATGTTCTGCGGGCAGGGTCGGACTGGCCTGCAGTGCTACAGGGGGAAACCCCCGGTAGGTGGACCCTCTGCCAGAGGGCTCATCCATTCTGCTAGGGATTGGGCTCCAGACTGTGCACTTGAATGACAGATTATGCATATGTTATATTACATACCTTCCAACTGTCCCGATTTTCTGGGACTGTCCCACCCGCTGGCCGCAGGGGGGGGGGGGGGGCAGTTGGTAGGCTCCTGTCAGTGACTGCTCTGCCTGTGCGCATTGTCTATTCACGGGAGTCGGAGGGACTGGGGGCATGCCAGCAGCTTGCAGAGCGCTGGCCACGCCCCCATAGTGACGGAAAATGGGGGCATGGCTCGTGATCGCGGCACTCCCACGAAGCCACCCCCCCTTTTCTATGGGTCATGCTCCCTTTGCCATGGAGTCCCCCCTAGTCACCTCCAAGTGCTGGGAGGTATGATATCATACTGCAATGCTGTTATTCATTTAGCACATTATCATGCTTGTACTGTATGTATACTTATAAGGGCCACAGACCAAGCCTCTGTGGCCCCCTACCACTGCATTTCCCCGTTGGGCTCTTCATGTCTCAGTCCAACACTGTCTGGGGATGTCTGTAATCACACACAAGTGAGATTCTCACTGACCCAGTAAATAGATTGTATCTCACCTGCTTCCACAAACAGATATCCTCAACGTATGATCTGCTGAGGGTCATGCAAACGCATTGTCACCGCCCACTGGGAGTGTATTTTAGCTTAGCAAAAGTGCGAACGAAAGGATCACAGAGCGGCTACAAAGTTTTTATGTGTAGTTTCAGAGTTAGCTCAAAACCTGCTCAGCGCTTGCGATCACTTCAGACTATTCAGTTTCTGTTTTGACGTCACAAACACGCCCTGCGTTCTCCCAGCCACGCCTGCGTTTTTCCTGGCACACCTGCGTTTTTTCGAACACTCCCTGAAAACGGTCACTTGACACCCAGAAACGCCCCCTTCATGTCAATCACTCTGCGGCCAGCAGTGCGACAGAAAAGCTTCGCTAGACCTGTGTGAAACTACATCGTTCGTTGTAATAGTATGTCGCGCGTGCGCATTGCGCCGCATGTGCAGAAGTGCCATTTTTTGCCTCATCGCTGCACTACGAACAAATTCAGCTAGCGATCAACTCGGAATGACCACCTATGCGCGGTTTTGGCTAAGTGTCAATTTTGTCTATCTCTTCTATAGCGATAGTCAAAATTGACTTGCCTGCACAGTCTATCTAGGCTTGCGATGCCGACCACGCATCTGCATCGGATTGGGATCTCAAGGTGACTTTCACCTTGCGATCTGCACTAACTTTTCTTACGATTTTGACTATATAGTCAAAATCGTAAGGAAAAAATCTCACCGTGCGTACACCCCATATGTGCATGCACAGAGATGGTCCGCGTTATGGGAGTGTCGTGGGCACATTGCTGATAGTGGCTGCGTACAGGGAGGCTCGATCACTCACATGGCAGGTCATACTCTGATGGAGAAACGGCACCTGCTATAGGTGGTCATTCCGACCTGATCGCACGCTGCCGTTTTTTGCAGCACAGCGATCAGGGCACAGGTGCGTCGTACGGGTACAAAGCGGATCGTTGCTGTGCGATGGATTTTACGAAGAATCCATTCGCACGGGCAATCGCAAGGAGATTGACAGGAAGAGGTGGGTGTCAACTGACCGTTTTCTGGGAGTGTCTGGAAAA